>NW_006408583.1:14592846-14607279 GCF_000296735.1 Chrysochloris asiatica
GCCAGGTAAGAAAATTGAGACTGTTTGGAATGAACACAGGTTTCGGAACAGGAAGCCTTGACTGGGATTTGATGGATCCATCCTTGTTGCAGTTATTTGTTATTAACTGACTTGGAATCTTGCCCCAGCCCCCCACCCCTGGACTGTATGTAGAGTAGAACTGAGTTCCATAGAATTTTCTTGGTTCTAATCTCTATGATGTCTAATCTCTGCTAGAAACCTGGCGTGGCATTGTAGGATAAGTAGTCGACCTCAAGGTCAGTTTGAACCTCAAGGTTGGCAGTTCAAATCCACCAGTTGTTCCTCAGAAACCCTATACAGGGTCACTGGGAGTTGGCCTACAGCACTTAACAACAGCAACAACTAGATAAAGAAGATACATTTGTTTACAAAATCTTACCAAAATAGAAAAGTATAAAAAGAAGAAAATATAATTACCAACTGCCATATTTGAGGGATGATTCTGTGCAGTTACAACACTACTTGTTGTATAATTATATTATCTGCTTTAATTTTAATAGCAATCCAGGAGGCCGATTTAATATTATTCCTATTTTACATATGATGCATCAAAGGCAAAAAGCACCCAAGGCAGATAGTACGTGACATACTGGGAAGTCAAAGCCAGCGGCTCACTCCATCGCATAAACCACCCTGCAAGAGGACTTCTGAAATGCATCCATAAATCAACTATGTCCTATCAGAGAGAAAACAATTACTCTAGTAGTAATGTGGTTTCCAATCACATTTCCTTCCAATGATAAACTCCTCTGTGCATTCATATATGTACACACACATAATACACACATGTAAACCAGTTGATTCCAGCTCATGGTTACTCCATGTACGTATCAGAATAGACCTGCTCCACAGGGTTTTTACTGGTAGGTTTTCAAGAAGTTGACTGTCAGACCTTTTTTCTGTGGTGACTCTGAGTGAATTCTAACCTCCAACCTTTTGGTTAGCAGCCAAGTGTGGTAACTGTTGGCACCACCCCATCTATACAAAGCTATGTAGTATTTTTGAAATAAAAATTGTGGTAACATTGTATATTCAGGTTTATGTTTTATGAAAATTACATTGTGGACACTTTAATGGCATAAACATTTGTTGGGTATATAATATATCTGTGGGGAGAAATGGTGAAGGAGCTCAAATGCCTTTATGGGTGTATCCCTTTAACTTGTATGATTAATATGATCCCTCAGGGTCTAACACAAGGGTTGACTATGGAGGAGATCAACAACTGATCATATATAAATTCAGGCTGATGCTGAAGAAAATAAAAAGAAATCTCTGTGAGACAACATATAACAAAGTATGTTGTTGTTGTTAAGTGCTGTTGTATCAGTTCCGACTCATAGTGACCCTGTATAGGGTTTCCTAGGAGCAGTTGGTGAGCTTGAATCGCTGACCATGCAGTTCAGCACATTAACATGCAGTGCCACACCAGGATTCCAACCTTGAGTATCTCCCACTTGAATTTACTGACCATCTCAAGAATAGATTTTACACATCGAGCACTAAGGGTGTAAGACCAGGGGAGATATAGGATAACTTCAAGAACTTCATGCATGCAAAAAGCAGGTCTTTAAAAAGACAGGAAAGGAAGAAAAGACCAAATATGTCACTTTGAGAACTAATGTGCCTGACCTAAGTCATGGTATTTTCATTTGCCTCATAAGCATGTGAAAACTATACAATGAATAAGGAAAACCAGAAAAGGATCATTGCATTTGAATTATGGTGTTGACAAAAAATATTGAAAGTACCACTGACTACCAGAAGAACAAACAAATCTGTCTTGAACCAATAAACAACATCATGATAAATGGAGAAAAAAAAATTGAAGTTGTCAAAGACTTCATTTTGCTCTGATCAACCATTAATACTGATGGGGGAAAAAATACTCATGGAAGCAGCAGTCAAGAAATCAAACTACGTTTTGCACCAGGCAAATCTGCTGCACAAGGCCTCTTTAATGTGTTCAACAGCATATATGTCAGTTTCTGGACTAAGTTGTGTCTCAACCAAGCCATGGGTATTGAAAAATACATTGTCCATAATCTCATATGCATGTGAAAGTTGGACAATGAATATGGAAGCATATAGAAGAACTGATACATTTGAGTTATGGTGTTAGAGAAAAATATAAAAGTGCCATGGACTGCAAGAAAAACAAACACATCTTTGCATAGCCAGACACCTCTTTAGAGGCCAGGATGGCCAAACTTTGTCTCTCATTCTTAAGATACATTATCAAGAGGGACCATTCCCTGGAGAAGGGCGTCATGTTTGGTAAAGTGGAGGGTCAGATAAAAAAGAGGACGTCCCTCAGCAAGATGGATTGGCACAGTGGCAGCAGCGATGGGCTAAAGCGTAACAACATATATGAGGCTTTCACAGGTCCAAGTAGGGTTTCGTTCTGTTGTGCATATGGTTCCTAGGATTCAGAACTGACTCAATGGCACCTAACAACAACAACAACAACAACAACAAGATGCCTGTTTGTTTTTTCCTGACCTTGAATGCAATTCGAAATTACAAGTCACTTTTGTGTTTAATTCCTACTTTTCCTTTTCTTGATTTCGAGACACAAAATTTCATAGTCTTTAAAATACAGATTGGACAAAATGTTGGCACCTAGTTTTTCACATGAATGTGACATCCTTTTGATCTGTGACTTCTACAGTTTCTTTTAAGGATTGTAGCAGAATGCCTTGTGCAGAAAGATGAAAACCAGGAGACTCTTAGCATTGGGTAGAAATGGGATGGGTTGGGACCCAGATCTCCATCCCTATTTATACCCTTGTTGTGGTTGTTGTTGTTAGGTGCCATTGAGTCAGTACTGACTCATAGTGACCTTATGCACAGCAGAATGAAACACAGCCTGATCCTGGGCCAACTTCACTAATGTTGCCATGCTTGAGTCCATCAATGCTGGCACTTGGCCAATCCATCTCGTTGGGGGTCTTCCTCTTTTTCTCTGACCCTCCACCTTACCAAATATGACAACCCTCTCCAGTGACTCATCCTTCCTGACAATATGTCTGAAATATGACAGATGAATTTTGGTCATCCAGGCCTCCAAGGAGCACTCTGGCTGCACTTCTTCCAACACAGATCTGTTGGTTCATTTGGCAACCCATGGCACTTTCAATATTCTCCTCCAATACCATAACTCAAAAGCATCAATTCTTCAATGGTCTTCCTTACTCACTGTCCAGCTTTCACATGGATATGATGTTGTTGAAGATACCATGGCTTGGGTCAGGTGCACCTTAATCCTCAAGCTGAAATCTGTGCTCTTCAACACTTTAAAAAGGTCTTGTTCAGCAGATTTCCCTAATGTAATACGTTGTTGGATTTCTTGATTGCTGCTTCCATGAGTGTTGATAGTTGATCCAAGAAGAATGAAGTCCTTAACAACTTCAATCTTTCCTCCATCTATCATGATGTTATTTATTGATTCAGTTGTTAAGATTTTGTATTCTTTACATTGAGGTACAATATATCCTGTAAGCTGTGAGCTTTGATCTTCATCAGTAAGTATTTCGTGTTTTCTTCACTTCCAATAGGCACGGCTGTATCATCTGTAATTCCAGGTTGTTAGTGAGTTTAAGTCCAGTTTCTTGGTTATTTATTCAGCATATAGATTGAATAAGTGTGGTGAAAGGATACAAACACCTTTCCTGATTTTAAACCATTCAGTATTCCCTTGTTCTATACTAATGACTGCCTCTTCTGCCATGTACAGGTTCCTCATGAACACAATTCAATGTTCTGGAATACCCATTCTTGGAAATAATATTTATAGTTTATCACGATCTCTACAGTTAAAAGCCATTGTATGGTCAATAAAACTCAATTAAATACCTTCCTAGTTTTCTTGGCTTTCAATTAAGATCTATCTGACGTCAGCAATGGTATCACTTGTTCCATGTCCTTGTGTGAATCCGGACAGAACCTCTGGCAATTCCCTATCAATGTACAATCTCAGCTGTTTTTAAATTTTCTTTAGCAAAATTTCACTTGCATGCAATATTAACTATATTATTCAATTATTTCCTCATTTCACTGGAATGGTCACAGATATGGATCTTTTCCAATTTTTTCTTGGCATAGATGAGTGAGCACCTCCAGTGCTGCATTGATTTGTTGAAAGGTTTCTATTTGTATTCCACCAGCTCCTGAAGGCCCATTTTGTGTGTACGCCTTCAGTGCAGCTTGAAATTCTCCCTTCAGTACCATTGACTCTTAATCACATGCTACCTCTTCAAATGGTTGACCATCCATCATTTCTTTTTGGTATCATGATTCTGTGTATTCCTTCCATCTTATTTTGATGCTTTCTGCATCATTCAACATTTTGCAAAAGTCAGCATAATAGATAAAGATGGACATCATCTCATAATTAAAGGGACAATTGAACAAGATGACATAACCATAAAAAATATCTATGTTCCCAATGAAAGATCTCCAAAATATATAAAGCAAACTCTAATAGATTTGAAGAAAAGAAATAGATAAATCTACAATAATAGTGGGCAATTTTAATATACTGCTTTCAAAAATCAAAAGACCAACCAGAAACAAACTCAACAAAGACACAGAGGAATTAAACAACACAATCAGCCAACTAGACTTCATAGATGTGTACAGAGCATTCAACCCAACAACAACACAATACACATTCTTTCCAGTGCTCATGGAACATTCTCCAGAGTAGACCATGTGTTAGGCCATAAAGCAAACCTCCATAAATTTACAAATATCAATATACTACGAAGCATCTTCTCAGACCACAATGCTATCAAATTAGAAATCAACAATAGGAAGACCAAGTGAATACAGTCATATACATAGAAACTAAATAATACCCTGCTGAAAAGCAACTAGGTAGTAAAATAAATAAAATGTGAATTCACAAAGTTGCTGGAAACAAATAAGAATGAAAACACAACATACCAAAATCTTTGGAGCATGACATAAGTGGTTCTGAGAGGACAACTTATTGCAATAAATGCACACATCCAAAAAGAAAAAGAATCAAAATTAACACAACATTGTCAACAATTAGAAACAGACCAACAGAGGGAACCTACAGTTACCAAAAGAAAAGAAATAATAAAGATTAGAGCAGAAATAAATGAGATAGAAAAACTATAGAAAGAATCAACATGACAAGAAGCTGATTATTTGAAAGAATTAATAAAATTAGCAAACCTAACAAAAGAAAAGAGGGGGAAAACGCAAATAATATGCATTATAAACCACATGCACGATGTCAAAATGGAACCAAAGGAAATCAAAAGGATAATAACAGAACACTATAAATAGTTGTGCTCCAATAAATTTGAAAACTTAGAAGAGATGGATACATTTTTAGAAAAACATGACCTACCTAAACTTACACACAGTGAAGTAGAAAACCTGAACAGACCCATAACAAAAGAAGAAATTAATCAGGTCATCAAAAAACTCCCAACCCTATATAGGGTTTCCAAGGAGCAGCTAGTGAGCTTGAACCACCCACCTTACAGTTCAAACGACTTTGCTGTCTGATACATTAGCCCACAGCGCCACACCAGGACTCTATTAGAGAGATGCAAATGAAAACCAGAATGAGATATCATCTCACACCAGCACTAACATCAAAGATCAAAAAAAGTAGAGGACAATAAGTGCTGGTGAGAATGTGGAGAGACTGGGACACTCCTACATTGCTGGTGGGATTGCAAAATGGTCCAACCACTCTGGAAAGCAATATGGTGCTTCCTCAGAAGGTTGGAAATAAAAATACCTTATGATTCAGCAATTCCTCTACTTGGTATTTACCCACAAGAAATATGAGTCATAACACGAGTAGATATATGCACACCAATGTTCATAGAAGCACTATTTATAATAGCAAAAAGATGTAGACAGCCTAAGTGTCCATCAATGGAAGAATGGATAAACAAACTCTGGTACATACACACAAAGGAATATTATGCTACCTTGAAGAATAACAAGGAAGCTGCAAGCCACCACATAGCAATGATGATTCTTGAGGACATTCTGCTGAGTGAAATTAGTCAGTCACAAAAGGAGAAATACTGCATTAGGACCATTATGTAAAAGATTAAGAAAAAGAACCCACAGTAAAAGGAGGGGGGAAGTTATTTGCTGGTTACTGGGATGTATGATGTGGGTTGAGGCAAGGGAGGGGAAGGTGGAGCACAGGATAGGGAATAGACACAGGATAGCTTGGGTGCTGGGGAGTGGGGGTGGGTGGGTGAGACAATACACAAAAAGGGGGAGGGGAATGGAACAACAAGATGGATGGGAGAACAGTTAGGCAGGTTTGCATGGACTAAGTGGGACAGAGGTAAATAGTGATTAATGCACAACCTTGGAACAACAGGGTCCTGGGACACAGGGATTGAGGCATGGTTTGAATGGGTAAAATGGGAAATAATGCTAAGGTGCTTAGTTGTGTTTTGAATCCTGGTTTCCCTTGCCTACCATTGCAAAATAGATACTGGAGAGGTAGAGAGAGGAATAGCCAGAAATATCACCATAGAAAGCTTGTAAGTCCATCTTCAGCCTATAACTGATTGGAATACCTAAAATGGGGCTACAACTCTCCCAGTGAAGGAGGCTTCCTGTGAAGCCTTTGCATTGCACAAAACCACGGGTGGAATCCTGATCCCCATCCAGAATCTTCTGAGGTGGGAAATTTTCACTTGAAAGGACAAGCAGACCAGCCTGGAGTGGATAGAAGAAATTTATTGAAAGAAAGACCGGCAGGAAAAATCAAAAACAACAATGGCAGTCTGATTGACTACTGCAAGAACAAGAAAGTTGTTCACCCAGGAGCCATCAAGGCAAGTGGTCAGGACCACTCAGGGCAAATCCCCTTTCAAGCCTAAGACTCAAAGGGAATACATGAGCAAGCATGTGGTCTGGCTGGTGACCACGTTGGTCACTGATAAGGGAAGTGGGGGAAAAGCATCAATGAAATTGTGAAGTAAGTCACACCACGTTTAACAGACTCCTGTGAACCCATGGTGAGACCTGGTTGGCCAGCAGTATGGCAAAACCTGGGGACTCCTGGGCCCAGAGACAGTTACCTGGCCACAGAGGACTACAGCAGAGAGTGAAGCATCCAGCTGATATGAAATGAAGGGAGATGTACAATAACACCCATACTTACAGATGGTACCCATAGAAGCCATGACCTGGCTTCAGTGGCTGTATGATCAGAACTAGACTAGAAGAAGAAAGAAGAGGGAAAAAAGAGTAATCTGCTACAATTTGATGAACTTGACCTATACTTATGGATGTAGTAGCTCAAAAGAGGGAACATATCTTTATAGCGAGGATCATTCCCACTCCCTTGGTACACAGAGTTTACTTAGACATTGACTACCCAAAAGGGGAGAGGGGCTACAAAGGCAAGAAGTGACTGGATTACAAGTTTTCCAGAGGGAGCCTAGTTCCAGAGGGTGCAGGGGAAGGCAGAATCTCCAATGAGTGGTTTCCAATCTACCTGGACTGGGCTGATGAAAGGAGATGGGGATAAAACTCTTGTGGTACAATAGTGAATAATTGCTATCAGGACCGACTGTGAGTGCTGGAAATGTAAAGGTAGACATTTTGTAACAAAAGGAGGGGAGTGGTTGATTTTGTAGTACAGGAGTGGAGGGCCCTGGGACCATCAAGTGAGAATAGCGGAGTGCGGGATCCTACCCAGAGAAGGAGTGATGCCAAAGATAGAGGCAGAGATGATGACATGGTGAGATGGAGCCACTGGGGACTCTAGACCCAGGGAGGGAGAGGGGCTGTGTGCTGGCAGCCAGGGGACAGGCTTGTGGGGTGTACCATTTGGTTGTTTGATTATGCATGAAAGGGATTGTAATTATTGCCATGAAACAAAATACGATAGGATGAATGTAAAGCTAATGTTCTCACTTGTAAACTATCACATAATTCACAACAAAAACTTTAAAAAACAACAACAAAAAAGCAGAAAAGAAACAATAATGTCATATTGTGACATTTTAAAATATGGGTTTCTATGATTTTGTAGTAACACTTTTAGAGTTCCCTTTGTATATTCCCCCAAGGCATTGAAACTCCTGTTATTGTCATCTGAATTAAACTCTGGACTCACATTGTTTGATTCAGGCCTATGTTTTCTTTGTTGAATTCACTCATTTGTTTTATTTCTATGGTGTTTGTTTCCACTAGGTACATATTTTCAAATTATGGACTGCTTAATAGATCTTACTTTCTTCCGTCCTCACCAGCCAACACAACAGTTTTTCTTCTTTAACATTGTCTCCCACTTTTTGTTTGTTTGTTTTTTTCCCCCACTACTCATCTATCAGTTTTTGGTAGAAGTGCAGCCAGAATAGAATGCTGCTAAGAACCATAGATGACAAGGCTTCCTTTTGCATATTTTGGACATGCCATCAGGAGGGGCCAGTCCCTAGAAATGGATCTTATACTTGGAAAAATAGAGGATCATTGAAAAAGAGGACAATCTTCAAAGAGATGGATTGGTCCAGGGGTTGGAAGAGTAGGCTCAAACATAACAACAATTGTGAGGAAGACACAGGACCAGGCAATGTTTTGCTCTGTGGCGTAAAGATCACTATGAGTCCAAATAGACTGGATGGTACCTACCAACAACAGCAACATAGGTTTTTTTTAGCAGCCTCTGGAAAACTGAATCTGAGGTTCTAGAGTTGAAACTCATAAAAAACTGCCTTGCCTCATTCAAAACAGGACTAGAGTTTTTTCTTTTATTAACTTAAGTCTGGAATCTCAAGAGTAACTCTGTTCTAATGCTTTGTGCTCTATGTGTGGTAGCATGATTTCTGCCTCAAAACGTAAATAATAATTATAGTTTACTTCAGGGATATAAATGTTTATATAAAATAAAGCATTAAGAAAAAAGAAGAAAGTCTTGTTAGAGCTGACTTTGCATTTGATTCACAGTTAGCATACTTAGCTGCAGGTTGTAACCCACCACTCGAAGAGAATTTCAAATCGTGTGGCGACTTGCCCTCAAATTTCAAGATGACTATTCATCCTTTTATCATGTTTAAATGAGGAGATGATGAAATAAAAATGGTTACAGAAACTTTTATTTGGAAAGCAGAGTTCAGTTCAAGATACCATTTACCTCTTCTCCCTTGCTTTAAAAAGCTTCTTCAGGCTGAGATACCAAAGAAATCCTACCAAGATATTCATGCATTGTGTAAGAAAAAGGAGGAGAGTGGTGTGGGCGGGAAAAACAAGAGCTTTGCCAGTTCTTATCCTCACTAGGACACTTGGTAGGATCCACACTGCCTGTGAACCACAAGATCAGCAGTTCAAACCCACCAGCTGTTTCTCAAAAACACTATACAGGGTCACTATGAGTCTATGAGACTATGAGTTGGAACCAACTCCACAGCACTTAACAACAATCCTCACTAATGAAATGATTTTAAGCAAGATAATCTCTGTAAACCCAATTCCTCACTCATAAACTAGGGAGCATTGTGGGATCTGCCTCCTGAGGAGATTCTGAGAGGTAAGTGACAGTATGAGTAGACGTGTTGGCCATGGGAGCCTCTGTGGTCCTCCTCACTCAGACCTAGAAGTAACTGACATTTATTACTCAGAAGGTTGCTGTATCAAATACCCTTGCATTGAGCAATGGCATGGATAATGAAATGAGGAAATGGAGGTGAGAAGGAAGTTGAACAGAATGGGAACCTAAGTTGAAAACAGTTGCTCCTGTTTCTTTCTCTTTTTGTGAACTTTGTTGTTGTTAGGTGCCATTGAGTCAGCACCGACTCACAGTGACTCTATGCACAACAGAACGAAACACTGCCTGGTCATGTGCCAATCTCACAGTGGTTGCTAAACTTGAGCCCATTGCTGCTGCCACTGTGCTAATCCATCTCATTGGAGTTCCTCTTTTCCTCCAAAACTCCACTTTACCAAACATGATATCCTTCTCAGGGACTGGTTGCTCCTGATAATATGTCCAAAGTTTGAGAAGCAAAGTCTGGCCATCCTGAATTTCAAGGAGCATTCTCGCTGTACTTCTTCCAACGCATATTGGTTTGTTCTTTTGGTGTTCCATGGTACTTTTGATATTCTCCTCCAACACTATAACTCAAATGCATCAATTCTTGTAAGGTCTTCTTTACTCACTATCAACTTTCACATGCATCTGAGGTTATGGAAAATACAAGATTTGGATCAGGCACAACTTAGTACTCAAACTGCTATCTTTGCATATTTCAGGTTGCTGATAAGTCTTCCTCCTATCCTGAGACCATGCTCTTCATATAATCCAGCTCCAAAGCTTATTTTCTCAGCATATAGATTGAATAATTATGGTGAAATATACAACTCTGGGGCATACCTTTCTTAATTTTAAATCACTTGGTGTCCCCTTCTTCTGTTCAAAGAGCTGCCTCTAAGTCTATGTACAG
Source organism: Chrysochloris asiatica (assembly GCF_000296735.1). Lineage (NCBI taxonomy): Eukaryota > Metazoa > Chordata > Mammalia > Afrosoricida > Chrysochloridae > Chrysochloris > Chrysochloris asiatica. The sequence goes on from NW_006408583.1 coordinate 14,603,328, forward strand.
GTTTCTCAAGAGCACAATTAATGTTCCAGAATATTTATTTTCTGCATGTCCATAGCTTGTCATGATCCACACAATCAAAAACCTTTGCGTAGTCAATAATGCACAAGCAAACATCCTTCTGGTATTCTCTGCTTTCACCCAAGATCCACCTGGCATCAGCAAAGATAGCCCATATTCCATGTCCTCTTCTGAATCCAGTCTGATCCTCTGGAAGCTCTCTGTCAATGTATGGTTGCAGTCATTTTTATATTATGTTTAGCAAGATTTTCCTTGCATGCAATATTAATGAGATTGTCTGATGGCTTCTGCATTCTGTTGGGTCACCTCTCTTTGGAATGGGCACAAATACGGATCTCTTCCAGTCAGTTGGCCAGGTAGCCTTCTTCCAAATTTCTTAGCATAGATGAATGAGTGCCTCCAGTGCTGCATCAGTTTGTTGAAAGATTTCAGTTTGTATTCCATCAATTCCCAGCACCTTACTCTTTACCAATGCCTTCAATGTACCTTAGATTGCTTCCTTTAGTATCATTGGCCCTTGATCATATGCTACCTCTTGAAATTGTTCAAGATTGACTGACCATTTCTTTTTAGTACAGTGATTTTGTGTCCTCTCTGTGAACTTGAGTGAAGTGAGAGTGAAATAGATTAGAAGCTTCTGGGTCCTTTCCTGAAGATGTTCAAGTAGAGGACCTAAAGGCTATTTTTGAACAGTAATTTCAGGAGATTTGAGGATATCTAGTAGCTAGTGGTTACGAATCAGGTTGCTAATCTGAAAGTCAGCATTTTGAAACTACCAGTTGTTCCGTGGCAGAAAGAGGAGGTTTTCTGCTCCTGTAAAGATTTACAGCCTCGGAAACCCTATGCAGGGTTGCTATGAGTTGGAACTCACTCTTTGGCACATAACCACCACCACCAAGAAGGAGCCCTGGTGGTACAGTGGGTTAAGCATTGGGCTGCTAACCCATCAACCACTCCCTGGGAGAAAGATGAGGCAGTTTGTTTGCATAAAGATGTATAGTCTCGGAAACCCTATGGGGCAGTTCTACCCTGTCCTAGAATATCACTATGAGTCAGAATCAACGCCATGGAAGTGGGCTCAATGTTGTTGTTAAGTGCCGTCAAGTTGGTTCCTGACTCATAGCCACCCTACATGGTTTCTGAGGAGCAGATGGTGGGTTTCCATTGCTGACCTTGTGGTTCAAAGTCCAGTAATGACCCAACAGCACCACACCAGGAGTCACTCAATGGGTTATGTTAAATAGAAGGGAGGTGGGGAAGGGAGTAAAGGAAGTTATTACTCCAGGGAATGCAAATGGAATTCTGAAGAGAAGAGAAGGTCCTTCTGGTTGGAGCAAATCATCAAAAGACAGACAAAGGAAAGAAAATGCAGGGACCAGCTCAGGGAAAGTGAAGAGTCCAGTTTGATTGGAGAGCAAGATTTACAGATGGGAGTCATGGAAAGCCTGCAGAAGGATAGATGAAAAAGTCTGGTTACCCAGAACTCTAAATGAATCAATGCTTAGGTGGTAAGGAGTTATGGGGAGAGGAGAAGAGCTGAAGAAGCAAACAAGAGTTTTGCTATTTGTTTTAAATAGTTCATGTTTACATAAATATGACTTCAGAATGTAAGGTTGGCAGTTCAAACTCACCAGCTACACCTCAGAGACCCTATACAGGTCACCATGATTTGGAACTGACTCGACAACAGTTAGCATCAACAGCAACAACATGGAAACTGGGCCAAAAATATGTTATTTTTAGTTTATTGGGTTTTTGTTGTTGTTAAATGCCATGGAATGGGTTCTGACTCATAGCAACCCTGTATATGGTTTCTGAGACTGTAATCTTGTGGGAGCAGAAAGCCTCATCTTTCTCCTGCAGAGCAGGTGGTTGGATCACACAGCCAACCTTTTCTCTCAAAGCTGATACACTAGGCATCAGAAACATGAAAATCTTATCTGTGGCTGTATGCCAGAAAAAATGAGAAATACATAAATGGCTCTAATAAAACCTTAAAATGTGGCACAAAATAATTTTAATGTTTCCATTCCAGTTTACGAATCTTTGACCTCTATAATCATTTTGGGGGGGAAAAACATATGTGCATATTTGAAACGATTACAATTGCTATCTAGATTCAGTTAGAATTACATATAGATAGCAGATTTATACAGACCAATATTCAGAAAATTCCATGGAGGTGATTCAATCAACTTATTGAATCAGCTGAGGTAAAGAAGAGAATTCAACAAACCAGTAGTCACAGTTTCTATTTAATAGAAAATGAAAACTTTAGTCTTATCCTAACCAAGCTAGCCTCTCTACACTCAATGTGCATCAGTATTATGCTTGGTCTCCTTGCTTTTCAATTGACAAACAGCTAATAATAATACAGATCCCAAGCCAACAAAGAATGTTGGAAGGTTAGAGGGGACTATTTAGACCAATGGAACCCTGATGTGGGGCTGTAGGATAAACACTGGACTGAAAGATCAGCAATTCAATCTCACCAGCCACGCCTCAAAACCCTATACAGAGTCCCTATGAGTTGGAACAGACACAATGGCCCTTAACAACAGCAACATTTAGGCCAAGAGTCAGTTGTTAGAACAGAACAAGGAGATATTGAATGGTTTAAAATCAGGAAAGGTGTTCACCAGGATTATGTCCTTTTGCCATACTTATTAAAGATGTGTATTGAACAAATAATCGAAGATGGTAAATTATATGAAAAAGAAAGGGGCTTCAAAATTGAAGAAAGACTCATTAACAACCTGCGATATGCAGATGATACAATCTTGCTTGCTGAAAGTGAAGAGGACTTAAAACACTGATTGATGAAAATCAAAAGGTACAGATTTCAGTACGGATTGCACCTCAGTCTAAAGAAAAAAAATATCCTCACAGCTTGACAAAGAAATATCAAAATGGTAAATAGAGTCCTGGTGTGGCACTGTAGAATTGCATTGGATTGCTAACCATAAGGTCAGTAGTTCAAACCCACCAACTGCTCCTTGGAAACCCCATACAGGGTCACTATGAGTTGTAACTGACTCCATGGCATTAAACAACAGCAACAAGTAGAGAAAAGATTGAAGTTGTCAAACCTTAGTTTGCTAGGATCCACAATCAACACTCATGAAAGCATCTGTCAATAAATCAAATGACGTATTGCATTAGACAAATTGCTGCAAAAGACTTCTTTAAAATGTTTAAGACTAAAGTTATCAGTTTGAAGACTAAGATGCACCCAAGTCATGGTATTTTCAATCATTTCATATGCATGTGAAAATTGGACAATGAATAAAGAAGGTCATAGAGGAATCGATGCTTTTGAATTACAGTGTTGGAGAAGAATATTAAAAGTATCATAGACTTTTAGTAAGCAAATCTGTGTTGGAAGAAGTGCAACCAGAATGCTCCTTAGAAGCTAGGATGGCAAGACTTCAGCTCTCATACTTCGGAATGTTACCAGAAGGGACAAATCCCTGGAGAAGGACATCATGCTTGGTAAAGTGGAGGGTCAGTGAAGAAGAAGAGGACACACAGCAAGATAGATTCTCACGAAGACAGCGGTCCAAATGGAACAGCTATTGTGAGGATAGTGCAAGAACCAACAGTGTTTGTTCTATTGTGAAGAGATCTGTTGGAGTGACGGCAGACTCAATGGCACCTAACAACAATATTTACTTGTATTTATTAAAGGCCGCCTAAATGACAAGAGTCCCTGGGTGATGCAAAGTGTTACCTAGCTTGACAGCCAAGAAAATATTGAAGGAAGAAAGTGCTGGAGGTGACTCCTACAAGGGGCCTTTGAAAACCTTACAGGGCATAGTTCTACCCTGACATCTATGAAGTTCCCACGAGTTGGTATCTAAATTAAAGGCAACGAGTGGTTTGTCAGCAGCTTGAAACTACCAGCTATTCCACAGGAGAAAGATGAGGTGATCTG
>NW_006408583.1:14608194-14643877 GCF_000296735.1 Chrysochloris asiatica
TTTGAAACGCAAGGTCGATGGTACGAGATCACAACTGTTCCTCAGAAACCCTATACAGGGTCACTATGAATCGGAAAAGACTCAATGGCACTTAACAACAACAACAGTGTTTATTAATAACAAGGATTATCTAAACAGAAAAAGTAGATTTGACAGCAGAGATGAAAAAAGGAGATAAACAGCTTATAAAAGAAACTGAAATGAATAATAAAAAAAGAAAACTTAAGATAACATTTCATGTGGCCAAAGAAAATGAGCTCTATAGTATTTTAGGAGTTAATCATCTGTAATTAAATGTAAACTAGCAAAAATCCTGATCTCTTTTTTTTTTCTTTTTCCTAATTATAATTTTAAATTTCCATTGTACCAGTGGGGGGCGAGCTACTAAAGTAAGGGCAATTTTATGTAAATATTCCAGATTTCAAAGGAAAAGGATGCATCAAAGAGACCAAAATTTCTTGCTATCAACATGCTTTTCACTCATTCAACTTTTGATAAGTGAAAACAGAATCTGAATACATAGGCCATACCGTCATGCCTTTGCTTACTTGAAGAAAGACTGAAACCTTACTTTTGTCTTGTACCATGCAAATGTACCTTACAGAATAATTTATTGATGGAGGGATTTAACTGTGAAAATGAATGTGAAGTCTTAGAAAATGTCCAGGCACATGGTGAGCAGCATGCCTATTGTTGTTGTTGTTGTCAGGTGCCATCAAGTCAGAACCGACTCATAGCGACCCCATGCACAGCAGAAGGAAACAATGTCCAATCCTGGGCCAACCTCACTACTGCCGACACATTTGACGTCATCAATGATGCCACCTGGCCAATCCATCTCGTTGGGGGTCTTCCTCTTTTCCTCTGACCCTCCATCTTACCCAGCATAACATCCTTCTCCGGTGACTATTCCCTCCAGACAATATGTCCAAAGTATGAAAGACAAAATTTAGCGATCTTGACCTCCAAGGAGCACTCTGGCTACACTTCTTCCAAAACAGATCTATTGGTTCTTTTGGCAGTCCATGGCACTTTTAGTATTCTCCTCCAACACCACAACTCAAAGGCATCAATTCTTCTAGGATCTTCCTTATTCACTGTCCAGCTTTCACATCCATATGAGGTTATTGAAAATACCATGACTTGGGTCAGGCTCACCTTAGTCCTCAAGGTGACATCTTTCCTTTTCAATCTCTGCTCAAAAATATGTCTATTATTAGAAATATTTTAATGATTCTGATAGTCAGATAAGTATGCTATTAACAGTGGGATCTAACCAAAATAAGTAATCATATAACTGTTGTTATTATCAGTACCATTAAGTCAGTTCTGACTCATAGTGACCGTTTGTACAACAGAATGAAGTACTGCCTAGTCCTGTTTGCAATCCTTGCTATGTTTGACCACACTGTTGCAGCCGCTCAACCAAATATTGAAACAAGCATCTACTTGTTTTCTCCTGACCCTCTACTTTGCTGAACACAATGTCCTTCCTAATAACATGTCCAAAGTGCATGATAAGAAAGAAGTCTTACCATCCTCCCTTCTAAGGAGCATTCTGGCTGCATGTCTTTTATGAGAAATTTATTTTTCTGGCAGTCCATGATATAACAACTATTTTTGCCAACACCATAATTTAAATTCATCAATTCTTCTCCTGTCTTCCTTATTCATTGTCCAGCCTTCTCATGCATGAAGCGATTGAAAATACCATGGCTTGGGTCAGGCACATTTTAATCTTCAAAGTGATATCTTTGCTCTCTACCATTTTAAAGAGGTCTTTTGCAGCAGATTTGCCCATCGCATTAAGTTGTTTGATTTCTTCAGTGCTGCTTCTATCAATGTTGTTTGTGGATCCAAGTAGAATGAAATTCTTTGCAACTGCCATATTTTCTCTGTTTATCATGATGCTGCTTGTTGGTCAAGTTGTCAGGAATATTGTTGTCTTTATGTTGCAGTGTAATTAAATTCACCTGAGGCTTGGCTTCAGAAATGTGTATGTGTGTTTGTATACACACGATGCTCCCACAAGCAGCGTACCTCTCTGTGTAAGCCTTTAATGGTTATATAACTCTTCTTTTTCGGTTCCACTACTGCAATTCCCTTTCAAACAAGATCCTAAAAAGCACAAGACCTCTTTAAAGTGTTGAAGAACAAAGATGTCAGCTTGAGGACTAAGGTGCGCCTGACCCAAGTCATGGCATTTTCTATAACCTCGTATACATTAGAAAGCTGAATAGTGAATAAGAAAGACTGTAGAGAATTGATGCTTTTGAGTTGTGTTGTTGGAGGAGAATATTGAAAGTGCCATGGGCTGCCAAATGAACCAATAGATCTGTTTTGGAAGAAGTAAAGCCAGAGTGCTCCTTGGAGGCCAAGATGGCCAAACTTCGTCTCTCATGCTTCAGACATATTGTCAGGAGGGACCAGACACTGGAGAAGGATATCATGTTTGGTAAGATGGAGGGTCAGAGAAAAAGACCCCCAACGAGATGGATTGGCCAAGTGGCAGCATTGATGAACTCAAGTGTGGCAACAGTAGTGAGGTTGGCCCAGGATCCAGCAGTATTTCATTCTGCTGTGCATAAGGTCACTATGAGTCGGTACTGACTCAATGATACCTAACAACAACAACAACAAACTGCAATTCCCTATGTTTCTATAGGTACCACATTTTCAAATGCACTAGAGCTACTTTGGCTACCTAGAAGAAAAGCTCTGGACTGTGAATCATAAGATAGGTAGCTTGAAGCCACCAGCCGCTCCATGAGAGAAAGATCAAGCTTTCTGCTCCCACAAAAATTGACAGTCTCAGAAACCCTATACAGGGCAGCCATGATTTAGAAATGACTTGATGGTACTTAACAACATCAACAACTCTGGTTACCATGTTCCTTTCTACACGCAAAAGTCTCAACTTGAGTTCTGATTGACCCAAAGAGTAGAACTGAGAATTAGTTGCACCAACTGTGGTTCTGGCTAGGAGGCTGAAGGGCAGGAAGAAGAGAGAAATCATGTAGTAGTTTCTCTACAATCAGAAGATAAAAAGAAGGATCCAACTAAAGCCCTGTTAGAGAGAATATGAGTGTCTTTCTATTTTTCCTAGTCAACCTCACTTCTAGTCCTAGGCTTCTCATTGACAAACTAAAGCACTTTTTTTCTTCTAGAGAATTTGACTAGATCAGGGTTTAAAAAAACAAAACAAAACAAAACAAAATGTACAATGTTTGATCCAGTATGACTTCATGAAAAGATGGATAGATTAAATAAAATGTGAAATAGTTAGGTTCCTGAGGCAGCTGATGTTTATGTCTTTTACCTGCGTACTGTCCAAGAGCTCACAGAGGGTGCCTCCTACTAAGATGAATTCATTTCTATTTTTAAATCAGGTTATTGAAGACAGTCAACTTTATTTAACAAAAGTTTGAGGAGGGAAGTGAAACCTTTACAACAAAAATGTTTATATGGGGATATTTATCCTAATTTTAACTTTGTCAGGTCAGCACTGGTGGCTCATTGACATTTGTTTTTTTTTTGTTGTTGTTGTTGTAAAAATACACACAGTCAATAATATACCATTCCAACAGATTCTACATGTACAATTCCATGACCTTGTTTATATTCTTCAAATTAGGTAATCATTTCCGCTTTTCTTTTCCCAATTATTCCATGATTCACATAAACTTACTGTTCCCTGAACTTCTCATCTAGCCTTTACGATGCTGCTGATATTGGCATATATTTGAGTGTGCCATAGAGAGATTTTTAATTTTAATGTTTCCCCGTTTTCATGATTCCTAGAATTCTACATTATTTATAAAGATAAATAATAAAAATAAATGATAATTTATGATTCTATTTTGTGCCAGTCACTATATATACATTATCTCTAAGCTATTTTGCTTATGTGACCTATAAGGAATCTGAGGTGTGAAGAGTTTAAATGATGAGTCCAAGGTTGTTGTTGTTGTTGTTGTTAAGTGCCATCAAGTCAGTTCTGACTCATAGTGACCCTGTATAGGGTTTCTGAGGAGAAACTGTTAGGTTTGAACTGCTGACCTTGTGGTTAGCAGTCTAGGGCTTATCCTACAGTGCTACCTCAGAGTCTAAGATTATGTAGCTAATAATTGATGGAGTTGAATTTTTAATTTATGATTATCAGATTCCAAAGTATACATTCTTTCCAAATATATCACACTTCCTCTGTGCCCAAGAAGCATTCTTTCTGACCCTGTTTTCTCCCTCTATGAGGATCACGTAGTCATCATAGATAAAGCTGCATGTTGAGTGCAAGACAGTATCTATTACACCAGGGCCATTTGAAAGGCATTCTTGAGGTGAATTTACGGATCATTCTTACTGATGACTGCAATAATACCATCACTTTGTAGTTCCCACTCCTGACTCCACTTTTCTATGTGTTCAGTAAGATATTCTTCAAATGACACTGAGGCTTAGGAATCTTATTGGAACACAAAGATTATATGAGATTTGAAAAGCTCAGATGAATGGCTCATATAGCATAATGCATTCATCACTCTGATTTAAAGAACAAATGTTGCCATATTTCCAAGTTGCTATTATTGAATTGTAATTGCTTACCCAATAATCACCTAAAAATATAAAAAATCTATAGTAGTTTACGATAGTTTCTTGTAGTTACTGTTCAACATCTATAATAATATCTGTGAGGTTAGTGAATCAGGTAGAATTTCAGAAGTCTCATGGTCCTTAAAAATCTGAAACTTGCAAACAGAAAATCAAATTTCATGTATTTTCATTTTTCATTGACCCATATTTATATTATTAGGCTTACATTCCATCTTTACCTCTTACATAGTTTCTATATTACTGCTAATTTTTAGGAGTAAATGGTAATGCAATTTTTCTCCCAGAAAATTGCTGTAGCAGTCAGCAGTAGAAATAAAAATTGAACTCAGAGGAAATAATAGTATAAAGAGTTAAAGAGTCCCAATGACTCCTACTGAGTCAAAGTTAAAGGAAAGAGAGTTTGAGCACAAGCCACACCTAGGAGCAAATTACCCAATAAACAAGGTAAGTATGGGCTTACTGGTGTTTATTTACTCATTTGTAGTGAACAATTTCACATGGATTTCTGTGGTTTTATTCATGTGAAATTGTTCATGGCTGGTGAGTAAAAAAGAGCAAGTAAGCCTGTGTTTACCTTGATTACTGGGTACTCTGTCCCTGTTTGGAATTGTAAAATTTGAAACGAGGCTTTGATTCTAAAGGAAAGAGCCGGGAAGTTGGGAGAGAGACAGCTACCAGTCAGACCTAGAAACAGAATCTTTGAGGTAGTGAAAAAATGTGAAATGGTTCACTACAGATTAGTAAGCACAAGTAAGCCTACGTTTATCTTGCCTATCAGATGATCTGCCACTGGCCACACCTCATGGTTTGAATTGTCCAAATATTTAAAGGCAAAATAATTTCATTCAAAAACCAGATACGAGTTTAAGGGAATTATTTTTTGCTGTATCTGCTGATTTCTAAAGATATTTTAAAAGCTAACAATTGTCAATACTTAAGATCACAAGGACATATTGTCAGGAGGGAACAGTCTCTGGAGAATGATGTCATGCTGGATAAGGTGGAGGGTCAGAGAAAAAGAGGAAGACCCCTAACAAGATGGATCGGCCAGGTGGCATCATTGATGGCATCAAGTGGAGCAGCGGCAGTGAGGTTGGCCCAGGATCAGACATTGATTCATTCTGCTGTGCATGAGGTTGCTATGAGTCGGTTCTGACTTGATGACACCTGACAACAACAACAAGATCACAAGGTAAGATCACAGCTAGAAGTATTACCAAAGAATAGCAAATCTTTACCATGGTTTCCATTTTGTCTAGAGAAGTCTAGTTCTCATTGGTTAGAGTTGTGTTTTGAATAACACTTCTGGCTAGTGCTTTGTAATGATATTTCTTTTAATTATAACCACAACCCATTGAGTAAGTATTATGATCCAGATTTACATGTGAAAGAACTGTCAAATTAGAAGAAATCATTGAGTCAATATCACTTGGAAAAGGTTTCTCCCGGAAGTCAACTCTTTCTGAAACATGAGCAGACTTGTGTCTTTTTTTGTCATGTATCCTGTAACATAGTTGGTGCTAAAAAATGATTTGCACAATTGATTTGGGGTGTTGCTGTTGTTAGGTGCCATCGAGTCGGTACCAACTCATAGCCACCTTATGCACAGCAGAACGAAACACTGCTCGATCTTGGGTCAACTTCACTACTGCTTCCACTTGGCCAATTCATCTCATTGGGGGTCTTCCTCTTTTTCTCTGAACCTCCACATTACCAAACATGATATCCTTCTCCAGCGACTGGTCCCTCCTGACAATATGTCTAAAGTATGAGAGATGAAGTTAGGCCATCATGGCTGCCAAGAAGCACTCTGGCTGCACTTCTTCCAAAACAGATCTGTTGGTTCTTTTGGCAGCCCAAGGCACTTTCAATATTCTCCTCCAACACCATAACTCAAATGCATCAATTCTTCTTTGGTCTTCCTTATTCACTGTTCAGCTTTCACATGCATATGAGGTTATTAAAAATACCATGGCTTGGGTCAGGCGCACCTTAGTCTTCAAGCTGACATGTTTGCTCTTCAACACTTCAAAAAGGGCTTGTGCAGCAGATTAGCCTAATACAATACATCATTTGATTTCTTGACTGCTGCTTCCCTGTGTTGATAATTCATCCAAGAAGAATGAAGTCCTTGACAACTTCAATCTTTTCTCCATTGATAAACTGTTGTTTATTGGTCCAGTGGTGAGGATTTTTTGTTTTCTTTACATTGAGATGTAATCCATACCGAAGGCTGTGCTCTTTCATCTTCATCAGTAAATGTTTTAAGTCCTCTTCACTTTCAGTAAGCAAAGTTGTATCATCTGCATATCACAGCTTCTTAATGAGTCTTTCTCCAATCCTGATGCCACGTTTTTCTTCATAGAACCCAGCTTCTTGGATTATTTGCTCAGCATACAGGTTGACTAAGTATGTTGAAAGAATACAACCTTGTCGCACACCTCTCTTAATTTTTAAACCATTCAGTGTCCCCATGTTCTGTTTTAACAACTTCGTCTTGAGGTGAGGGACCTCTTGGTGATTTGGGGTGAGGGAGGGAAAAGATGATATCACTTGTGCAACTTCCATGTGGGCCTAAATTCCAGTGTTAACAATCGCACATTCTGCTCCAAGAGACAGCTATAATATTTAAGGGTTCCCCATGTTTACCTCATCAATAAACCTAAGTGCAGAACATTGATTTACATTAATTTCCTCTCTCACATTATGGTGTATTACTCCTAAGCCCATTACCCACTGCCATCAATTTGATTCCAACGAAAAGCAACCTTACAGAGCAATGTAATACTGTCCTAAAGGGTTTTCAAGGCTGTAGTCACTATGAGTCGGAACTGACACCACGGCACATAACAACAACAACAACAACAATCTTTATGGACGCATGCTACCATGGAGAATGGAATCATCCATGGAGAATCTGGTGAGTTGAATCTCCAACCTCTGACACTTCAGTTTGTATCCAAGTGCTTTAATCAGAGTGCCACTAGGTCTCCATTATTTCTCCTGAAAAGGGAGCAAATACTCCTACAGTTCTACTCCAACTACGTAATCAGTGACAAGACAGATGAGTGCAAGTCCAGGTATGGTGCTTTGGGATGAAGTACTGGACTGGAAACTCAGTTTGAGCCACAAGGTCAGCAGTTCAAACTCACCAGCTGTTCCTTGGAAACCCTATACAGGGTCTCTATGGGTCTGAACCAACTCGACAGCACTTAACAACAACAGCGTTTTCATAAAATGTAAGTATAATTGGAAAAGATAAACATACTATTTACCAATGGGTGAATAGCTTTATTGATAATGATAAAGCATTATAATTAGATGTTATGCAATCATTGTTATTGTTGTTAGGTGTCACAGTGACCAGATGCACAACAGAGTAAAAGAGACACTATCTGGTCCTGTGCCAACTTCACAATCATTACCACAACTGAGTCCGTTGTTGAGGCCTCTGTGCCAATCTATCTCATTGGGGGTCTTCCTTGTTTTTCTCTGACCCTTCACATTGCCAAGCCTGATGTCCTTCTCCCAGGACTTGTCCCTCCTCATAATATGCTCCAAATATGAGAGACAAAGTCTGGCCAACCTGGCTTCTAAGGAGGATTATGGTTGTACTTCTTCTAATACAGATTTATTTGTTCTTTTGTCAGTCCCTGGTACTTTTAATATTCTCCTCTAACACCATAACGCAAATACATAGATTTTTCTATGGTCTTCATTATTCATGGTCCAACTTTCACATGCTATGAGGCTATTGAAAATGTCATGGCTTGGGTCAGACAGAATTTAGTCCTCAAACTGATGTCTTTGCTCAATAGTTTAAAGATGTCTTGTGCAGCACATTTGTCTGAAGCAATCCGTTGTTTGATATCTTGACTGCTGCTTCCATGAGTATTAATGGTTGATCCAAGCAAAATGAAGTCTGACAACATCAATCATTTCCCCATTTATCTGGATGGTTTTTATTGGTCCAGTTGTGAGGATTTTTGTTTTTTTACCTCGAGGTGCAAGCCATACTGTGGCTATAGTCTTTGATCTTCCTTAGTAAGTATATTAAGTCCTCTTCACTTTCAGCAAGCAAGATTGTATCATCTGCATATTACAGGTTGTTAATTAGTATTCCTCCAATCCTGATGCCACATTTTTCTTCATATAATCCAGTTTCTCAGATTATGTGCTCAGCATAAAGATTGAATAAATATGGTGAAAGAATACAGCCCTGTCACATACCTTTCCTAATTTTAAACCACTCATTGTTCCCTTGTTGTGTTTAAACAACTGTCTCTTGGCTTATGTTCAGGTTCCTCATGAGCATAATTAAGTGTTCCGGAATGCTCATTCTCTGCAATGTCGTCCATAGCTTGTCATGATGCACACAATCGAGAGCCTTTGCATTGTCCATAAAGCATAGAATACATATTTCTGGTGTTCTCTGCTTTCCAAGATCCATCTGACATCAGCAGCGATAGCCCTCATTCTATGTCGTCATCTGAATATGACTTGAACCTCTGGCAGTTCAATGTACTGTTGCACCCATTTTTAAATTATCTTTAGCAAACTTTTACTTGCATGCGATATTAATGATATTGTTCGATGATTTCTGTATTCCATTGAGTCACATCTCTTTGGAATGGGCTCAGACATGGATCTCTTTCAATCAGTTTGCCACGTAGCTCGTCCTTTCTTCTTTCTTGGCACAGATGAGCGAATGCCGCCAGTGCTGCATCAGTTTGTTGAAATTTTTCAATTTGTTTTCCATCAATTCCTGTAGCTTTGTTCTTTGCCCCTGCTTTCATTGCACAATGGACTTCTTCTTTCAGTATCATTGGCTCTTGATCGTATGCTACCTCTTGAAATATTAGAACACAGGCCATTCATTGTCTTTGGTACAGTGACTCTGTGTATTCCTTCCATCTTCTTCTTTTGATGATTTCAGTGTCATTCAATATTTTGTCCATTGTTGTTGTCGTTAAGTGCTGTTGAGTCAGTTCTGACCCATAGAGACCCTATATAGGGTTTTTAAAGAGTAGCTGGTGAACTTGAACCACCAACCTTGTGGTTCAAACCCACTTTGCAGTCCAGCACACTAACCCACAGTGCCACACCAGGACTCCTTCAATATTCCAATTGAATCTTGAAATTTTTCTTCAGTTCTTTCAGCTTCATAAATGCTGAGCATGTTTTTTCCTTTTGGTTTTCAAACTCCAGGTCTTTGCAAATTTTATTATAACATTTGACTTTGTCTTCTCAAGCTGCCCTTTGGATATTTTCTATTCAGCTCTTTTACCTCCTCATTTCTTCCATTTGCTTCAGCATCTCTATGCTGGAGAGTAAGTTTCAGAGTCTCTTCTAACATCTCTTTTGTTATTTTCCTTTTCTTATCATCTTAATTACCTTTTGCTTTCTTCCTATATGATGTTCTTGATGTCATCCTACAATTCCTTTGGTCTTCCGTCATTCATCAAAACTGTTCTTGAGATATTCTCTAAATTCAGGTGGGATATGTTCAAGGTCATATTTTGGTTATTGTGGACTTGTTTTAATTTTTTTCAGCTTTAGCCTGAATTTGCATATGAGCAATTGATGGTCTGTTCCACAGTCTGTGCCTGGCCTTGTTTGGGCTGATGATACAGAGCTTTTCCACAGTCTCTTGCCACAGATGTAAATTTGATTTTTGTGTATTCCATCTGGTGAGGTACATGTCATCTTTTATGTTGTTTAAAAGTGATATTTACAATGAAGAAGGCATTGGTTCTGTAAAATTCTATCATGGAATCTCCAGCATCATTTCTATCACCAAAGCCTATTTTCCAAGGACTGATTCTTCCTCTTCATTTCCATCCTTTTTGCATTCCAATAACCAGTAGTTATCAATACATCTTGATTGCATGTTTGGTCAATTTCAGACTGAAGAAGTTGGTAGAATTCTTCAGTGTCATCATCACTGGCATTAGTGGTTTATGTGTAAATTTGAACAGTAATTGTATTAACTGGTCTTCCTTGTAGGCATCTTGATATTATCTATCACAGACAGCATTCGACTTCAAGATAGATCTTTTTTAAGGTAAATGCAACCCCATTCCTCTGGAATTTGTCATTACTGGCATAGAAAACTATATGATCATTTGATTACAATAATGTTTATAAGGAAAAACACATTACAATTGATTGTAAATTTAATTTTTCTCCGTATTTATTAGGAGCTAGCATTATTCTTCTGAAGTCCTGAAATACAAAAAAGAACTCCAAAAGTTGCTTAGGAAGTTAAGCTAATACATACAAAGATATTTAAAACAATATATCTCCTGTTCTAACTTGGTTGATTGTAATATGCTTTTGATTACACCATGGGCACTAATAATCCTATAGACTTAAGTACATACTCTCCTAACATAAACACTGTAAGTTTCCCAATGTGCTGGTTTTGTCACACACCAGGGAATTTCCTTTCCACCCTCATGGCTCTGCTTGGAAAAGTAAGAGTAGAAAATGATTCTGAAGTTCACAAGGTCAGAGTAGCAGAAATCATACAGATAAGGCAGCAGAGGATTTTGGAACCAGATGCAGGTTTCTAGAAATTGGCAGAGGTCCAGAGGTGTGTAGATGTCATTTTGCTTCAAATTAGGAAGACAGAGAAAGTATGCCTGTTTGCTTTTATTTGTACAGGACTAGAGAATATATTGATGTGGGGGTAGAGATGTGGAGAAAGATTTAGCTCTTAAATATACAATCAAGATTAGCCAGATTTGGTTTTCATCCTGCACTTCCTCTTAATATTTCTTTCTTCAATTGTATATTTATTTTGAAAACAGACTAGAATTTACTATACGGCAGGGATATATGCGACCCAGAGGGAATGAGCTAAGTACGATATAGAAAACAAATGGAAAGGAATTTAGCGAAAGTAATTCACAATATGATTTATCTCAGAGGAGAGGAGCTGAAAGAGAAGCTGAAAAACTTTCCTAATCAGAAGAACTTCCCTCTAGGGAGGTCAGTTTTCCCAGCAGGAATGAGAGAAAGCAACAAATATTTGAATCATTGATAGTAAAATCCTAGCCTTCCACTTTAGCGGAAGAGCTAGGATCCCAGTGCTGTGCTGTGAAGAATCACCCCAGAATGCATTGTCCAACTTGAATTGAGCGAATAGGGTACAAATTGAGAGTCTCTGTGCTCAAATGCCCTAAGTCGTAAGAGAGTTTGCAAATTTGAGGTCTCAAAAAAAGCTTTTTAGTATCCAGCAAAGCTTTCTTGGAGAGAAAATCTCAAAAGTCACTGATCTAATAGCCAGACTGTAGAATTTAGTGGCTAGTTGTTGTTGTTATGTGCCGTGGAGTCGATTCCGACTCATAGCGACCCTGTACAGGGTTTGCGAGGCTGTAATTCTTTATGGAAGCAGAAAGCCTCATCTTTCTCCCGCGGAACAGCTGGTAGTTTCGAACTGCTGACCTTGTGGTTCACAGCCCGATTCGTAACCTCTACGCTACCAGAACTCCTTTTAGTGGCTAGTAGTGACCCATAAATAATTTCATATATGTGTGTGTGTGTGTGTGTGTGTGTATTTGAATATTTAGGTGTCAATCCGATGGCCGCTACATATAGTGGCTTATTGTTTATGAGTTTGTTTCTTCTGGTTCATGAGGCAATAAGTGGGCTGTCATTGATCCAAAAGAGATTCCTTTAACATTTATCTATGGATTCCTTGAGAGGAAAAACAACAGCATCTTGTTGTTGCTGTTGTTAAGTGCCGTTGAGTCGGTTCCGACCCATAGCGACCCTGTATAGGGTTCCAAGGAGCAGCTGGTGAGCTTGAACTTCCGACCCTGCAGTTCAAACCGCTTTCCAGTGAGGCGCATTAACCCACAGCACCACACCAGGACTCCAACATCATCTTGTTGATGATGTTGTTGTTGTTGTTAAGTACCGTGGAATCGGTTCCGACTCATAGTGACCCTACACCGGGTTTCCTAGGCTGTAAATCTTTACGGGAGCAGAACACCTCATCTTTCTTCCACGGAACCGCTGCTAGTTTCCAACTGCTGACCTTGAGGTTGGCAGCCCGACTGATAACCACTACACTACAGAGAGCCTTAACATCATTTTACAGGTTGGTAAAAACAAAACAAAAATCAACTAGTTGCAGTGGAATATATTCTGATGCTTAGCAACTCAGTAGGCCAAAGTGGAATGTCCTTTAGGGTTTCCAAGGTTGTAATCTTCCTGGAAACAAACTACCGCATCTTTCTTCTGTAGAATAGCCGGTAGGTTCCGGACACCACCTTTTGGTTAGCAACAGAATGCTTAATCACTGCATCACCAGAGCTCCTTTACAGTTTGGTATGTAATTCAAAGTAGAGTGTGAGAGGCCAGGAGGCTTGTCTACAGTCATGGATCTCCAGCTACTGAACCCTGGAAGCTTGTGAATTACTTAGTCTCTCTTAGGCTCAGGTTTTTCCTCTTCAAATATGAATGGTAACTATTTTCACAGAACTAAATGCAACATACTCTGCCTGTGTGTCTGTTTTACTATGGGGAGTTATGTTTGCTGTGATGCTGGAAGTTATGTCACTAGTATGTCAAATATCAATATGGTCATCTATTGTAAACAGGTCCATCAGACACCATAGACTAGAAAGAAAGATCTGGCTATCTATTTCAAAACACTGTTAACTGATGGTACCTGGAAGGGATTGTAATCACGGTAATGACATAATGTATGGGATTTGTTAAATGTGGGATGGATGATCTGTTCTGCACACCTTTACCCAATTCACAATAAAAAGTTTTTGTTTGTTTGTTTATTTAAATTGCCCACAATAGCCTTAGGGATCACAACTGTAGTGCTGGAAGATGAGCCCCAGAGGCTGCAACCATGAACTTAAACACACCAGCAATCATGAAGTTGGAGCAGGGCCCAATTTGTTGTTACACATAAGGCTGCCTTAAGTTGGAACCCACACAGTGGCAGCTAACAAGAACAGCAAATTCTCTGTGTTCATCAGAATCTCTTACAAATACAAAGGGCTTAGGATCAGTTTCTAATCACCCCGTCTGAAAATCCAATGGCTCAGTATGGACTGTCAGTTTCTTTAAAAGTGATTAATCAATTGATATGGATTACCTACAGTGCATTTTGAAGAATTGAAACCTGGGTGGGACTATTAAAAAAACACAAAACTAGATAGGTTACTCATGGCTATCTTGGCCAAAGGAGGAAGATGGCATGTATGGGAGGATATGCACATGTTCTATGTAAATACTGTACCATTTTATATAAAGGACTTGAACATGCTCAGATTTTAGTATCAGGGAAGGTCTGGCACCAATCCTCCATAGATCATGAGGGATAACTGAAGAATATAATTTTCCCCATATTTTCACTCTTTGTTATAAAAGCGATGTCATTGTAATTGCAGCCTGTTATGTTTCTGATGTTTGGACCATACTTGATTAGCCATTTATTTCTGATAGGATTTTTATAGTTTCAAAGCCACATTATGGTCTGAAGGTAGATGTGTTTTAAACATTTCAACATGGTATTCCATGTGCCAAAGCTAGCCTGTGTTCTATTATAGAAAAACAGTTTTGTAAAAAATTTCCATAGTCCATCATTATTTTATTATTTTTTTTTAATGAGAATATGTTCTTGCTAAAAAAATGTTAAACTTTCTTCTAGTTCAACTGACAGAAACACATGGTTGACTCCAAGGATGAGAATTGGTGGAAAACAAACGGAAAGAACTACCTCATTACCATGTTTTGACTCTTGAGAAAAGAGATATCAAAGGCAAAAGGTTTGGTATGTTTGCTGCTGACATTGGTGCATTCTTGTTGTCATCATTACATCAAATCATCAACAGAAGGGACTACTAATGGCACATTTGTCTTTTTGCCAGTGACAGAAAAGGAGCCGTCATCTCAGAACAATGAAATTGGAGAAAAGAGGTAAATGTAATGGAATGTGCAGAAACGTTCCCAACAGAGTTTAGAGAAATGATTCCTGAAGGGAGGAGTCCTGATGACACAATGGTTGAAGTGCTCATCTGGTAACTCAAAGGCCGGTAGTTCAAACCCACTAGCTGCTCCACAGGAGAAACATGTGTTAGTCTGCATCTGTATAAATGCAAGCCTTAGGAGCTCTAGAGGGCAGGTCTACCCCTCCCTTCTTGTGGTACCATTTTGAATTGAAATTGACTTGACAATAACATACTTGGTTTGGGGTTTGGGATTCCTGGAGTTGACATCAGGGCTAGAGAGAAATAATATTTTATGGTCCTTATTTTTATCCAGAGGATTCCTGGGGGGTACAAAGATTTAGTGCTCAGCTGCTAAATAAATAATTGGCAGTTCAAGCTCAGAAGCCACATCTTGGGAGAAAGTCTTGGAGATTAGCTTTCCCAAAGATCACAGCCAAGAAAGTGGTAAGGTGCAATTCTACCCCATTACGTATGAGGCAGAAGGGACTTGCTGGCACAAAACAACAAAATTTCCACCCACCGGAGCTATAATTTATCAAACCCAAATAACAAGTGATATGAACTGTGGTTAGTTTGAAACTTCAGAAGTTCTTTCATTCAATAAATATTTATTAAACAACTCTATGCTGAGCAAATAATACGAGAAGCTGGGTTCTATGAAGAAAAACGTGGCATCAGGATTGGAGGAAGACTCATTAACAACCTGCGATATGCAGATGATACAACCTTGATCGCTGAAAGTGAAGAGGACTTGAAACATTTACTTATGAAGATTAAAGAGCACAGCCTTCGATATGGATTGCATCTCAATGTCAAGAAAACAAAAATCCTCACCACTGGACCAATAAACAACATTCTTATCAATGGAGAAAGGATTGAAGTTGTCAAGGACTTCATTCTTCTTGGATCAACTATCAACACTCGCGGAAGTAGCAGTCAAGAGATCAGATGACGTATTGCACTGGGCAAATCTGCTGCACAGGAACTTTTTAAAGTATTGAAGAGCAGAGATGTCAGCTTGAGGACTAGGGTGCGCCTGACCCAGGCCATTGTGTTTTCAATAGCCTCATATGGATGCGAAAGCTGGACAGTGAATAAAGAGGATCGTAGAAGAATTGATGCCTTTGAGTTGTGGTGTTGGAGGAGAATACTGAGGGTGCCATGGACTGCCAAAAGAACCAATAGATCTGTTTTGGAAGAAGTGCAGCCAGAGTGCTCCTTGGAGGCCAGGATGGCTAAGCTTCGTCTCTCCTACTTTGGACATGTAGTCCGGAGGAAACAATCGTTGGAGAAGGATGTCATGCTGGGTAGGGTGGAGGGTCAGAGAAAAAGAGGAAGACCTCCAACGAGATGGATCGGCCAGGTGGCATCATTGATGGACTCGGGGGTGGCAGCGGTGGTGAGGTTGGCCCAGGATCGAGCATTGTTTCGTTCTGCTGTGCATGGGGTCGCTATGAGTCGGTTCCGACTCGATGGCACCTGACAACAACAACAACAACAAACAACTCTAATGTGCCAACATTAGACAGTGCATCAACGAGAGTCAGGCAGATTATGTTGCAGTAGCAAATATCCCCAATTCTCACGGATTCACAATAAGTGCTAATTCTTTACTTATACTACAGGTCTGTCATAGTTTAATGTCTCTGAAGCATCATCATCTTCACTGGGAAGACCCAGGTGGATTGTGGAACCTCTGATTGTTGCTGCTGTTTAGTGCTGCTGAGTCGGTTCCGACTCATAGCAACCCTGTATAGTTGGTTCTGAGGAGCCGCTGGTGGGTTTGGACTGCCGATCTTGTTTGCAGTCCAATGCTGATCCTACAGTGCCACAGTAAGAGTCTGAGAATCATATTATAAGGAGAAATAGAAATGATGAACCGTGACACACTGACTCTTAAAGCTTCTGTACTCAAGTCCTCCTTGGCACCTCCTGCCATGACAATTCCTGAGTTCAACAGAATGGGGATATACAAGGGTAAATAAAAAATTATTGGTAGAAAATCAAGTGAACCTTTATTAAATAAATATATGATGCTGCAGGATAAGTACTCAACTCCAAGATTGGTTTGAACTGTAAGATTGGCAGTTCTAACTTACCAGCCACTCCTCAGAAACCCTATCCAGGGTCATTATGAATAGGAATTGACTCAACGTCACTTTAACAACAGCAACATCAAAATGTGAAGCTATTGTTTCTGGATTTATTCTCCATCTAGGTCTCTACATTTCTGAAGGCTCTATTTCTATTTCTATGAGGAGCTCTGGTAGCGTAGTGGTTACGAATTGGGCTGCGAACCTTAAGGCCAGCAGTTCGAAACTACCAGCCGCTCCGCGGGAGAAAGATGAGGCGTTCTGCTCCCGTAAAGATTTACAGCCTCGGAAACCCTGTACAGGGTCGCTATGGGTCGGATCCGACTCGATGGCACTTAACAACAAACAACAACAACCCCCAAAGAACTCTGAACTCTTTGAATTGTTGCCATTGTTGTTAAGAGCCATCGAGTCAATTTCAGCTCATAGTGACCTGTATATAGTTTCCGAGGAGCAACTGGTGGGTTTGAACTGCCAACTTTGTGGCTGGCAGTCCAGTGCTGATCCCACAGCATCACACCAGGAGTACATGATTTACCCATATCAAAGCAGCAGTTTGGTCAGCCTTGAGACATTCAAATTGTGTTCCTTTGACATGTTCTTTGAGCATTGAGAACAAAAAGGAATCTGAATGCAGCAAGATCAGAGTTGTAGGGAGGATAGGATAAGGACAGCATTGTCCTGATGGAGAAAATTCCCCAGTGCAACTTTCCTTGCTTTTTTCTTACCAATGAAGTTTTCCATTTTCCTAAAACTTCTTTCTTATAAACCTCTGTGGTTGCCCTGTATCCATCAAGAAAATCTATCAAGATTATCCCTTCCGAATCTCCAAAAGCAGTTGCCACACTTTCTGAGCTAGCATCTATGTCTCGAATTTAACTGTCCCAGCAGATACCGTCCAAAGTCACCGTTTTGATTGGACCTTGCTCTCTGGATTGTATTGGTAAATCAAGACTCATCCTCAGTATGAAACCATCTTCATTATCTACGATCTTATTTAAAAGACTGATGAAAAGGTCAGCTCTTTGAGCTAGCTGATCTTCACCTAACACTGTTGGTACTATTAAGCCGAAAAGCTCACTGAGGCCAAGGTATTTGTTTAAAATGAAAAATACTGTGCCATGTGACATCCCACCTTTAGTAGCTGTTGTATCAGTGGTAATCCCATGGTCTTCTTCCACCAGTTTCTGAATTCCAGCCACAATATCTTCATTAGTCAAGCTTGACAATCGTCTTCTCTTTATTTATCTTTGAGATCATCAGACCTTCCATAAAATGCTCAATTCACCTTAAAACTGTTGTTTTGTGTGATAAAGCATTACTGTAAACTTGATACAAAGCTTCAATGATTTGGAAAAATGTCCGCTTGAATTGGGAAAATTTACATTTTAGCCGTGATCTTAAAATCATTTTTTTCTCATGGCACAAAAAGTACCCCCCCTTTTTTTTTAAAAAAAGGTACCTTTAATGAGAGCATGACAAATGTGTTACTTCAACATGATACTAAATGGAATAAATCATCAGACATCAGTGAAAGTAAAAAATATAAATATAACAGTACAGAGTCGGTGTGTTTTAAGTTTTTGTTGTTTAAGGCTATTTGGAAGTGAGGATCATATGAATTCAGAGCCCGGGATTCAGAAATGAGTCCAGATTCTTTCATCATTCCCTTAGGATACCAATAATAAGTAGGATAGCAGACATGTATGCAATCTCTCTGAGATCATAAAGGTTAACAAAGGGAAAGCTTTCAGAAAGCAAAACACTTAGCAAATTCTTTGTAATAGACATTATCCAGTAAATACAAACAACAGTGTTCATGGCCTGCAGACATACCACCTTGGGTTGTGATCCTGGCATGTGTCACAGATTCTACAAGGTTGAACAGGTTACATTCTTGCAGGGAAGAACTTTCTGGAACACCCTAAGATGATGAAAAGTTCAACTGTCTTTTGTATGAGATTGAAGTTTGAGGTTTCCTTGTTCGGTGATCCTTCCCAACTACACATTAAGATGCTTCTCATTCAATTGCCTTGGCCAATTTTATATCTGAAAATTCCATTTTATATAACTAGATTTGCACTTCACTGCATTCAGGTAGATGGAATGATCTTGTTTTAGACTTCTGAAACTATTTTGTAGATCTATGCCTTCACATGTTTGAAATAAATGTGAGGCATTAATTTTAGTCAGACAACATTGAACCCAATTCACTTGGGAAAATGCATCAAACTGTGTAATAATTCATCCAAGTCCTGTATACTAGTCGGTTACTCCCAGGGAGTAAATTAAGCTCTTTGAAAGGTGCACTAACTCTTCCTGGCTACTAGGTACCATTTAGTGCCGTGGAATAATAATTTAGTCAGTGGTATCTTGGTGACCTCAAAAAGTTTACGTTGTTTCAAAAGTTCTTAATTTTCTTCCACAAAATAATTTATGCACTAAGAGGTTGGATATGATTATAAATAAGTTTCTCAAGAGTTAGACAGTTCTTCAATGGAATAAATAAAATAAATTTGTCATGCAGATGCAGAAATTAAATATTTCACAAACATATTCCTTTATACTACCCATGGAATAATGTACAGCTAACAAAACAATTATTGCTTATAATCTCAGATTTTGAGACTGTCATATTTTATTGTAATTAGTAATGCTTCATAGCTGTAAGGGTTTCCAGACTCGTATCACTGCCTTTTCCATAGTATAAAACACATTTATCCAACATTAGAATAATGTGCTAAATTATTGAAAGCTCTGACAGCAACTTAACCTACGTTTCTTTATTTTATATTCACAGCAGAGCTTCATCCATATTAAATAAATTGGTTGTTAAGTTTTGATACATCCTACTTCTACTCTTGTTTATTAAATTGAATTAAATTAAGCTTGGTCTACCAACTCAAATGAAAGTAATAGGCTTTGAATTTTGCTTTTATTTGGGGAGACAGTTACTAATAAGAGAAATACTGCATTCATCAATTCAAAAATGTATTGATTTTCACATTTTAATGTCTCTAAAATTAGGAAGGATCTTACAATTGATGTTATAAAAAAAGGTCACCAAGAATCAGAATCAATTCAAGGTTACTAGGGTTTTTAAAAATTGTAATAAAATGGGTACGTAATACAATCTATGAAATCTTAGAATCTTGAAATGTAGTAGCAAAATGTATTTTGACATTTTGAAGATAGATAGCTAGGTCAAACAGGGCATGAAGCTAAGAACATGAACATAGTCCCAATTAAGAAGAGTAAAAGCTGATACTGTTTTTTTTATCCGTATCTGTTACCACTGCCCCTCTGAAGAGTTTATCATCACTAACAATTTTCAAGGTCTGTCTTGAAGTACAATGCTGTCTGTGATAGAATAATATTCATACTTCTAAAAGGAAAATCAGTCAATGAGACTATTATTCAGTTATGCATCAAATACTAAAGGCAAAGATGAAAAAAAAAAAAAGAAAGAATCCTGCCAATTTCTTCATAGATCAAGAGTAGCATAGTGAATTGTGAGCTGGATTGTTAATGGCAAGGTCAGCAGTTCTAATCTACCACCATGTCTGCAGGAGAAAGATAGGACTTCTACTCCCATAAAGATTTACAATTGCAGGATCGCTGTCGGGGTCACTGTGAGCCAGAACCGACTCAATGGCCAACCACCACTACTGACTTCTTAAATCTGAAATTAATCAAACATGCAGTCAAGATGCATTGATCATTACTGGTGACTAGAATGTGAAAGTTGGAAACAAAGAAGAAGATCCAGTAATTGGAAACGATGGCCTTGGTAATGTAAATGATTCTGGAAATCACATGATAGAATTTTGCAAAACTAATAACTTATTCATTGCACATACCTTGCTTGTTTCAACAACATAAGCAGTGACTATTCTTGTATATCTCACCAGATTAAAACACAGGAATCATACTGAACACATCTGTGGGAAGAGACAAGGGAGAAGCTGAATATCATTAGCCAAAACCAGGCCAGGGAAAGACTGTGGAACAGACCATTAATTACTCATATGCAAGTTCGGGATGAAGCTGGAGAAAATTAAAACAAGTCCATAAATGTCAAAATATGACCTAGAATATATCCCAGCTGAATTTAGAGACCCTCTCAAGAACAGATTTGATGTATTAAACACTAATGAATGAAGATAAGAAGAGTTGCGGCATTACACTGTACACTGGGAACATCAGACAAGAAAAGAGCAAAAGATCACTCAAAAGACAAGAAATAAAGGGAAGACCAAAATAGATGTCAGAAAAGACTCTAAAATTACTCTTGAAAATAGAGAAGTCAAAGTGACTAGAAGAAATGATAAAGTAAAAGAGCTGAATAAAAAATTTAGAAGTCAGCTCAAGGAAACAAAGTAAAGTACAAAGACTTGGAGTCAGAAAATAAAAACAACAAAACATGCACAGCTGTAAAGCTGAAAGAACTGAAGAAAATGATTCAAATTGCAATATTGAATGATTTGATGGACAAAATAAGGAGATCTGGTAGCACAGTGATTACAAATTGGGCCGCTAACCTTAAGGTCAGCAGTTCGAAACTACCAGCTGTGTGGTGGGAGAAAGATGAGGCTTTCTGCTCCTGTAAAGATTTATAGCCTTGGAAACCATATACAGGTTTCAAACATATATGAGTTGGAAACAACTCAATGGCACATAACCAACCAACCAGTCAATGGGCTAAATGGACAGCACTCTAGGACCTACACTGGAATGTAAACCACAAGGTGGGCAATTCAAACGCACCAGTTGCTCCTCAGAAACTCTATACAGAGTCGCTGTGGGTTGGAACCAACTCGACAGCACAACAACATGGGCAAAATACTGTGAATGGTGCTGGAAACATGGAAGGAATACACAGTCACTGAACCATAACAATTGGTCGATGTTCAACCATTTAATGAGGTACCATATGATCCTGGTGTGGTACTGTAGAATAAGTACTGGACTACTAACCACAAGGTCTTCAGTCAAACCTGCCAGTCACTCCTTGAAACCCCTACACAGTGTGGCTATGAATCAGAACTGACTTAATGGCACTTAACAACAGCAATATGATCAGAAACCTATGGTATTGAAGGAAGAGGTCCATGCTGCTTTAAAATTTTAAATAAAACAAACACACACACACACAAAAACAAGCCTCCAAGAATTGAACAAGTAAAAATTGAGATGTTTCAAAAAACTGATACAACGATGGAGGCATTTCATTCATCTCTGCCAAGAAATTTGAAAGACAGCTACCTCGCCAACCAACAAGAAGAGATTCTTATTTGTGCCCATTCCAAAGAAAGGTGACCCAAGGGAACACAAAATTTATCTAGCGATATCATTAATATCACATGCAAGTAATATTTTATTGAAGATAATTCAAATGGTTGCAACAGTGCATCCACAAGGAGCTGTAAGAAATTCAAACTGGATTCAGAGGAGGATGTGGAATGAGCGGTATCATTGCTGACATCAGATGGATCTTTGCTAAAAGCACAAAATTAAAGAAATGTGTTTACTTCTGCTTTACTGACAATGCAAAGACATTTGACCGTGTGCATCATAACAAAGTATGGATAAAATTGTGAAGAAAGGGAATTCTATTTCATTGTGCTCATGAAGAAACTAGACATAGACCAAGAGGCAGTTGTTCCCAAAGCACAAGGGGATACTGAATGGTTTAAAATCAGGAAAGGTGTGCAGCTATTTAAACAGTTTAACCTTTTCATTTAAACTGGGTACATGTTTTCATTTTATTTATTAAATCTGTATGCTAAGCATATAATCTAATAAATTGGATGCTACTTTCTTCTTCATATAATCCAGCTTGTCACGTTATTTGCTAAGGATACAGATGGAATGAACATGGTGAAAGATAAAATGCAGGCACACAACTCTAATTTTAAATCACTCACTATCGACTTGTTTTATTTGATAAAATAAAACTCTTAGTCTAGGTACAGGTTGCTCATGAGCACAATTAAGTGTTTTGGAATACTCATTCTTCTCTAAGTTCAAGAGCAAGTTTCAGAGTTTTTTCTGACATCCATTTTGGTATTTTTTTTTTTCTTTCCTGATTATTTAATGACCTTTTGTTTTCTTCCTGTATTGTGTTCTTGGTGTCATCCCACAACTCTTCTGGTCTTTGAGCATTACTGTCTAATGCATCAGAACTGTTCTTGAGATGGGTTCTAAAGTCAGGTGGATATATTATAGGTCATATATTGGTGTTCATGGACTTGTTTTCATTTTCTTCAGTTTCAGCCTGCACTTGCAGATGAACAATTGATGGTCTGTTTCACAGTCAGCCCCTGGCCTTGTTTTTACTGAAAATAACAAGCTTCTCCTCCATCTCTTCCCAAAGATGTAGTCAATGTGATTCCTGTATATTCCATTCCGTGAGATCCATGTGTATAGGCTCCATTTACGTTGTAAAAAAAAAAAAAACACCTCCCAAAAAATTAAGGTATTGCAATGAATAAGTCATTCATCTTGCAAATTTCTATCATGCGATCTCCAACATCAGTTCTATTACCAAGGCCATATTGTCCAACTCTTGTCCTCTTTGTTTCTAACTTTCCCATACCAATCACCTTGATTGCATGTTTGATCAACTTCAAATTGAAGAAGTTGAGTAAATTCTTCAGTTTCACAATCACTGGCTTTAGTGTCTGGTTTGTAAATGTGAATAATAGTGTCATTAACTGGTTTTTCTTGTATATTTACGGATATTATCCTATCATAGACAGCATCATACTTCAAGACAGATCTTGAAATGGTCTTTTTAAGAATGTATGTGATGCTACCATTCCTCTTCAATTTGTCATTCTAAGCATAGTAAGCCATGTGGTTGTCAGAATCAAAATGGCCAATACCATTCCATTTCAACTCACTAATGCTTAGGGAAGCTATGTTTATGCATTCCACTTCATTTTTGACAACTTCCAATTTTCCTAAGTTTATACTTCATATATTCCACATTCAGATTATTAGCGAACCTTTGCAGCCATTTCTTTGTGTTTTAAATTGTGCCACACCAGCAAATGAAGGTCCCAACAGCTTTATTCCATTCATGTCATTAAGGTGAACTTTACTTTGAGGTGGCAGGTCATGCCCAGTTATATTTGAGTGCCTTCCAAGCTGAGGGGTTCATCTTCTGGCGCTATATTTGACAATATCCCGTTGCTTTTCATCAAGTTTTCAATGACTGATCATTTACAAATGGTCTCCTTCTCTTTCTTCCTAGTCTGTCTTAGTCTAGATGCTCCTTTGAAACCTATCAGCCATGGGTGACCCTGATAATATTTAAAATACCGGTGACATTATTTCCAGCAACACACAAACCATTTCATTACAGCAAACTGACAGACAAGTGGTGAAAATGTTATTTTTACCATTCTCATAATGGAGGATGAGATATGGGCTGGCCAATGAGATTCACTTTTGGGGGGAAGACCTGATCCACAAAAACATATAACAGATATTTTCTTTTGTCAGAAGAAATCTGAAAGGGAATGCCATGTGGTATGTTTTTTAGAATAACATTATACATATCCCTCAAATAAACTCAATTGCATCATCTCCTATTGACTTCTTTGGATGGAACATGGAGTTCACATGCCAGTGACAATGGAAGGGAGAAAGGGTTAAGCATAACTGGGGGGGAAAAGGTAGCCAATTTTGAAATTTCATCAAGATAAGGAATTTCTGAACATAATGTCTGAAGTTATTATCCATGATAAGGAACTATTTGCCCGAACTTTTGATAGATTTTCATGACTGAATACTAATAAGCGATACAAGTGTGATTCACTTTCTTGGTGAACTGTGATGCATGTCAGGGTTTGCTCCCTGTATTTTTAAATGCTGTAATAGGTCTAGAGTGGATAGAAACTAAAAACTGTCTTGCATTGAAGTATTCACAGAGCAGGCGGACACATCAATAGGCAAACATTCACAACAGCAAGAAGCCCATACTCTTTTTTTCTTTAAGTTTTTATTGTGAATTGA
Organism: Chrysochloris asiatica; assembly: GCF_000296735.1. NCBI lineage: Eukaryota > Metazoa > Chordata > Mammalia > Afrosoricida > Chrysochloridae > Chrysochloris > Chrysochloris asiatica. The sequence goes on from NW_006408583.1 coordinate 14,632,898, forward strand.
GTGATAGTTTACATGGGAGAACATTGGTTTTACACTCATCGTTTCATTGCAACGATTACAATACCCCCTCCATGCATCATAATTCAACAGTATTTGCTTCTATTCTCTCTGGGTTTTTGTCTTGTTTGGTGGGAGAGGGGTGTATTAAAAAACACTCAGGAATATATAATAATTTAGACAACCAGAGGGCACATTCTGCAAGCCTGGCTGCCAGCACACAGCCTTTCTCTTTCCATGAGTCTAGAGTCCTCAGCTGCTCTCTCTTTCCATGTCCTCATCTCTACCTCCATCTCTGGTGTCACTGCTTCTCTGGATAGGATTCCACATTCCACTCATACTCTTTTCCCTTGATGGCCCTTGTTCCTGGACTGTAAGATTAACTACTCTCCCTTTTTGTTACAAAATTTCTACCTTTACTGTTTGGACAGTTGCAATTTGTCATGATAATAATTACTCACTATTGAATTATAAGGGTCTTATCCCCATCTCTTTAACCAGACCCATCTAGACAAGATGAAAGCTATTCAGTGGGGACTCTACCTTGCCCCACACACTCTTAAACTAAACTCCCTCTTGAAGACTTGTAAGCCAATCACTGTGTGCCTTTATTGCCCCCTCATTTTAGGTAGCCAATGTCTAAGTTGTCTATCCATATCAACTCTGTATACAGAGGGGAGAGGATTGATACTTGATGTGAAGACTCCGTCCCTCTCAGTTGGTATTTTGAGCTATTATATCCATAAGTATAGATCAAGTTAATCAAATTGTAGCAAGTTGCCCTTTCTTCCTTTATCAAAAATTGTGTTTTAATCTTCCTCTAGTCGAATTTGGATCATCAAGACATTGAAGCTGGGTCAGATGGGTACTATGTGCAAGTTTAGGAATTTTTGTGCGTCTTCTCTCTCTTCATATCAACTGGATGACAAGCCCGTACTCTTATTCTGCAAAGTCATAGCAAACAGCATAGGGCTCCTTGTGACAAAGCTGTGGTATGGAAGATTAATGATAACAGCTATCATGAAACCACTTATAAGAAGCATCTTGCAAGATAGACTTTAAAATACTACCTTAAAAAGTATCCATTAAAAAAAAAGAAAGAAAGAAAAAGGAAAAACTGTACAAAAGCATATTAATACTCAGATAACTTTAAAGATAATCTGGAAATAAGAAGAATCAATAAATATATGTGACAGACATAGAATGGAATGTGAATTTTTGTAGTTTGTGAAGTTGAAAGAAAAATAAGCTAAAAGTCCTATTAGCTTTGCTGTTCTCTTAGTTCATAATTTAGGATCAATGGATCTTTTGTGATGAGATTCATTTGTTTCTTGTTTGAAGCCTAAGGTCAGGAGACATGGGGTGATTTATTTTATTGACAAAAAAATGCAGGACAGGCTGGAGGGAGACATAAAATGACTCAAGAATTTACAGACGATAAAAGGTCCTGTCTCACCCTCCATGTCCCATGCTCTCCTCCTCCCCGTAACTCCTTTCTTCATCCTCTCTGTTTCCAAAATTACCAAATCTCTCTCTGATCTTAGACAGAACAGATAATCTTTCACTCTCAGATCCTTTAAAATTATAGCTTCTACCACAAATAATCATATAAATGAATTTCCCCCCAAAAGCAGCTTTCCTTCGCATAAGATGAATTCTCCTGCAAACTGTTGAAAGAACAATGTGCAAACCCCCAGAAAATATTAACAATACTAGTGAGTCGTCACAGGTCTTCCTGTCTTTGCTTCCATAATCATAAAGCTTCAAGGAATCGGGTTTGAGAAGAGACTGAAGCACAGGCATAAGTCTTGTGAACGTCTATAATCAATTTGTTAGTAAAGTTTAGGTTCAGAAATATTCAGTAAGAGTATTTTTGATATAATGCAAAAATAGTTATTCAGCCTTTTCAAAGACCTCTCATCCTTTGTTGCCAAATATTCACCCATCTTTATACACAGTAACATGGTAGAAAATGGGGTATGTGTGTGTGTGGAAATACTAGGATACTAGGAAAGGGGGGAGGGGGGGTGGAAATACTAGGATACTAGGAAAGATTGAGGAATAAAGGAAAGGCTATTTTTATGCCACTCTTTCTCCTCTCCCCACCAAAAGCAGTTGATATGAATATTACCTTCATTTTTTGAGTATTGTGTTAGAGAAGTGATGAGGAGGAGGCTGTATAGTACCTGCTAAGGTTTGTAACCCTGGTAGTGCAGTGGCTAAAGCACACAGATGTTTTGAATCACAATCAATGATTCAAATCCACCACCTTCTCCAAGGGAGAAAGAGATGCCAGTCTGCTTCTGTGAGCACTTCCAGCCTTGGCAACATTAATCTGACCTTAAGAGTGGAAACCAATTTGATAAACATGGTTTTATCTCATTGTTGTTTTTTAAGGGTAGCAAATGGAAGAAGAGAAAGAATTTCTAATATTGATTTTTAAGAAGGTTTCTATATTTGAGTTTACCAAAACCCCTTTAAGAATCTTCAAGATTTAGCTTTTCTGCAAAGAACCAGTAGACATTATTTTTCCTTTATATGTTGTACCACATAAACATTCAACCACATGTTGCTGTTCAATGCTATCAAGTCAGTTCTGACCCATATCAATCCTATGTACAACAGAACAAAACACGGTCCAGTCCTGCACCATTTACACAATTGCTCATTGGGGGCTCCGTCTTTTTTGCTGTTCCTCCACCTTAACAAGTATGATGCTCTTCTCCAGGGACTGGTCCCTCCTGATAACATGTCCAAAGTATGAGAGACAAAGTCTGGCCATCCTGGCTTCTAGGTAGATTTCTGGTGGTATTTCTTCCAACACAGATTCATTTGTTTTTCTGGCAGGCCACAGTACCTTTAATATTCTTCTCCAACACCATAACTCAAATGCTTCATTCTTCTATGGCATTCCTATTTTATTGTCCCAACTTTCACATGCATCGGAGGCTATTGAAAATACCATGACTTGGGTCCGATGCACTTTAGCCCTCAAACTGATGTCTTTGCTCTTGAACACCTTAAAGATGTTTTGTGCAGCAAATTTGCCGAATGCAATAACATCGTTTCATTTCTTGACTGCTGTTTCCATAAAGACTAATTAATGGTGGATCCAAGCAAAATGAAGTCTTTCACAACTTCAATCTTTTCTCCATTTATATGGACGTTATTTATTGATCTGCTGGTGAAGATTTTTGTTTTCTTTACATTGAGATACAATCCATATGAAGGCTGTTGTCTTTGATCTTCATCAGTATTTTAAGTCCTTCTCACTTCAGCAAGCAAGGTTATATCATCTGCATATCACAGGTTGTTAATGAGTCTTCCTCCAATCCTGATACCATGTTCTACTTCATATATTCCAGAATCTCAAATTATTTGCTCAGCAGATTGAATAAGTATGGTGAAGGATACAACCCTGGTGCACACCTTTCCTGATTCTAAACCATTCCATGTTCCCTTGTTCTGTTCAAACAGCTGCCTCTTGACAGTTGCCTCAATTTGCACTACTGAAGGATTATTTCAGCAAAATGTTGAATGATGCAGAAAGTATCAAAAGAAGATGGAAGGAATATACAGTCACTGTATCAAAAAGAAATGGCCAATGTTCAAGCATTTCAGGAGGTTGTTGTTGTTGTTGCTAGGTGTCGTTGAGTCAACTCCAACCCATAGTGACCCAGTATAGGGTTTCCAAGAAGCAACTGGTGAGCATGAACCACCAACCTTGCAGTTCAAACAACTTTGAAGTCTGATGCATTAGCCCACAGCACCACACCAGGACTCCCTGAAGAGGTAGTCAAGAGGTAGTGTGTGATATATATGTCTATCTATATGTCTATCTATATGTCTGTCTATCTATCTATATCTATATATAAAAACACTTATGCATACATAAGGGGGGGGTTACAAAGTTCCTGAAAATATGAAATTAAAAAATAATGGAATTTTTCCAGACACTTTTCGAAGCCCCTTGTACTATTCACTTGTTAACGTCTTTGAAGGTCAGGCCTGTGTTTATTATCTTCACACCTTCCGTAAGACCAAGCAGAGCATTTTACATGTGGCAGACCCTCAAAGAGCATTCACTAAAAAAGAGTGGTGGTGATGGCTGTGTGCCGTGGAGTCGGTTCTGACTCATAGTGACCCTATACAGGGTTTCTGAGGCTGTAAATCTTTACAGGAGTAGAATGCCTCATCTTTCTCCCACGGAACAGCTGGTAGTTTCAAACTGCTGACCTTGCGGTTCACAGCCTGATTCATAACCACTACGCTACCAGAGCTCCCAGGGTTCCCAAATTAGAGTTTACTAATGTGGAAATGGACTCCTGGTATGGCACTGTGGGCTAATGCGTCAGTCTGCACAGTCGTTTGAACTGCAAGATCAGTGGTTCAAGCTCACCAGCTGCTCCTTGGAAACCCTATACAGGGTTGCTATGGGTCGGAATAGACTTGACGGCACTTCACAACAACAATGTGGAAGTATTGTAATGTATTGTAAAGAGTATGAGATTAGAGGTCATGAATTTTCTCAGCTATATTCCTGGCTTATTGAACTCAATAAATTTGGAACTTTAAGCAAATTGCTTCTCTCCTCTAGGCATCAGGATCCTTCTCTGAATCCTTATTGTTGCTAAGTGCCATCATAGCTAAGTGGCTCATAGCAGCCCTGGATAGGGTTTCCAAGGAGCCGCTAAGAGGTTTGAACTGCCAACCTTGTGGTTCGCAGTCCAGTGCTGATCCTACAGCACCACACCAGAAATTTCTGAATCACCAGGTTGGATGATTCCTTGCAGTCCTTCAAACATCATAAATCTAATACTTTAACCTTAGAAGCCCCCAGGAGGTTTCATGAGGCATGGATAGATTAGGCATTATGAGAATTTGTCAAGAAATTTTTTCAGATACACTCTGGGAATCTTAAAGATTATGTTTGATTCCATTTGTTCCTATTATTATAACACAAGAAAATACTCTTGAATCAGAAACCCCTGACACAATTGTCAAGATTACAAAATTCACTAATAGAGGTCCAGTCATAATTCTGTGTTCCAGATACTGAGCTCTTTTTTTTCTTATAATAACCCTAATAAGTATTCGTCATTGTTATAGCTGAAAAGGTATCCCTCTTAGACAAAACTGCCTGAAATCAGTATAAAAATCCCAAGGACAGAGGTGAAGTCACTCGGCATTGATTGGTTAAGGGCAGGTCCAGTTCCTCCTTAGATTATATCTCTGCTTTGCAGGAAAGATTTCACAGAAATTTGAATTTGCAAATTTGTTTTTGTAAACATACTATTGTCAGCAGTTGTTTTGTTTTAAAGAGCTGATATCTCCAAAGAAGACATTCCAATAGTATTTGCATGGTTTCTACTTGTGTTGATGAATTTTTTGAGAAATTTCCTTTGTCTTATTTTAACTGGTTCTTTTGAAATTGGCTCTTTCCTACGAGTAGATGAAGTAGAGATTTATCATCCTGAGAACATGTGGAAATTAGAAAATGGACTAATGGAATCCATTAATATCCTTTCTACAATTAGATGAATTGTAGATCAATACAGTGTATTAATAGAGTCAACCTGATTTATACAACTATCCCACTGGGAGACAGCACTGCTCTCCATGACCTGGAAAAGGAAAGAGAAATCATACAACACCAAGACCTCTTCTCTCAAATGTTTTGAAAATTTTGAATTGAAACTAAAATGAGTCATCTAACGACAACATGTTGTTGTTAAATGCTGTGGAGTTGGCTCCAACTCGTAGGGACCATGTACTGGGTTTCTGAGGAATAGCTGGTGAGCTTGAACTGCACACTTTATGGTTCAAACCAACCTTACAGACCAGACCAGCACATTAACCCACAGTGCCACACTAGGACAACCACCACCTAACTGAAAATTGAACTTCTAAGAGTAACAATGGGAACAGAATTTCTGCATTGTCAAATATTCCACCGTTAAATGTTTGTATTTTTTTTTAAATAAGATTATAGACAATAATTGTTATTTTACTTTAGATGTCCTCTGCATTATCAGTATGAAATAGTTCTTAAAAACAAACCAGGACTGATAAAATATGATTGATATAATAGTTGTCCTTTCTAAATATGTCCTGCATAAACCTCAAAGTCTAAGCTCAATGATAAAAAAAAAGGAAGAAAGAAAGAATGCCAAATTAATCACTGTAATAGTACTTTGTGCTAAACTGGCATCAGACATAAAAATAAAATAATGTCTATAATGCTTAAGAGACTAATTAAGATATTAATGTGGTCCCATTTCTAGGAAAATATTAGGAACTGTGACTTAAGAAACCTTGTGTTTTATAAATCAAAACAAAAAACAATTGAGGTTGTTAGTCTATTAAAATGTTCCAGGATTGAAGTTTAATGAAAATCTTTAATTAGTTTATATTGGGATCGCATTTTATCATTATCAGTGAGAATCATTAAGAAAATAGAGAATGGTATGAACTGCCCACAGTCCCATAAAAAAAGAGAGAGGTCAAAAGGTAGAGCTCAGCAAGAGAAAGAAAACAAACTATAAATTATCTTCTGCAAAGATGAGTATATTCAGTCAGACAGCACAGGTTTTCTGTTTCTTTGCTTGTGAGACTCTGGTATGCTTGATTCTGAATATGGATTGAGCAAATGCTAACTGGCCTTTAGGGGTGGTGGTGGTGGTGGTTATGTGCCGTGGAGTCGGTTCTGACTCATAACAACTCAGTCAGTACAGGGTTTCTGAACCTTTACATCTTTGCAGGAGCAGAAAACCTTATCATTGTCTCTCAGAATGGTTGGCTGTCTTGAACCATGTACCTTGTGGTTCACAGTCCAGTGATAATTCATGTGTGCCTTAAAGGACATGATGGTTGTAGTCATTTTTGCTCTAACAGACCCTGTACAAATTTGAGCAAGGAGTCCTGGTGGGTCAATGGCTAAGAACTCTGCTAACTGAAAAGATGGCAATTCAAAGCCACCAGTGCCTCCACAGAAAAAAAATGCATAGTGATCTGCTTACATAAAAATGTCAGTCTTGAAGCTCGATAGGGTATTTCTATTCTGCCTTACAGGGTTGTCATGTGTCATAGTTTACTCAATGACACAACCCAACAATTTTGAGCAGGATGAAGAATAAAGAAATCCACTGTAGCTCCGAGGAAAAGGTGAAGAAAAGCCCATCCTTTTTCATTTACATAAACAGCACACAGAAATGGAGCACTGAAAGGAAATAGCAATGGAAAGCTATGTCTTGCTATCTGGTTGTTCAGAGGAAGAAATAATGCACATTGTGGCAATAGGAGCAATTGATTGTCATATCACTGGTTATGAATTTAATTTCCATTAACATAGATTCTGGAAGTGCTTCCATTCACATTCAGTAACAATCCCCTGTTACTTAAGTGCACCTGAAATTCTTGTACTGCTTCCAAAGGCAAAGTTTATGTAACATAATTTTATAGTTCGTATATGAAAACATCGAATGGGTATTCAAGAACACTTAATTGTGCTCATGAGGAACCTATACATAGATCAAAAGACAGTCATTCAAACAGAACAAGGGAATGGAATACTGAATGTTTTAAAATCAGGAAAGGTGTGTGTCAAGATTGTATCCTTTCATAAAATTTATTCAGTCTTTATACTGAGCAAATATACTGAGCTGGATTCTATGAAGAAAAACATAGAATCAGGATTGGAGGAAGACTCATTAACAACCTGCAATATGCAGATAATACAGTCTTGCTTGCTGAAAGCCAAGAGGACTTGAAATACTTACTGATGAAGATTAAAGGCTACATACAGCCTTCAATATGAATTGCACCTCAGTGTAAAGAAAACCAAAATCTTTTCAACTGGACCAGTAAACATCATAATAAATGGGAAAAAGATTGAAGTTGTGAAAGACTTCCGTTTGCTTGAGTCCACCACCAATACACATGGAAGCAGCAGTAAAGAAATCAAACAACACCTTGCAATTGACAAATATGCTACAAAATACCTCTTTAAAGTGTTCAAGATCAAAGATGTCAGTGTGAGGACTAAGGCATGCCTGACCCAAGCCATGGTATTTTCATCCTCAAATGTCTGTGAAAGTTGGACAATGTATAAGGAAGATTGTAGTAGAATCTACGCATTTGAATTATGGTGTTGTTTCAGAATAACAAAAGTACCATGGACTGCCAGAAGAACAAAAAAAGTCTGTTCTAGAAGAGGTACAGCCAGAGTGCTTCTTAGAATCAAGGATGGCAAGACTTCATCTCTTGTGCTTTGGACATATTATCAGGAAGGACCAGTCCCTGGAGAAGGACAACATACTTTGAAAAGTGAAGGGTCAGAGGAAAATCTCCAACACAATGAAAACACATAGTGACAGTCACAATGGGCTCATACATAGCAACAGTTCTGAGACCGACACAGGACCAGACAGTGTGGATAGGGGTCACTAAGAGTTAGAACAGATTTGATGGCACCTAACCACAACACTAATGCAACTGAACATGGGCTGACAATATACATCTAGACGCATAAACACAAGCTTTCCCAAAACTGGCCTACAACAATGGTTGTTCACCAAACTAGCATTTGAAAGTTCACCATCTAAGTTAATCCATCTTCACACTGAGGAATCAAAGATACAAATGGAACTACTTTGATCATTACCAACTAAGTATTCTGGTGTGGAATCCTGGTGTGGTGCTGTTGGATAAGCACTGAACTACTAACTGAAAGGTCGGCAGTTCAAACCCACCAGCTACTCCTCACAAACCCTGTACAGGGTCACTATGAGTTGGAACTGACTCTATGGCACTTAACAACAACAAGAACTAAGTGTTCTATGTATAGTTTCCATAATTCTAAGCTCTTAACAATGGCAAAAAAGAAAAATGAAATAAAGGGAGAAAGAAAAACGTTGAATGAAAGGGGGCAAAAATGAGAGACGGTAAAGACTAAGTTTAGAGACTTGATGCTAGATCCCTGATTCAAAAGGTTCACTTAGGAAGGATTGGGTATCTCCCTCATGCATCTGGAACTGATGTTCATGTGACTGGAAAGCTTTAACCTTAGGTTCTGAATACATTATTTTGGCTTTCTGTCTAAACTATATCTATTAAAAGCAATAACTAGCATGTTATAACACCCACAAGTATAATATAGGAGGCATTATGACATGTATTTTACATGGGTGTCTCTTTTTCTTGCCTCAGCTCTTAAGATGCAGTTATGATGATTATCCTTATGTTACTAAAGTGAGATCAAGTATTCTTTGGTAATAAAACCAAACTGATTTCTGTAGAGTCCATTCTGACTCAAAATGACCCTATGTGGCAGAGTAGAATTATACCATAGGGTTCCCAAGGCTGTAATATTTATGGGAGCAGACCAGGGCAGCTTGTGGTTTCCAACTGGTGAACTTTGGTTTACCAGCTGAGAGTTTTATCCTCCAGGGTCCCTTTCTTGGTAATACAATGTTAAAGTATGGAGCGGAGACTTAGCTCAAATTTTCAACTGGTCTTGAGTCCCCATTCTAGTCATATTCTTTCCTTGGATTGTGCTGTGAATATGGTATCCATTAGCCACATGTGTCTAGTGGGTCCTGGTGTCCTAGTGTGGCACTGTAGAATAAGCACTCCACCATAAAGTGGCTGGTTCAAATTCACCAATCGCTCCTTAGAAACCCTACACAGGGTCGCCATGTGTGAGAACCAAGTTGACAGCCCTTAACAACACAACAACCACATGTGACTGCTGAGACTTAAATTGATACAAATTAAGTAATAGTGAAAATGAACTGCCTCAACGGCACCTATTTCAAGTACTCAGTCACGACCAAATTCGACCCTGAGGACAGAATATTTAGATCACGGCAGATTCCTGTGAGGCAGCGCAAACCTAGGTCGTAGGTCGCCTGGAGACTCTGCCAACCCTTTTTCCTCTCATCACATATTTTAAACCAGAATTAAAGCCACTAGAAAGCTATAGGGCATGCTGATTCATTTCTTCCCAGTCCTCAGAAAGGGGCTCATCTCAACACCTCATCTCAAAAAATTATTTCTATCCTTCTCCTCAAAACAAGGTTGTTTTAATAATAACAATGATTAGGGCTGAAAGTTTAAAATTATTGTCGAGTAGAATTGTGAAGGGTATTTTGTAGGAGGCAACATAGACTTTTTGCCAAACCATCTGCATGAATTTTGACAGCTGAAAAAGCAGAGCAGGTAAAATTATTCTGAAGCATATTTTATGGCATTGATGTCATCCTGGCACGACATAAAGTACTGATGAAATTCCACTCGGGATGCTGCTATGTACAGCTCTGCATCGAAGCTAGAAGAGGACATTGCTGAGTCTGAAAACACACATCAGAGAATAATCAAAATGATTCAGTGCTAAATCATGACGAAGAATTAGACAGTCTTGGCCTGAGTCCTATAGACAAAAAGATATTGAGGAATATCACAGAGGTCAATGAGATCCAGGAGGGAGGAGAACAGGCTACTGCCAATAATCTTCTCGTAGACAGGACTCAATTTAATATTACTTAATGGTGTACATCGTTGCTTATGAAACCACAAACAAAAATATTAGGCAGAATCTACCCAAAATGAAACTTCAAATATGGTCACAGAAGTCAATTCAGACAGGACTTCAATTGTGCTTTTGAAGGGAGGAAAAGAATTATCCAGAAAGACTGAAGGGACAAAGGTTGTGATTTCAGCTCATTTAGGAAAACACTTGAAAAATAAAATGAAGAATCAGACTTGTTTAACATACAATCGGATTCTCTCACACCCATTTGCTATTGTTGTAGTTAAGTGCCTTCAACTCATTATTGCCCTGTATAGGGTTTCCAAGGAATAGCTGGTGGGTTTAAACTGCTGTGCCACACCAGAAATCGATTAGAGATTACGGAATCTCTCCCATGCACTTTGGGAGCTTCAACATCTCTCTCTCTCTCTCTCTCTCTCTCTCTCTCTCTCTCT
>NW_006408583.1:14643977-14648579 GCF_000296735.1 Chrysochloris asiatica
TCTGTAGTGCTTTCTTTACCCCTTCTTTGGAAGGCAAGCTCAGGAAAGCAAGCTAGTTGCTGAACAGAAGACCTGTGGGTACCTGGTCAGTTTCCCTACACCTTGAGACTCCCTCTCATTTGGTTTCAATGAGGGAGAGCACTCCTGTCCTGGATCCCACCAGCCCTGATCCAGGACCTCACCTCCCTGTCCCCTCCTCCAATGTCATCCCCTGTCCCTCTTTCATGCTGAGCTTATGTAGTTACTCATTTCTGTCCTATAAAAAGATGGGGGCGGGGGGGATGTTGTCAAGTTGATTCTGATTCCTGGTGAGTGCATGTGTGTCTGTACTCACTAGGATTTACAAAGGATGATTTTTCAGAATGAGATCATCAGGTCTTTCTATTGAGGTGCACTGAGTGGACAGGGACTACCATTTTAAAGTTAGCATTCAAACACGCTAGCATCGACAAATGATGCTTTTCTAAACTTGTAACGCAGAGTACTTACTTTATTCTCAGTATTTATTTTATTCTCAGTTTTGAGCTTTATAACTGAATCAAGCTCTAGACTCCTCACAGACATGTTGTTAAGCAACTGCCATGTAGCCTGGGAATTGTGCAGCATTTGATAAACATTATTGCATTTATTTCTCATAACTCACTAGCAAGGTAAAGCTTATTGCCCCCTTTTCACAGGCTAGGAAAGGAAGTGTTAGAAGTTAAGACACATAACAAGCAAGTGGTTGGTCTGGAAGTAAAATCCAGGGTAAGAAAACTTTCAAGACTGAAGTCTGAACCATTTTTTTAAGTGAAAGTGAATGAAAATGAACTTGATCAGGTTTACCTGATTTTGTTGTTGTTAAGTGCCATCGAGTTGGTTCTGTCCATAGAGACCCTGTATAGGGTTTCTAAGGAGCAGCTGGTGAGCTTCAACCACCGACTTTGCAGTTCAAACTGACTTTGCAGTCCAGAACATTAACCCACAGTTTACTTGTGGCTTTACTTGATAGATACAAAGGACGTGGTCAGGCAGGAAACTCATGTCTAAAGTTTGTTGTTGTTGTTGTTAAGTGTCTTCAGGTCAATTTCACCTCATAACGACCCTGTATAGGGTTTCTGAAGCTTTTAAAATCTTTGAAGGAACAGAAAGCCTCATCTTTCTCTCTCAGAGCAGCTGGCAGGTTCGCAATCCAGTACGTACGGAGCCTGTAGACTCGGGAAAACATGGATCATTTATACTATCAATTTTCCTTTTTTATCTGAGTATTTCAGATCTTACTCTTTTAGCCTGAACTGATAGAGTGTTTTATATGGATGGTTAAATCACTTAAAATGTTATGCCAGTACCCAGGTATTTGGGGGATGAGTTAAAGAGCTAAGGACATTTTTCTTCACATTGAGTCTTACAAAACGTGTAATGTGACGAAGTAGAAAGAAGATAGGAGATCTGCTTAAGTAATTGGCGTAAGTCAAAAATAGGCAGACTAACATTTTGGACCACCATAACTGCATCAGAGCACTGAGTCATTTCTGCTTGATGGAAGAACAAGCTGTTGTCAACGTGGCCAAGAATTCTGGACGCCTTTGCCATCTCTGATTCATCTGCATCACTAAGGCCTCAATCACAGCTGCGTGACCTCAACTGCCTAATAAAAAGCAGAAGAGAGAAAAGAGGAAGAGCTTGAGAAGGATTTGGCTTAGAAGTTAATATGATTTATTTCTTACCTGCAAATCCTTATAAACCCAACTGTAGATGCACTGTTTGTAAAATTCATTATTTAGCTCATAGATGTTTCCATGGTAATTTTTGTAGAAGTTCTTATCCATTTTCCACAAAATATATGTTTAGCTTCTTAGTCTCCACAGATCATCTAAGAGGTGATTTATTAAATGCAGCATCTAATCCCAGTATTTTCTGACTAGAGCTACAGGAAAGTTCCAACATTGGCTTGACTGAATCTCTAAAACTCACCCTATCTTTTGGTCTTACCCGTTAACATTGACAATTGTTCTTGTTGTTGTTAAGTGCCATCAAGTCAGTTCTGGCGCCTAGTGACTCTGAATAGGGTTTTCGAGTAGTGGTTAGTGGGTTTGAACCCTCAACCTTATGGTTATCAGTCCAGTGCTGATCCTACCATACTACACCAGGACTCCCTTTTTCCAAGGTCTTCTTCATCATACTTGTGTAGAGAGTCCAAGATTCTCCATCACTCTCCCAACTTACTTTGGTTAAATCTTTACTGTGCTTGGGTGCCTTCATGTCAGTTGCCAACATTCATAGGCATACTACGTGATAGAGTACAAGTGCCTCGTAGGGGGTTCTTAGTTGTAATCTTAACAGAAGCAGATGGTCACTTTTTCCTCCTGCAGGGTTGCTTGGTGTGTTCCAGCTGCCAACCTTTACATTAAAAGTCCAGCACTTAACCTCTGTGCCACCAGGCTCTTTTTCATTAAAACCTACATGGAGCGAATCCTAACACATTGAACTGAGAAGAAAGTATAAGAATGATGACCTTTGCTTAGAAAGCTGTTCTGGGCCCAGTATTTTTTCCTCCTCAGTGAGCAAAGGGAGAGAGAAAGTCTGTGCTAGTCTAGTCAGTGGACTGCCAAAGCATCACTGAGGGCTCTTAAGATGTGGGCAAGAGAAGGAACCCTGGTGGCAAAGTGGTTAAAGCTCTCAGCTGCTACCCAAAGGTCAGAGGTTAGAATCCACCAGCCGCTCCAAGGGAGAAAGGCAGGGCAGTGTGCTTCTGTGAAAACGGACCATCTTGGAAGCCATGGAGTAGATCTACTATGTCCCATGGAATCACTATGAGTGGATCCACTCGATAACAGTGAGTGGGTTGGGAAGAGATCATGGAAAAGCCAAGTTCTTAAGCATTCCCAATGAATGACACCAAATTCAAATGCTCCTTGACAGAGTGCTACAGCTAGCCTGCACGGAAACTTGAGAGAAAGTCTTCAGCACCCAAATGCAGTGCCATCAAGTCTATTCTGACTCACAGAAATCCTGTAAAGGGTTTGGTAGGCTATAAATCTTTACAGGAGCAGAAAGCCTCACCCTTCTCCTCGGAGGGGTTAGTGGGTTAGAACTGCCAACCTTGATGTTAGCAGTCCAGTGCTTATCCTACAGTGCCCCCAGAGCGCCTTTCCTAATTTAGACAGTTACAAAGTGAAGCTAGTCTTTGCTGAGTATTACCCACAGAGGGGGAAAACAAGAGTGAATTGATGCAAGAGAACAGAGGTGGGAAGAAAGAAAGGAGAAAGAAATGTCAGTACTCTTGGCAGAGACAAAGTAGCCAGTCTTTTGACTGTCTGGCAGGTAAAGCAGTGGTTTTGAAATGACTGAGCACAGAGGACTTGTGGTCAACTGGTCAGAAAACCATGTGGGGTTGAGTCACCAAAAGTGTGACGGATTCTGCACTGTTTCGATATCTTTGCTACTTGTTTTCCTCTTCCCGGAAGAATAGTCTCCCATAGACCACAAATGTCCTAGGGACTATGGTGTCCATTGTGGGCTTGGAACTAGAACTTGAGCAGGGTTCCATTTTATCCCCACCCCAATCCTATGAAGACACACCCAGCCTTCCCAGCATCCTCTAAGGACTTTACTACAAACCACCTGTGAGCCCCTCCAGCAAAAATAAAAAGACTGAAGTCTCTTAGAGCATCCATTATTGTTAGCAGTACACTCTTATGAGATATATAGGATAAGCACTGGACTACTAATCACAAATTTCAAACCCACCAGCCAGTCCTTGGAAACCCTATACAGAATCACTATGAGTTGGATCTGACTCCAGGAGTCTTAACAACATGAAAAAGGAATAATTTGAAAAAGAGGGTGATAATGGTTGCAAAATTGAAGAATACAATCAATGTTACTGAATTATTCATGGAGAATTTACTGAATGAGTGTATGTTTTCCTGTGAACATATTCAACAACAAAAATAAAATATTCAAAAAAATAATTGATTTATTTTTAGAAAATGTCCATAAATATTTTTAAATGCCAGCTATATGTTAAACACTGTTGTAGACACTGGTGATGCATCAATGAATAAAACCAAGAGCCTGACTTTCAGTGACTTTACATTCTAGCATATAAAAAATCTGAGGGGAATTCAGACAGTTCGTGAAAAAATTAAAGTACAAGATGAAAAATTTTTTCTGTGAAAGTTTTAAAGTCCCTGCATATGGCTGCAGAAAGGAAACTACTTTGAGCTGTGATATACTATTTATTTTATTTTAAAATACTATGTAATGTCAGAAGATTTAAAAGGAATAGCAAAGGAGAATTAAAATAAGAGGGGCAATGGAGAGAAAAAGTCTATAAAATTACATTTTTGAAATAGAAGAAAGTGTGTTAATGTTTTACTTATAAATCAATTTTGAAGGCTGTGATAATGAATAGAAGATAAAACCATAATTTAGTCCCTTAATTAAGCCTCATTCAACTTTTTTTGAAGTTTTTATTGTGAATTGAGGGAAAGTTTACAGGGCAAATCATCAATTGTACATTCAACAAATCATATACTTTGTTTCCTTGTTTCATTACAATGATTATAATCCCCTCCATGCACCATCAGTTAACAGTATTTCTCTATATTCATTTTAGCT
>NW_006408583.1:14649568-14664184 GCF_000296735.1 Chrysochloris asiatica
TAAAGATTTACACCCTCGGAAACCCTGTACAGGGTCGCTATGGGTCGGAACCGACTCGAAGGCACTTAACAACAACAACAACAAAGGAACGTTGGAGTCCTGGCATGGCGCTGTGGGCTAACGTGTCAGACTGCAAAGTCATTTGTACTGCAAGGTCGGTGGCTCAAGCTCACTAGCTGCACCTTGGAAACCCTAAACATGGTCGCTATGGGTTGGCATCGACCTGACGGCACTTAACAACAACAACAAAGGAGCTTTGCAATATTTGTCTGAGCAGGGTAGAGACCAAGAGGCCTTGTGGCTGGGAGGTAAAAATGCCCGAAAGAGGCATGCCTAAGAAAAAGCGTATCTTATATTCACACAGGGACAACTTGAGCCTATATATGTACAAGTGGCATGCAATTAAATGATGGCATCAACCATTCCTCCCACAGCATTTGATAATTCATCGCAATGGCTGCAGATAACTCAGACTCCAGACTCACAGCTATGGGTTTATTAGGGCAGTTAGCAGGTTATAATGCAGAGTCAGAAAAGTGCAGGGTACAGTTCTTCCAGTGAGGACAACTTCTCCTCAGCCATGCCTACAGGCAGGCTTCTCTCTGCCCATCCAATGTCAGAAAGCTCCTTGAAGGCTGCTGACCAATGCCCACAGGACACACCATTCCACTGTAAACCTCAGCCTGAATGACTCTTCTACTCATAGCCTTTGTAACTCCCACCAAACAACATTTTTGTCCTGGGTTAAGGCTTTGTAACTCCCACAAACCTATTGTTTCTAACCTGTCGAGTGGGTTCCTACTCATAGCAACCCTGTATAAGGTTTACAAGGAGCAGTTGGTGAGTTCGAACCACCAACCTTGTGGCTCAAACTGACATTGAGGTCCAGTGCTTTATCTAACAGAGCCACACCAGGACTCCAAAGTAAGTACCTATTGTTTTTGGTGTTATTGTTAAGGACTGGTGCAACCCTGTACAAGGTATCCATGGAGTGGCTGGTGGGCTTGAACCACAAACCTTGCTATTCAAACTGACCTTGCAGTCCCTCATTTATAAGAGGGTAAGTCAAATGGTATTGGTACCAGAGTTCCAGTTCATATATACTCGGTGTATTACAAACAGCACTTATGCAACATACCTCTGTGATCAGTGGGTAGTTGCAGGCAAGTTCTCTCGGCAATTTATTTGTCTTTTCAGAGTGCCTTCAAAATCCATTTAATGAATCATTGGTTTTACAGAGTTCTATCATGCGATCTCCAACATCGTTTCTATTACCCAGGTCATATTTCAAACTACTGATCCTTCCTCTTTGTTTCCAACCTTTGCATTCCAATCACCAGTAGTGATCAATACATCTTGATTGCATGTTTGATCAATTTCAGATTGAAGAAGTTGGTAGCATTCTTCTATTTCATCCTCACTGGCTTTAGTGGTTGGTGCGTAAATTTGAATAATAGTGTTATTAACTGGTCTCCCCTGTAGGTGCATGGATATTATCCTATCCCAGACAGCGTTGTACGTCAGGATTGATCTGTATATGTTCTTTTTGATGATGAATGGAGCACCATTCCTCTTCAATTTGTTATTCCCGGCATAGTAAACCATGTGGTTGTCAGATCCATTTCAGCTCACTAATGCCTAAGATACTGATATTTATGCATTCCATTTCATTTTTGACAATTTCCAATTTTCCTGGATTCATACTTTGTACATTCCATGTTCCAATTTTCAATGGATGGTTACAGTTGTTTCTCTTCATTTTGAGTTGTGCCCCATCAGCAAATGAAGGTCCTGAACGCTTTTCTCCTACGGGCTTTTCTCCATTCTCCTACGGGCTTTTCTCCATTCGTGTCATCACGGTCAACTCTACTTTGAGGAGGTAGCTCATCCCCAGTCGCATTTTGAGTGCTTTCCAACCTGAGGGGCTCATTTTCCAGCACTCTATCTGACAGTGTTTCTCTGCTATTCAGAAGGTTTTCAGTGACTAAATATTTGGAAGTAGTTAGTCTCTCCTTCTTTCTAGTCCATCTTTGTCTGGAAGCTCATCTGAAACCTACCATCCATGGGTGACCCTGCTGGTATTTAACATACCCGTGGCATAGCTTCTAGAATCACAGCACCTCACAAGCCACCACAGTACAACAAACTGACAGACCAGTGGTTAGAGAGATTAAAGCACCACTTTTAGAAGTGTATAGACCTAGATGGAAAACATGTTGAGAAACAATAGCTTCACGCTTTGATATTGTAGTTGAGTACAATTTTCTATGACTTTACAGCCCAAGTTTGGATTTACCTTTGTATATTACTGGACTGTATTTCTAGTTTGGACTCTCTGTCTTATTATGTGAAGAACTTAGATGAATCATTCTAGCATTTATGCTTCCAATTGTAAAATAAGAACTTCAGACTACAGGGTCAGAAAATTCCCTTTGCTAAGTAATTTTTAGTCTATTTTGAGCTTTCAGTGAATTCCTTTTCTCCTAAATGTTGGCACATGGCATGGGGGTTGGAGCAAGACTTGTGAGTATTTCATGATCAATTGCACAATCAAAGTACATTATGTATAAGGAAAAATCAACATTGTTGTTTTTGCAGGTTCACCATATACAAATTAGAGGAAACAAAGCCTCATTTATCATGTTTAATTTTACAGCCCCACAAATACAAAAAGATGTAAAGGAGGTGGAAAGTTTTAAAATAATGGTACAGGGCAGAAATGTAACTGTTAAAGAAAAAAATCTTTGACAATAATATGGATGAGACCAGGAAATATTTTCCTGACGCGCCACTGAGATCCAGGGAGATGCTTGGTTTGCTCTACGGAAGCATGTGGCCATGCCTATAGAACCTTGTAGCAACTGTTTTTTTCTGGTTAGAAAACAAATCACTGCTCATTGTAAGGAAATTCTACCATTCTGAGGAAAAAAATCACAAATGTAAGTTACTCACCAAATGATCCATCAGGAACAACCATTGGTAATATTCTGATCTATTTTTTTTTTTCAATGCAGAATGGAAATCTATTATACACTGTTCTCTAACAAGTCCTGGAGTGGCTCTGCAGGTAATGCGCTGTACTACCCGGTCAGTTTGAATTGCAAGACTGGTGGTTCAAGCTCACCAGCTACTCTTCAGAAACTTTATAAAGAGTCTCTAAGGGTGGGACGTGACTCCACGGCACTTAACCACAGAAACAACAAGTCTCCTCGAGTGTCTGGGAGGAGCAAGTGGAGTAGCTGAAAGGGGACGATATGAACCGCACTCCCCCCGCCCCTTCCCACCCCCAGTGATGTCTTGGAGGACAGGCCTGCCATCGTATTCTGAAAGTTCACAGCCTTAAAAACTGGCTGGAGCAGTTCTGCTATGCACACATTGGGTGACAAGATTTGGAATGGGTTCCACAGCCACTAACAGCCAGCCCCAGGTGATTCTCTTACGCATTCACATTTGGGGAACTCTGCCCTACAGTAAAAGCCCTGGTGGCACAGTGGTCAAGTGCTCAGCTGCTAACTGGAAAGTCAGTGAGTGGTTCAAACTCACCAGCAGCTCCACAGAAGGAGGAAGTGACAGTCAGCTTCCATAGGATTACAGTCTCAGAACCCCTATGCTGTGGTTGTAGTCTGTCCGACAGGGTCACTGTACTCACAATCAACTCTGTAACAATGGGTGTTTGGTTTGGACTCTAAAGAAGTCATAGTTCTGAACTACAGTTGAACTTTAGATCACCAAGGGGCTAGCACAGTTGCATCTGGAAATAAGACAAAAAACAAAACATCAGTTAAATGGAAGTCTTGGAGGTTGAACCTAGCATTCGAACGAGCTGTCTCATATGTGCGTGAGAGTTGGACAATGACTAGGAAAGACCGTGGAAGAACTGATGCATTTGAATGATGCAAGTGGCAGCATCGATGAACTCAAGTATGGCAACAGTAGTGAGGTTGGCCCAGGATCGGGCAGTGTTTCATTCTGCTGTTCATAAGGTCGCTATAAGTCAGCACTGACTCTATGGCATCTAAGACGAACAACAACATTGGAGAAAGAATATTGAAAGTACCATGGAATTCCAGAAGAATAAACAAATCTGTGTTGGGAGAAGCATAGAATGTTTCTTAGATGGCAGGACGGCAGGACTTTTCTCTCATACATCAGACATATTATGGGGAGGGACTAGTCCCTAGAGAAGGACATTATGCTTGGTAAAGTGGAGGGACAGCAAAAAAGAGAAAGACCCCAAACAAGATGGGTTGACACAGTGCTATCAGCAATGGGCTCAAGTGTAACAGTGATTGTAAGGTTGGTACAAGACAGGGCAGCATTTTACTATGTTGTGCACAGGGTCACTATGAGTCCTAAGTCATTCCATGGCACCTAACAACAACTCGAAATCAGTGGGTTCCTGGTGAGGCATTGTAGGATACATACTAGATTGCTAACCATAAGGTGAATGATTCAAACCCACTAGCCGTTCCTGGTAGCATGGTCGTTACAAGTCAGGCTGCTAACCACAAGGTCAGCAGTTCGAAACTACCAGCTGTTCCAAGGGAGAAAGATGAGGCTTTCTGCTCCTGTAAAGATTTACAGCCTCAGAGACCCTATGCACGGTCACTATGAATCAGAACCGATTTGACAGTACACCACCACCACTACCACCACCAGGCACTCCTAGGAAACCCTATACAGGGTAGCTGTGAGTTGTTACCAACTGGTAGCATAGTGGCTACGAATCAAGCTGCGAACCGCAAGGTCAGCAGTTCGAAACTACCAGCTGTTCCAAAGGAGAAAGATGAGGCTTTCTGCTCCCGTAAAGATTTACAGCCTCGGAAACCCTGTACAGGGTCGCTATGAGTCGGAACCGACTCCACAGCACATAACAACAACAACAACAACAGCACTTAACAACAACAATAGCAACTCTAAACCAACAGATTCCAAATCACTCTAAACAGTCCCTTCTGGGGTCACTGTCAGGTGGGGGTGCACTTAGCTGCACACAATCAGGCCCCCACCATAGTTCACCTCAAACAGCTCAACATTTTATCTTCTGTCCACATTTGGCTTCAGCACAGTGTTTTGTTTGAATAAATATTAATTCTCTAAAAGATAATAAATTACAAGAGCCCCCTTTTCCCTTCTAATTCTTTTACTGAGAAGGTGAGGCAGTAAAGTAAATACCCCTGCAGCTTCTCAGGAAGGCATGGTGGCAGGAGGCCACAGTGAGGTTAGAACAGCCCCAAGGTTCTGGGCCGACTAAAGGGCATGGCAACATGGTGTGGGGAATTCAGGAATGTGGTACTGTTCCAACTGCCCACTGTTTCACTGTCGAACCCTTTAAAATGCTTAGTTCATTAGAAAATAAATTAGACTATTTTAGGTTCAAAACATGTTCACATTTTGAAAAATCATTCATGGTCCAAAATAGGAAATTAGAGACATTTTCCTCATCTGGTGAGCCAGCATCTAATTTTTGAGCATAGATGAAATAACAATGTATAGAAATAACTAAAATTATGATCAGGTAATCAAGGAAGGGTCACATACAACCCACATAGGAACTTTTTATCAGAAAAATCCACTGTTGCAATTGAAATGAGTTTAGATTGTTAGGATATCTTATTTTAAGTTTATATAACTTATTTGTGCTTAAAACTTATTTTATGACTGGTGTAGTACTATGGGTTAATGCACTGGACAGCAAAGTCAGTTTGAACCACAAGGTTGGCAGTTCAAGCTCACCAGCATCTCCTTGGAAAGCCTATACAGGGTCACTATTGGTCAGAATCGAATCAAAAACACTTAACAACAACAGCAATTTTAAATGAGGCAGTTGGTATACATAAAGGTGTTGTTAGGTGTCATAGAGTGGGTTCCGACTCATAGTGACTCTACAAACCACAGAGCAAACACCACATGGTCCCTTGTTACCCTCACAGTTGTCATGTTTTTGTCACTGCATCAGTCCTTTTCATTGAAGGTCTTCCTCTTTATTTGCTGACCCTGTGCTATATGATGTCCTTCCCCAGGCAATGGTCATCCTGACAGCATGTCCAAAATCCTGAGATGAAGCCTTGCCACCCTCACTTCTAAGAAGCAATCTGGCTGTACTTCTTCCAAAACAGATTTGTTTGTTCTTCTGGTAGTCCATGGCACTTTCAATATTCTTCACCAACACCATAGTTCAAGTGCATAGATTCTTCTGCGGTCGTCTTCCTTAGTCATTGTCCAGCTTTTGCATGCATATGACGTGATTAAAAGTACCATGCCACACCTGATTCATCAAAGGGACATTCTTGAGCTTCAGAACTTTAAAAAAGTGATCTTTTGCATTAAACAAAATATATAATAAGAAGGAAGCAATATACAAGGTGGATAGCTTCATTAATCAAGGTGGACAGATATTTTAGGAAGCAATTGGATTCTCTGTCTCTGTCCCTCTCTCTTCTCTCCTCTCTCTTTCACACACACACACACATCCCACAATGAAAGACTCTGCCAACCTTCATGATTGGAGCATTTTAAATATCAATGAGGTCTCTGGAAAAGAAAATCTTACTAAGGATGGAGACTAGCATGCTCCAGGCAGTTGCCATACTGATGAGAGATGTGAGTTCTGAATAAGCACAAAAACAATGAACAATATTCAGTCTGAAGAGGTATGAAAACAAATGCTTGATGAGTGTCATAAATGTCAATTGAACAGATGGAGCGAAGAATGAACCTGCAGGGTGGGGAGGCAGAGGTGACTGTCAAAGGTGGTGAAAACAGGAAATTCCAGTTGGTGGGATATGTGGTTGGAATTATAATAATAATAGGGAAATATTATAATAATACCAAGCACACCTTCCTCCCCACCCTCAACACAAACTCACACACTATATAAATAAGGCACTTGTTGTTGTTGTTATGTGCCCTCCAGTCAGTTCTGACCCATAGATGCTGCATAGGGTTTCCAAGGAGCAGCTGGTGAGTTTGAACCGCCAACCTTGCAGTTCAAATGGTTTTGCAGTCTGGCGCTTTAACCCACAGTGCCATACCAGGACTCCAAATAATGAACTAGAGTATAACAAATACTCCATTAAATTCCCCTAAAATCCCAATGTCCTCCCAGATCTGTGTACTCCTGCTTTACTGAGACTCTAGAAACTCAATGAGGAGACTGAACTTCTGCAGGTGGAGAGTCTAGAATTGAAACACGGCTTTTTCTTTACCAGACATGCAGGTATAAGAACTAACAAAACACATTAAAAGGTGCAACTTTGCTTGCACTCTGACTCTTTTCTTAATAGACCTTATTTTTAAGGACAGTTCTAAGATTGAAAAAAAAAAAAAAATTGTGCAAAATACGGAGAGTTTCCATATCACCCTGATTCTTTAATGTTGGAAGATCAAAACACTGAAGTTTAACTTGAAAGGACTTTTTACAGGACTTGAAGAGTCCTGGTATGGCCCTGTAGGATAAGTACTTGACCATTAGGTAGGGTTGAGCTGCATGGTTGGTGATTCAAATCCACCAGCCGCTCCTCAGAAACCCTATACAGGGTTGTTAAGAGTTGGAACCAACTCGATGGCACTTCACAAAAACAAACTCCTTGAGGGCAAGGACTCTATCCATCTCAAGTTTAGGACCATTAATTGGAAATGGATTATGAAGGAAACATAAACATAGTTGTAATTTTCTAGTGATTCTCAGTTACAGTTAATTGCAGGATTTCAACAAAATGACCAGTGGCCCTGTTTTGTTTGTTTTTAAAATAAATTTTAGATTGCATATGATCTATGTCTATACTATTTACATCTTTTTTTTCAGATAATTTTGCTAGTGAAATCTTGTTTATACATCAATGTTCTGGCTATAGCACAATTTATAGAATGGATTAAAGTGAAATTTTTCTGGCTGACGCTGAGAAAGAGAAGAGTAGAAGGGTCAGACTGCATTCCCCAACACTATGGTCCTTCAGATTCTCCATAAAACTTCAAGACTTGAATACTTTCAAGATCACTGTCCTACTGTATGTGTGCAATATGTCATGAATGCATGTGAAATGTAGACGCAAAACAGATACATACAGTGGGTCATTCATTAGTATCAACAGTATTCGCCATATATGTCAGTTGACCCATGAACCTATGTATCAAATTAGGATGAGCTATATAGACAAAATAATTGTTTTTTCAGAAATGTAATAACATATCATTTCTTTAAGTAGATAGAAAATTTTATTATTTTTTATGTCATCTTTGATGCTGAGAACAGCATTTTTTACATTATCGGCACCACAATTTCTGAGTTCATACAGAATGGGATGTGGGATTAAAAAAGCGATGGATTATTGCAACTAATTGGGACAATAATAAAGAAACAATATTTATAAGGGCTCCGGTGATTGCTTGGCCTATTCTAAATGCTTTACGCCACTCAGTCTTCTATACAACTGTACAAGACAGGTTCTATTCCCATTCTAAAATAAAGAATTGGGACTGAGAAAGGTTATATAAAAGACACACAGTAACACTAGATAGTTAAGTTGGGTTTCAAATTCAGTTCTTCTTTCTTCCAAAATTAAAACTAATACATTTTCTGCCATATTATAGTGCCTGGTGTGGTGCTGCAGGATAAGCACTGGACTGTTTATCCTACAGGGTTGGCAGTTCAAACCAGCTGCTCATCAGAAACCCCATTTAGGTTCACTATGAATTAGAAATGACTCAATGATACTTACCCACAACAAATATTGCCTCATGTTGTTATTGCTGTTGTTAAGTGCCATTGAGTTGGTATTCATGAACTGAATTGGACTAATATTGGCCATTTGAGTCACACAATCATAAGGTCTACTATATCAAGAATGACCATTTGAAGTGGAATGGCATCACATTCATCATCAAAAAGAACATTCTTATGGAAAATTATTGTTTGGTAATAGAAACAACACTGGAGACATCATGATAGTGTTTTGCGAGACCAACGACCTATTAATTGGAGATACCTTTTTTTTCAGCATCATATACAGGGACTATGCACATGGACCTTACTGGATGGGATATACAGGAACCAAATCAGCTGCATCTGTGGATAAATAATGAGAAAGTCAATATCATCGGTCAGAAAGAGGCCAGGGACTGACTGTGGAACAGGCCATTGGTTGTTCATATGCACATTAAGTTGAAGCTTAAGAAAATACAAATGATTCCACAGAGTCAAAATAGAACCTTGAATCTATCCCACCTGAATTTAGAGGACATCTTAAGAATATAAATGCCCCATTGAACACTAATGTGTGAAGACAAGAAAGTTGTTGGATGACATCAGGATTTCTTATGTGAAGAAAGCAAAAGCCATTAAAAAATTTTAAAAATAAATAAAAAAAAACCAGGAAAGAAGAAAAAGGCTCAAATAAATTACAAATGAGGGTTTAAAAACTGGCTCTTGGACTTATAGTAACTAAATCGTAAAACAGAAGTTGATTCCAAAGGATGGCTCAAGAAGACAAAATAAAGTCTAATAACAAAAGAAGATCAAAGGAATCTGTCTTAGAAGAAGTATAGCCAGAATGTTCCTTAGGAGCAAGCTGGTGAGACTTCATCTCTTATACTTGACACGTTCTCAGGAGGAACATGCTTTGAGAAGGACAATATTCTTGGAAAAATGGAGTGTCAGTGAAAAGGAGGAAGACGTGAAACAAGATGGGCGAACACAGTGGCCGCAACAATGGAATCAAACAGAACAATTTTGAGGAGGATGCAAGAGCAGGCAGTCCTTCATCATGCTGTGTGTACGGTCACTCACTATGAGTCAGAACTGACTCGATAGCACCTGACAACAACAAGATAATGAAATGTGTGAAGACCACCCTGTTGTTAAAAAAATCAAAATGTAAGAACATGCTCAGCATTTCTCAAGTTGAAAGGACTGAAGAATAAAGTCAAGCCTCGAGTTGCAATATTGAAAGATTCTATAAAGGCAAAATGCTGAACGATGCAAGAAGTGTCAAAAGAAGATGGAAGGAACACACACACAGTCACTGTACCAAGAAGAATTTATTTATTTTCAGCCATTTCAGAAGATAGCATATGATCAAGAACTTATGAACTGAAGGAAGAAGTCCAATCTGCACTGAAGGCATAAACGGAAAACAAGGCTCCAGGAATTGACAGAACATCAACTGGTATGTTTCAACAAATAACTGCGGCACTGGAAGGGCTCACTTATCTATGTCAAAAAGTTTACAATGTAAAACTAATGTTCTCCCATATAAACTATCACATAATTCACAATAAAACATTTAAAAAATAAAAAAATTACAATAGACCGGAAGATCCACATTTGTGCCCATTCCTAAGAAAGCCAATCCAACAGAATCCAGAAATTAGCAAACAATATCATTACCATCACATGCAAGTAAATTTTTGCTAAAGATAATTCAAACACTTTTGCATCAATGCATCAGCAGAGAACTTCCAGAAATTCAGGCCAGATGTAGACAAGGATGTGGCATGAAGGATATTATTGCTGATGTCAGATGGACCGTGGATGAAAACAGAGAATATCATAAAGATGTTTACCTATGTTTTATTGTTTATACAAAGGTGTTCAGCTGTGTCGATTATAACAAATTATGGTTAACATAACAAGTAATGGGGATTTCAGAACACTTAATTGTGCTGATGCAAAACCTTTACTAGACCAAACAGAACAAGGCAATACTGCATGATTTAAAATCAGGAAAAGTGTGCATCAAGGTTGTATCTTTTCACCATACTTGTGCTGAAAAATAATTCAACAAGCTTAAATTATATGAAGAAAAAGTGGTGTCAGGATTGAAGCAAAACTCAGTAACGACCTGCAAGATACAAATGACATAACCTCCCATTAGCTGAAAGAGAACAATTTGAACACTTACTGATGTAGATAAAGACTACAGACATTGGTATGGATTGCACTTGTACATAAAGGAAGCTAAAATCCTCACACCTAGACCACTGAGTAACATCATGATAAATGGAGGAAATATTGAAGTTGTCAAAATTTTTATTTTATTCAGATCCACAGTCAATGCTCACAAAAGCTATAGTCAGGAAATGAAAGGGCATATTGAATTGGGGAAATCTGCTGCAAAAGACCCCTTTAAATTAAATGCAAAGATGTTACTTTAGGGACCAGGGTGCACCTGACTCAAAGGTGCACCATGGCATTTTAAGCAGCCTCATATCCATGTAAAACATGGGCAACAAGTAAGGAAAATCCAACAAGAATTGACACATTTGAATTATGGTGATGGAGGAGAATATCAAAAGTACTATGGACTTCCAAAAGAATAAACAAATCTGTTCTGGAGGAAGTTCCCAGAATCAGGGATGGCAAGACTTCGACTCATGTACTTGGACATGTTATCTGGAGGGACCAAACATAGGAATCACTGAGAAATGGTGCAGAATGAGTCAATGTTATCTTCCGTTGAACATATAGAGTCACTAGAGTTGGAACTAACTTGACACTACATAACAAGTGTGACACTGTACAATAAAGCACTAGACCACAAGGTTGATTTGAACTGAAAGATCAGAGGTTCAAACTTACTAGCCACTCCTCGGAAACCCTGCACAGCGTTAATGAGAGTCAGAACTGATCCAACGACCCTTAACAGCAACAAACAACAAAAGCAACAACATATGGAGAAGCAAAACTCATTTTGTTGATACTAATGAAATGATGGAGCCCTGATGTGGAGCTGTAGGATAAAGCACTGGATTGCAAGGTTGGTTTGAACCAAAAGGTTGGCAGATCAAACTTACCAGGCACTCCTTGGAAACCCTATACAAGGCCACTATGAGTCAAAACTGACTTAATGGCACGTAACAATAACAACAACAATGAAATGACGATAGAAAGCTATGTAATGTTTCAAGTAAGGAACCCACAGCATAATTTTGCCATTCCACATATACCTTCTAATTAAGGTTGGCATGAAAAGATATGTGGTTAAAGATTACACCTCTAACAAATTCCTTAATATAAATAAAGCCAAATATTGTTCTTACTGTTAGGTATTGTCAAGTCAGTTACAAATCATAGTGACATCATGCACAATAGGACAAAACACTGCCTGGTCCTGCACCATCCTCACAATTGTTATTATGTTTGATCCTATAGCTACTGCCACTGTGCCATTCCATTTCATTGGGGATCTTCCTATTTCCTGCTGACCCTCCACTTTACCAAACATGATGTCCTTCTGCAGAGACTGCTCCCTCCTGACAACATGTCTGAAGTATGAGAGATGAAGTCTCGCCATCTTGGCTTCTATAAAGCATTCTGATTTTACCTCTTTCAACACAGATTTGTTTGTTCTTCTGGCAGTCCATAGTACTTTCAAAATTCTTCTCCAACACCATAACTCAAATGTATCAATTCTTTTACGGTCTTCCTTATTCACTGTCCAACTTTCACATGCATATGAGGCAATTGAAGATACCACGGCTTGGGTCGGGTGCACATTTGTCCTCAAACCAATGTCTTTGCTTGCGGAAGTCAAATATATCTATTTGTCATTTGTGCTTTGCAAATTACTCTATCTTGATTCACTCCTTTTTATCCTCACAATCATGAGACTTAACTAAGAAATAATTATGCAGAAACCTAGTTAGAGGGAGGAAAATAACTTATTAATACTCACAGTGGGATAGTGACCCAGGTCCCTAGAACAAAACCCAGATCTGTTGATCCTACCCTTAGTTTAGAGTTTGCTCCTCAGTTTCACTTAAACTGAATACATTTTCTTCAATACATTTCCCCAAAATTTACTTAGCCCCAAAGGAGACCTACAAAGAATGCAATTTGAAGAAAGACAAGTTATTTTGCCTAAGTAGGTGATATTTTACAGAAAGTTAAGTTGTTTTTACAACTAATTATGGCATCATTAAACTAACTTATTAAGGTTGGCAGCTCAAACTCATCAACTGATCCTTGGAAACCCTATACAGGGTCACTATGGGTCAGAATTGACTCAACGGCACTTACCAACATCAACAGCATGCAGAAATTATAATACTTTCTAAATGCAGCTTTAAAAAAAATAAGAATTGGATATTAATTAGTATGTTTTTGTAAGTTTGTTCATTATCTGCCTCTTAAAAGTTCAAGCTTTGGCATAAGACATACCTGACTTGAAATCCTAGTGGATATTTGCAGTAAGGTATAGGCCATAAAAATACAACTGGGAAAGAGCTGCCTCCTCAAAGTTGAGTTGATCGTGATGATGCACATGGAATAAAGCCTTCAGGAACGTCATTTTCTGATAGGGTAAAACTCAAAATGATGAGAAACCACTGTGACATCCATTAATAGTTAGGACATGAAATGTATGAAGTATGAACCTACTAAAATTAGAAGTTGTCAAAATTAAATGGAACCCATAAATATCAATATCCTAAGAACTAATAAGCTGAAATAGAATGGTATTGGCCATTTTTAATCTGACTATCACATGATTTACTACACCAAGAATAATAAATTTAAGAGAAATGACATCACACTTATCATCAAAGATAACATTTCAAGATCTATCATGAAGTATAATGCTGTCTGCCATAGGATAATATTCATACTCTTACAAGCAAGGCTAATTAATATCACTATTATTCAAATTTATGCAACAAGCAGGAAAGCCAGTGATGATAAAGTTGAAGAATTCTACCAGCTTCTTCAGTCTGAAATTGATTAACCATGCAATCAAGATGTATTGATAATTACTGGCGATTCAAATGCAAAGCTGGAAGCAAAGAAGAAGGATCAGTAGTTGGAAAATATGGCCTTGGTGATAGAAATGGAGCTGGATATAGAATGATTTTGCAAGACCAATGACGTCTTCATTGCAAATACCTTTTTAAACAACACAAAAGACAGTTATATACATGGACCTCACAAGAGGGATTACACAGAACTCAAATTGACCACATCTATGAAAAGAGATGGTGGAAAAGCTCCTTATCATCAGTCAAAACAAGGCTAAAACCAGACTATGGAACAGGCCATGAGTTGCTCACATGTAAGTTCAGGTTGAAGTTGAAGAAAATTAAAACAAGTTCATGAGAGCCAAAATATGACTTTTAACATATCCCAAATGAATTTAGAGATCATCTCAAGAAGAGATTTGATTCAATAGACCCTAAGCCAGAGGAGTTGTGTGATGACTCCAAGAGCATCTTAGAGGAAGAAAGCAAAAAATCATAAAGACGAGGAAGAAGGAAAAGACCAAAATGGAGGTCAGAAGAGATTCTGGAACTTGCTCTCCAGCATAGTGATGCTAAAGCAAATGGAAGAAATAAGGAGGTGAATGAGCTGAACAGAAAAATATAAAGGGCAGCTCAAGAAGACAAAGTCAAATATTATAACGAAATAGAAGAACAAAAGGAAAAAACGCTCTCAGCATTTCTTAAGAACTGAGGAAAATATTCAAGCCTCAACTTGCAAAACTAAAGGATTCTTTCAGCAAACATTTGAATGATATATAGAGTATCAAAAGAAGATGGGAGAAACACACAGAATCACTCAACCAAAAAGAAATGGTCAATGTTCAACCATTGTAAGAGATAACATATAATCAAGAACCAATGGTT
>NW_006408583.1:14671794-14683042 GCF_000296735.1 Chrysochloris asiatica
AGAGGAGTTTTCACTGTCTGTCCCTGCTTTCCCTGCCCCCACACCGGAAGTCCCCTGATCCATATTTGTGTCTGTTCCAAATATAGATAACACAACAAAATGTGGAAATGATCAGACAATATCAATACTATCACATGCAAATAAACTTTTGCTAAAGATAATTCATAAACAGCTGCAACAGTACATTGTCTGAGAACTTCCAGAGGATCAAGCCAGATTCAGACGTGAGGCATCATTGATGACCTTAGATGAATTGGTTGAAAGCAGAGAATATCAGAAAGATGTTTACTGGGGCTTTATTGACTATACAAAGGCTTTCAACTGTGTGGATCATGACAAGCTATGGACAACACTTCAGACAATGAGTATTCCAGAAGAATTCCTTAGTCATGCTCATGAGGAACCTGTATCTATATATAGCCCAAGATACAGTTGTTTGAACAAAACAAGGGAACATTGAATGGTTTTAAATAAGGAAAGGTATGTGCTAGGGTTGTATCTTTCACCATACTTATTCAATCTGTATGCTGAGAAAATAATCTGAGAAGCTGGATTACATGAAGAACGTAGCATCAAGATAGGAGGAAGACTCAAGAATAACTTGTGATATGTAGTGATACAGCTTTGCTTGCTGAAAGCAAAGAGGACTTAAAATACTTACTGATGAAGATCAAAGACTATAGCCTACAGTACATATAGCACCTCAATATAAAGAAAACAATAGTCCATACAATTGGATTAATAAATAACATCATGATAAATGGAGTAAAGATTGAAGCTGCCAAGGACTTCAGTTTGCTTGGATCCACCAACAACACTCAAAGAAGCAGCAGTCAAGAAATCAAAGGATGTTTTGTACTGGGCAAATCTGCTGCACAAAACCTCTTTAAAGTGTTCAAGAGCAAAGATGTTAGTTTGAGGACTAAATTGTGCCTGGCCCAAGCCATGGTGTTTTCAATAGCCTCATATGGATTTGAAAGTTGGACAATGAATAAAGAAGACTGTAGAAAATTGATGCATTTGAGTTATGGAGTTGGAGAAGAATATTAAAGGTATTGTGGACTGCCAAAAGAACAAACAAATCTGTGTTGGAAGAAGTACAACCAGATGTTTCTTGGAAGCCAAGATGGCCTTATATACTTCAGACATATTATGAGAGACCATTCCCTAGAGAAGGACATCATGCTTAGTTAAGTGGAGGGACAGCCAAAAAGAGGGCGCCCTCAATGAAATGGATTGGCACAGTGGCAGCAACAGTGGGCTTGGGAATAGCAGCAGTTGTGAGGATGACGCAGGACCAGGTGTTTTGTTCTTTTGCATATAGGGTCATTATGACACGGAACTGACTTAACAACAACAACATGGGCAAGAAATAGTTAAATTCTCCTAGCCTTCATTCAAGGGGCAGCCTTACAAGGTATACCCTTTGGTTGTTTGAATGATTATATATTCCTGAATGCTTTGGTGTACATTAAAAAAAAATCTACTGAGGGAATAGAAGCAAACATTGTTGAATGATGATGCATGGAGGGGATTGTAATCATTGCAATGAAACGAAATATGATAGAATGAGTGTAAAGCTGATGTTCTCCCATGTAAACTATCACTCAATTCAAAATAAAAACTTAAAAATTAAAAAAAAAAAATTCTCCCAGCCTTAATTTCCTCATCTATATAAATTATCTCATTGTGTTTACAATACAGAGTAGCTGCAAACATTAAATAGATATGTAAAGGAATTTAAACATTGTCTGTGACAATGTAAACAATTGTTGTTAGTTTCTATTGAGTTGATTCTGACTTACGGCAACTCAGTGTTCAGAGTAGAACTGTTCCACAGAATTTTCAAGGCTGTGACCTTTCAGAAGCAGATTGTTAGGCCTGGTCTAGGATGGGCCGCTTGGTGAGTTTGAATTACCAATCTCTCAGCTATTTGTTGAGCTCTTAATTATTTGTGCCATCCAGGGACCAGTAGTTTATTATCATTATTATTATTCCACATTTCTTCTACATTGTTGTTGTTGTTGTTAGATGCCAGCAAGTCGGTACCCACTCATAGTGACCCTATGCACAACAGAACAAAACAGTGCCTGGTCCTGAGCCAAACTCACAATTGTTGCCACGCTTGAGCCCATTGATACTGCCACTTTGCCAATCCACCTCACTGAGGGTTCCTCTTTTCTCTGACCCTCCACACTACCAAACATGGTATCCTTCTCCAGTGACTGACAATATGTTCGAAGTATGAGAGATGAAGTTTCGCTATCCTGGCACGCAAGGAGCCACTCTGGCTGTATTTCTTCCAACACAGATCTGTTTGTTCTTTTGGCAGCCCATGGTACTTGCAATACTCTCCTACAACACCATAATTCAAAAGCATCAATTCTACGGTATTCCTTATTCACTGCCCAGCTTTTGCATGCATATAAGGTTATTGAAAATATCATGGCTTGCGTCAGGCGCACCTTTGTCCTCAAGCTGACATCTTCGCTCTTCAACACTAAAAAGGTTTTGTGCAGCAGATTTGCCTAATGCAATACATCATTTGGTTTCTTGACTGCTGCTTCCATGAATGTTGATGGTTGATCCAATAAGAATGAAGTCTTTGACAACCTCAATCTTTTCTCCATTGATAAAAATGTTGTTTATTGGTCCAGTGGTGAGGATTTTTGTTTTCTTTACATTGAGATGCAATTCATACTGAAGGCTGTGGTCTTTGATCTTCATCAGTAAGTATTTTGCATATTCTTCTACATATGGTGATATAAAGGGCCAAGCTTTGTACTACTAACTAAAAGGATAGAGTTCCAAGCCCACCCAGAATTACCTCAGAAGAAACATCTTCCCAAATCTGCTTTTCAAAGGTCACAATTTTAAAATACCTATGGAGTGCAATCTACTCTACACACATGGTCACGATGGATGAGTGGGAATTGATAGCTACTGGTTTGATTTTTGGTTTGAGTGCCATTGATTCAAAGATTTCACATGATTTGTTTACCACAAAATTATTGCCAAAGACACAAAGTTACAAAAACACTGCCAATTCTGCTATGTCTTGACATAGTTGACAATGTAGCCTATTTCAATGTTAAAATTGCTAAAAAAAAAATTTTAAATCACTTCTAGGTATAAAAAATAGAATTGTTGTCAAGTGAAGTAGAGTGGTTTGCAACTCATAGCAACCTGGTATAGGGTTTCTGAGGAGCAGCTTGTGGGTTTGAATTGCTGACCTTGTGGCTTGCCGTCCAGTGCTAATCCTACAGTACCAAACATACTAAGAGTCCATAAAATAGAGTTGTTGTTGTTAAGTGCCGTCAAGTTGGTTCCGACCCATAGTGACTCTGCATAGGGTTTCCAAGGAGCCACTGGTGAGCTTGAATCACCGAGCTTTTAGTTCAAACGGCTTTGAAGTCTGGCGCATTAACTCACAGCGCCACACCAGGACTTCATAAAAAAGAGTAGGTGTGTGAAAATGTGTTCTTGCATGTTAGAGATTTAGGCTGCAAAGTCTATTGAACTGGATTTAAAAGTGGAAAGTTTGAACTAAATGTCTCCAAAAAATTTAAAAGCAGTCCTCTGTTCAACCAAGTAAATTTCTTTCAACAGTACAATGAAAATGTTCTGGAGTAGAGAGAACTACATGTGCTTTTATAGTTAATATATTTTTAAACTTATGAATGATGTTTTAACTTTGTGTTTGATAATATGGTTTGATAATATATATTACAAACACAAATAAATACTTATGATATATCATTTGAAATTTTTTAAAAAAGTAGTCTTTCTTATAGCCAGATAAATACATTTGCAGATGTTTTCCTCTAAAAGAAGTGATATCCAGTCAATCTCAGGAACAAAGTAGAATAACAAAGTTTGTAATTGCTGCCAAATCCAACACATGAGGTTTATAGAGAGAGAGAGATGGAAGAACAGATTTTACTGTCTTGCTGAGATTTTTTTATTTTTTTATTTCTTGGTTCCCATTTTCCATTACTGCTTGGATAATAGTCATGAAGGATTTAAGGTAGTTATGTTTACTAAACATCTCAAGCCTCAGATCCTTCTTCCCTAACTTTATTTGAAACCAAGCACAAATCCCAGCAAAGATGAAATAGCTAGAGGATCTAGCAAATCAATGGAGAGTTATACTAAACTCCTTGTGTATCTTTGAAAATAATCTAATTGTATAAACTATCTCTGGAGCACTGACTTTAAAGTTTAACTGATATCCTGATGCTAGTATAATAAAATCTCTCAAGGCATAGTTGATTTAGAGTTGCAGACACTTTCACAACTGCAGTAATTGATCAGATCAACAGCATCCATCCAATTCAGGATGTGGTTTGCTTCTTGGAAGCAGAAATTGATGACTCCGTAGTCCATTCAATACATTAGCAGTTATTTGACTAGCAGATTTACCATTTGGAAATGGAAAGATCTCATTTATTATGGATACTTGAAGGGGGCTTAAAAGGAGATAAAGCTCTCAGAACAACAAGTTGTCATAAATGACAACAAACTAAAACTTCCTATTTTCTAAATAGGTTTGCTTTTCATTAATTACATTTTACTTTCAAGTTATTTTATTTTCAGTTGTTCTTGCTTTGGGAAACAGAGTAGACAGGGGTGAGATTTCTTTTTCTACTCCTAAATTTTAAATTCGCCTTGCAAGTGCTCTTTAAAATGGTGTGTTTTAGCTATTAGATACGAAGATGTTTTTTAATTGTGAAATGGAACCTTTCTTTTAGGTAGTACTAAAAACAACAACAACAACAACAAAAACCCTAGTGTGATCCAAGATTACCAAACAAATGATGATGCACCATCAAACAGAAGACATTCCAGGAACAGAGAAGTCAAAATGTGTAAATATGGATGACTTAGAATTGACAGAATATGGTGGGTACCGTGTAAAAATGTAGTGTGTTTTCAAGAGCATTCAAAATCTTTATTATGCTACAAAGAAAATCAAGAATTTGGTAACTTGAGGAGGTATATATGAATTTCCTACATCTCTCTGGTTGCTTTCAAATCCCTCATGGAATAGATCCCTAATTCTGTACTACAAGAACTCAAGGAAATACCTCCCATTATCCAGTACAAATTCTACAACAAAGGAAATATTTAAAAGCATGCAAGTTAGATATTTTAATATTTCTTGCCAATTTTGCACATAAGAGAAGGTTCAAGAACATATTTTAATTCCCATGCACCAAGAAATTGCAACATTGTGGATAAGCACCAGTCTGCTAACTGCAAGGTCAACAATTAAAACCCACCAGCTGCTCTAAGAAACCCTCTAAGCAAAGATGGGAAAGTTTCTTTCCTGCCAAAATGTATAACTTGTTCGTGGAACATACAAAATTATCAGCTTACAAATTAACCTGATGGTTTTGGTCAAATGTTTAATTAACACACCCTAATGTGATGGCTCAGGTAGCGTAGTGGTTACGAATCGGGCTGCGAACCTCAAGGTCAGTAGTTCGAAACTACCAGCTGCTCCGCGGGAGAAAGATGAGGCGTTCTGCTCCCGTAAAGATTTACAGCCTCGGAAACCCTGTGTAGGGTCACTATGGGTCGGAACCGACTCGATGGTACTTAACAACAACAACAACAATGTAATGGCTAAGGAGCTGTGGTAGCGTAGTGGTTACGAGTCGGGCTGCCAACCTCAAGATCAACAGTTCGAAACTACCAGCAGTTCCACGGGAGAAAGATGAGGCGGTCTGCTCCCGTAAAGATTTACAGCCTCGGAAACCCTGTACAGGGTCACTATGAGTCAGAACCGACTCCACCGTACTTAACAACAACAATGTGACGACTAGGAATCCTGGTGTGGCGCTGTGGGTTAATGCGTCAGACTGCAAAGCCCTTTGGACTGCAAGGTCAAGGTCAGTGGTTCAAGATCACCAGCTGCTCCTCGGAAACCCTATACAGGGTCTCTATGGGTCGGAAACGACTCGATGACACTTAACAACAACAAAAATGTGACTGACTGCTAAGGAGCTCTGGTAGCATAGTGGTTACGAGTTGGGCTGCTAACTCAAGGTCAGCAGTTCGAAACTACCAGCTGTTCCACGGGAGAGCAGAGTCAGAACTGATTCAAAAACACACAACCGCGATAAATGTATATATATTTCCAGTGTGGCGCTCTAGGATAAGCACTTGTCTACAAACCACAAGGTTGGCGGAAACCCTGTAGAGGGTTGCTATGAATTGAAATCGACTTCATGGTATATAACAGCAAAAAGCATGTTTGGGTGTGGATAGGCCCTGTTTTACAGGGTGAAGCAGGGAGCAATCAATATCACCGCCTTGACCTTCACTAAATCATTGGTTCTGTCACCCAGGAGAAGCACTGCCCTCCCCTCCACCAGCACTCCCTTTGCAAAGGAAAGTCAAGGGGCATTCTTTCCCCAGAGTATCCAAAAAAAGATCCCCCTCAATACTATAGGCATTATAGATGTGTTAGCTAAGCCTAGTCAGTTTCATGCCTGGATACGTCAATTAAGAAGTAAAAAAACTTAAAAAATAAAATTAAATTTTATATTTACATAGACTGCCAGATCTCCGTAAACCTATTTTCACATGTAATTTAAAAGTTGTCCCCGGAACCGTGCAAGACTCTTCCTTATTTATCTTTCATTCTCATTCGACATCAGTCTCAATATTGAAGAGGAGGCAAAACAATAAGGAAAAATGTGCAGGAATCCTGTGTCTCCACATTGTGCACATAGGCACAAATCAACAAAACCCGACTTCAAGTGTGCCAAACTACATGAAACTGTGAAATAACAGAGGTCCAACTGCTGCAGTTGGCTTCAACTGAAGCCTCGTTCAGGAAAATAAAACAAAACAAAACAAAAACAAACCAACAAAAATACAAAAAAAATGTCAGTAAGTGTGTAAACATAGGACAAAAACAAAAGACAGAATAATGTTCAATTTCTTTTTTTAATCCCCAAAATACATGTGGACTCTCAATACCTGTGATTACCATTTTTGATAGATTTTCGGAAATTAATTAGGCTTCAGACCCAGAGGATTTCACGTGTATGTGAAGTTCCTGTCCTTTAACTCAGTGGGGACCCTATAGAGCCGGGCAGCTGCCAAGATTTGAAAGGCATTTCTATTGTGCTTTGCTAGCTGTGTTCCTGAGAACCGGAACTGAGGCAGGGTTACCAACCCTGTTACCCTACTTCATTGCAATGTGGGTGCACCTTCCTTTATGGAAGCGCTATCCTCGCTAACCAGGAACTGAAAGCAAATTTCTATTTAACTTTTATTAATAAATTAGAGCTATGCTCCCATATAAAGAACTTTGTCTGTGATATTAATTAAAAATGCCTCTTAACATTGCAACAATTTTTTTAGATTGCCTGGAGGGTAATATTTCCTACAGTTTACTAGGGGTAATCCTTCTAAGAAATATTTTGTGCATACTAAAATGAAACTGAGGGTTGTTCCTAGGACACAAAGCTTGTTCCACATAAAAGCAATCCTCTTCCATCTTTCGATATAGAAAATATTTCTTCTAATGCAGTTTGAAAGTCATTGCCTCCCAAGAGGGGTAGCCATTGTTTGTCACCCTCAAAACAGGATGGGTCTTCTATGACAGTTTCATCACCTTTGACAGAAAGCTTCCTGTCATCTATCAGGGCGTATTTATGCACCTATTTTACACTTATTCAGTACCTATCATATACCAGGTGCTTTCTCACAGCTTTAGATCAATAGATCCTCCTAATAGTATCACTATTAAAATAAGACAAAGAAACGAATTTTCAGAGAGGTTACCTGTGTTATTTCCAGAAACACTTTAAGGAAGAGTTAGGATTTGGATCCAGGTTATCAGTTGTTGCTAAATCAATGGAATGTCTCTGATATTCTTTGTTGGCATGCTTTCCCTCCATTTTCTTTGTCTAGGCATGCTTTAGTAGAATTATGCCCCAAACCTTGAAACCCAACAATACTTGGTCTTCCTCAAGTAAATTCTTTTAGAAATAAAGTTAAGAGTTGAAAAATAAAACAGAAGTTGAAAAAGAGAGAAAAACAAGATACTTCCCATTGCTCCATGTGGTTGCTGTTACTGTGTGCCGGGGAGTTGGGACACTTTCACAACTCTGTGGGATGGAATAGAACTGGGGTCTTTTTCCCATGGATCAGTTGGCTAGTGAGTTCCAACCACCAACTTTTCAACCAGCAGCTGAGTGCTTAACCAGTGTGCTACCAAGGCACCTCTAGTGTTCCATTGTTGTTGTTGTTGTTATGTGCCGTGGAGTCGGTTCTGACTCATAGCAACCCTGCACAGGGTTTCCGAGGCTGTTAATCTTTACGGGAGCAGAACGCCTCATTTTTCTCCCACAGAGCAGCTGGTAGTTTCGAACTACTGACCTTGCGGTTCACAGCCTGATTCGTAACCACTACACTACCAGAGCTCCATACTAGAGTTCAAGGCACAGCCCTGAAACTTTGCTTCTATGCCACACACTTAACAAAGGAGAGAGGCAGAGGGAAAAGCAGCCCTGCTGGGTTACCTGAGATTTCCAAAGCAACAGATGACATGCATTTGAACCATCACTGTCCTTCCTTCTGGTAGAGCGAGCTCAGAACCCTTCATTAGCAGAAGTTTGATTGTGCCCCGCTGTTCTGCAGGACTACTTAACTTAAATGTGCATAGGAATCCCCTGGGGATTGTGTTTGCCTACAGACCACAGTTTTGTGGATATGGAACAAGTTCACAATTCTGCATTTCCAACAAGCCCCCTGAGTGAATGTTTATGGTTCAGAAACTATATTAACAAAACCAAAACAAAATTCATGCTTACCAGTCAATATTGACTCATAGCTACCCTGTAGGACAGAATGCAACTGCTCCATAGGGTTACAAGGTTGTAAATCCTTATGAAAGCAGATGGCCACATCTTTCTTATGCTTAGCAGCAAGCAAAGGTGTCATGTAAATTAAATCCTGTGAATCATTAAAGGGGAGAGGAGGGTAGTTCAAACAGAAACTCAACTCCATCATTTAAAAAGCATATGAAAAGTAGGTGCCTTTACCCTTGAGAATGGAAATGACAAAAATATTTATTTAGTACTCTGTGTCAAGAGCTGACATACATGAACTCATTTTATTTTTACAATCACCCTGTTTTATTATTTATGAAGATGAAAGTGCTTACAAAGAGATCTTAAAGAATCTGGACCAAGGCACATGGATAGTAACCAAAGAAAGTGCAGAGCCAAAGTAGTCTTGATTGGAGCCTGCCCGGCTCACTCCCTCTCTCCCTGGGCCCATGGCAAAGATGACTGTGACCATGCATTGTTCATGCTCAATCAATCTTAACTTTACCTGGTTTCTCATATGTCAAGACTGCTTGTCTCTAAGCAAACTCTACATAAATAGAAAATTTAGAAACGGATACCACTGTCTATGATGCGTTTTCCCTTCATGGACTTTTCTCTCATTATTGAAAGCCATTGGAGTTTAGAGGTTTGCATGAATTGCTACTGTTGACAGAAGGAATTGATTTTATCTCTCTTGTTTATTATTTGTTTCTTTTCTTTCTAAAAGTGCCAAAAAAGTCTCCTGCAATAGACAGAAAATAGCATTTGATGCAGCTATGATTTTATAGCTGCATTTGGCCTTGAGTAAAACAAATATAAAAGAATCTAAGTTTATCAACTGTAAAATAGTAGAAATTCATTTAACAGGTTTACCAAACTCTCTTTAAAGTAGTAATCTCCCTTGATTCAGGGATATATATGAGAGTATATATAAATAAAGGGTCTTACTTTGGTGCTATGGGTTAATGCACTAGACTGTAAAGTCGGCTTGAACTGCAAAGTCAATGGTTTAAGCTCATCAGCTGCTCCTAGAAAACCCTACACAGGGCCACTATGGGTCAGAATTGACTCAACGACATTTAACAATAACAACATATATAAAAAAGAGTCTAAGTGTGGCACTGTGGGGTAAAGCACTGGACCTCA
Source organism: Chrysochloris asiatica (assembly GCF_000296735.1). Lineage (NCBI taxonomy): Eukaryota > Metazoa > Chordata > Mammalia > Afrosoricida > Chrysochloridae > Chrysochloris > Chrysochloris asiatica. The sequence goes on from NW_006408583.1 coordinate 14,681,790, forward strand.
AGGTCAGTTTGAAGCATAAGGTCAGTGGTTCCAACTCATCAGTTGCTCCTTGGAAACCCTGCACAGGGTCACTATGAGTGGAACTGACTCAACAACACATAACAACAACAACATATATAAATATAAAGAGGAGCCTTGTGGTGCAGTGAATAAGCTGCTAACAGAAAGCTTGGACATTCTCTGTGGTTGAAAGATGAGGCAGGCTGCTTCTGTAAAGCTTTGGAAACCCTATGGCAGGTCTACTGTATCTTATATAGTTCTTGTGAGTTAGAATTGACTGGCAGTGGATTTTTTGTATGTATCTTCTTGCTATTGTTAATACTGTTATTGTACTTAAAATTGGAAGCTATAGAAAAAAAATATGTACAATTATCTGACTATGAGGAGTGAAGACCTTAATTATAATAAAGAAGTAAGTGAATAAGAACTATTTTATATTATATAGTGGAAGAATAGTTTACTTCAAGAAGTAGCTTCAAATATTTTATAAATAAATTTAATTATTAACATATTTCAAAACATGAAAGTTGTTTCCACTTTTATTTTATGTGTGCCTAGAAGAGCTCTTTTTCTGATATATATGTGGTGCATCTGATAGGAATTTCTGGAATTTAAAGTATACATTTTGAGAAAACCTTCTCTCATGGGCTAGAGATGTCTTAGTTTGATCCCCATAGATCTGCTCCTTGCCATGTCTGTCTTCTGGTAAATCACACTATAAGCATTCCCAGTTTTACATAAAAATTGTGGGGTTTGCATTAACTTTACCCAAAAAATTTGATCTGTGTCTTTGGTTACTGAGAGAAAACTTCTAAAACCTTGACATTTCCTCAGTGAATGAGAGACTTTATGAGGCCTCCAGACAATACTGAAGAATTTATGCTAATGAGATGACTCAGGGTGAGGCTGGCCAGACCACACAGGATATCAGCTGACCTAAGAGGAGGTTGTTGTTGTTAGGTGCAATGAAGTCCTACTGATCCATAGTGACCTTATGTACAGTAGAAGGAAACACTGCCCTATCCGATCCTGGGCCAACCTCACTACTGTTGCCATGCTTGAGTCCATCGATGCTGCCACTTGGCCAATACCTCTCGTTGGGGGTCTTCCTCTTTTTCTGTAACCCTCCACCTTACCAAATATGATATCCTTCTCCAGTGACTGGTCCCTCCTGACAATATGTCCAAAGTATGAGAGACGAAGTTTGGCCATCCTGGCCTCCAAGAAGCAATCTGGCTGTCCTTCTTCCAACT
>NW_006408583.1:14684228-14704575 GCF_000296735.1 Chrysochloris asiatica
CATACTTATTCAACCTGTATGCTAAGCAAAAAATCCAAGAAACTGGGTTCTATGAAGAAAAACGTGACATCAGGATTGAAGTAAGACTCATTAACAACCTGCGACATGCAGATGATACAACCTTGCTTACAGAAAGTGAAAAGGAGTTAAAACATTTACTGATGAAGATCAAAGAGCACAGCCTTCGGTATGGATTACATCTCAGTGTAAAGAGGAGGTAGACTCATTCAGTTAATCATGACTATGAACTGCAAGTTTGATTTGAACCACACAGTCAGTAGTTCAAATTCACCAGCTGCTCCTTGGAAACCCTATAGAGGGTCACAACAGTATGATATAGTGGTTTGGAGTCTTGGTGTGGCTCTGCAGGATAATATGCTAGACCACTAGGTCAGTTTAACAGCAAAGCTGGCAGTTCAAACTCACCAGTTGCTCCTCGGAAACCCTATACAGTGTTGCTATGAGTCAGAACTGATTCAACAACACTTAACAACAACAACAATATGGCATAGTAGTTAGCAATGGGCTACTAACCACAAGGTAAGCCGTTCAAACCCACTCGCCACTTCTTAGGAGAAAACTGAGGTATTCTACTCCCATCAAGTTTTACAATCATGGAAACCATATGAAGCAACGCTACTTTGCCCTACAGTGTTGCTATGAGTAAGACTTGACAAGACAATAGTAAGTTTATGTAATGAGGTCCCAATAAAGGCTTTGGACATGGAAGCTCCAAGGACTTATTGGTTGATGAAAGACATTGATGTACATGTCTTATGCATCTTTTCCCTTGTATCATTTTTTGCTGTAGTAAAATTGTAATCATAAATAGAGGGCTTTCTGTAAGTTCTGTGAGTTGCTCTAGCAAATTTTCAAATCTAGGGGAGTAATGGGGAACAAGTCAGAAGTGAGCTGTCTGAGCATTCCTAAGCTTATGACTGCTACACTAAGGGAACCTCCAAATATGTAACCAGAAAGTCACAACTGAGAATATTATACGGACTGCCAAGCTTTCTGCTGGTGTCTGAGGTCTTGTGCTAACTTGGCACCTGGAAGACTTTCCTTAAATCTGTGAGATCTGACCTCGATCTGACGTTTAGAGTCAGAGAAAGTGTGTTGCCATTGCAACTGTTGTTCAAATAGAAGTGGAACAGGGGCAACAGAACTGATCATTGATCTGAACAGCTCGGCAGTTTGGTGTCAAAGAAACAAGACGTAGAAGTTCTGCTTTATCTTTGTTTTGCTCATGGGTGCTTATGTCAGGGAGAGATGATAGGATCAATGAGACTCAATAGAGGGAACAACAGAGCACAACGTATTTTAGAATACAAACATCTCAGTTCAGGATAATGATAAAATATACATTGCTCAATAAACGGTATAGGAATAACTGGATTGTTGTTGTTGTTGTTAAGTGCCCATGAATTGGTTCGCACTCATAGTGAGCCTGTATAGAATTCCCAAGGAAAAACTGGTGAATGCTTTATCCCACTGCACCACACCAGGACAAAGATATATAGGAGTCCTGGTGTGGCACTGTGGGCTAATTCGCCAGACTGCAAAGTCATTTGAACTGCAAGGTCAGTGGTTCAAGTTCACCATTTGCTCCTTGGAAACCCTATACAGGGTTGCTATGGGTCGGAATCAACTTGATGGCACTTAACAACAACATATATATACACATGAACCAACTCAATGGCACTTAACAACAACAACAACTATATATAGTTGAAAGAGCTCTTGTAGCATAGCATCATGAGTCGAGCTGATAAAGATGAGATTTTCTGCTCCAGCAAAGATATAAATGTACAGCCTCGGAAACCTACGTAGGGTCACTATGAGTCAGAACACACTCCACTGCACACCACCACCACCATATATGTTGAGTCCAAATGGAACATCTCCCACCAAATGTGAATATCTAATAAATCATATTTCATTGTGGAAAAATAAACCATTTAACTTAAGGAGAAAGCAATGAGAAATTCATCAGTAAAGTTGCTATACGAAGAAAGCATTACTGCTTCTCAAAGACTGACGATGCTCATTAGCATCCTTGCCTCGACTATACCTGGCCAGAGAACTTCACTTGGGGATATTGTCAGCCTTGCAATTGTCACTTCAGTTGCATCTGTCTCAGTTTCTGAGGCAACATTGACTAGGACAGAGAATGTATGAAAATGCTTGTCCTTGACTCAGTCTTCTAGCTACTTTATTTGGAGTAAACACTGATCCCCAAACCACAGACTGTCCCTTCATTTTATTATGTTTCTTGTATTCATTTTATTACACAATTTCTGGTATTCTTCCAAGGTGGAATACATTGTTGGATTCAAATAAATGTAATCTAATATTCGGCATCATTGCAGGATAATGCACTGTATGGCAAGGTCAGTTTGTACCCCAAGGTCGGTGGTTCAAACCCACCAACCACTCCTTTGAAGCCCTATACAGGGTCACAATGAGTCAGAACTCACTCAACAGCACTTATCAGAAACAACAAGAATCAGCATTACTATCATTAGCTGTGGATTCCTGGTGTGGCTCTGTAGGATCCGCACTGGACGACAAACGATAAAGTAGGCAGTTCAAACCTACCAGCTGCTCTTCAGAAACCCTATACAGGGTTGCTGTGAGTCAGAACCAACTTGATAGCACTTAGCAATAACATAATTAGCTTATTTAATCACAATATGAATTGGAATACTGATCTGATTTTCTAGCTCTATGCCAATCGTCTCCATCTTTGTTCTGAGAGGAAAAATGATCTTCCAAGAGCAACGATAAACGGTCATCTTGTTCATGGAATCAAAAGACTACACAGTCCATCTGTGAATTCAAATACTACTCATGCAAACTCTTGGTGGATGATGACGTGGGTTATTAGGTCAAAGTATATAGATACCTATTAAATGAGACTGTGCATAGAAGTAGTCTACCTTCTTATCTTCTAGGAAAGAAAATGTCTGTCCAAGTGAACCTTGGCTTCCCCTTAATGAGATCCCTGTCAGAGTCATTATAATCTGTGGTTGTTTGATCATTGCTGTTGTTGTTAAGTGCCATCGAGTCAGTTCTGACCCATAGCAAACTTATATAGTGTTTCTGAGGAGGCAGCTGGTGAGCTTGAACCACCGACTTTGTGTTCAAGCTGACTTTGCAGTCCAGTGCATTGTAACCCACAGCACCACACCAGGACTTGCAAGAGTCTACATTGGGGTTTTGAAGGTTCAGAGGCTTTTCCTATTATAAGTTAAATAAAGCAATCTTAAGAGTAGCAGACATTCCTGATAGAAGTCTGTAATGGGATTAGTAAAGGTTTCACATGTGAACCCAAATCCACCAAATTTCCAAAGAATTTAAAGATTACTGAAAACCACTAATAAAAAAAAAAATGTGCTTTGGTCATTTTTTCAAGAATAAATATATAGGGACTAAATAGTGCTTGAAAATAGGAAAAATCGATGCCAAATTAAATTTAGGACAAGTAAAAAAGTTATTTACTTAAAAAAAAATCACTACACACATTAAAACAAAATCACAAAACCCCTACAGGTCATGGTAAGTCTAAGTTACATTTGGAAGAGTGCCAACTACTTACAGAAAAGGTGAAAATCTCCCAACCTGGAGTACAATTAATTCTGCCCAGCTTTCTGGAATCCTTTCCAAATATATTTCCAAATAAAAGTATGCCGTCTCTCTGTTGGATGCCAATAAATGGTAAAATTTAAACTTGGGAACTTATAACCCAGCAATAGCCAAGAGCTTATTTCCAAATACTGTGGAAGGATCTGTTTCTCTGAGACATGAGGGAGAAAAGGGTTTCTTCCCTAAAAGGGTCTCTCCACTTATTGGACTTTCTAGCCGTTACTGTCAACATTTTGTGTTTGTCTCTTGGTAATGGAATGACCAATAGACAAATTTGATTATGAGACTGCATGTTGAAGGTTCTACACTGTGTCTCTTCATTGGTGGGTTTTGGGCCTTTTCCCTCCCCTCCCCTAAACAAGTGCACATACCTAGCAATAAGCAATAACCAATGCTGGAAATCTCTGAACTTTGAACTGGAAGTACACTTATAGTTTCTAGTGACCGACTTTCCTTTTCAGATGTAAAAAAAATGGCATCCAGAATGTTGAATGTCTTAGCCAAAAACACACAGCTTGCTAGTGGAAAAAGCAGGCCTTCGTTTCCAACTGAGCAGTTTATTTAGTAATAAGAATATAACTAAGGGGCCCTGGTGGCCCAATAATGTTGGCAGCTAACCAAAACATTAGTGATTCTTACCCATCCAGTGTCTCTGTCAAAAGGAAAGCCCTGGAGATCTGCTTCTATAAAGATTGCAGTCAAGAAAGCCCCAGGGGACAGGTCTGTGCTGCCACACCCGATCACTGTGAGTTGAGATCTTCGTGAGGGAGAACACACCTCCTACAAGGTTGTTGTTAAGTGCCTTCGAGTCGGTTCCGACCCATAACGACCCTGTACAGGGTTTCCGAGGGTGTAAATCCTTACGGGAGTAGAAAGCCTCATCTTTCTCCCGCGGAGCTGCTGGTAGTTTCGAACTGCTGACCTTATGGTTCGCAGCCCAATTCGTAACCACTACGCTACCAGAGATACAAGGTAGTTCTATATTTTCTTTAGTATAAGCCTTCCTGGACCAATGAGGAAACTGTGTCTAAAAGGTAAAGTGATTTACTGAAGGTCCCTCCAGTTGTGGATCCAATGAGAGATGCAACAATAAAATTAAAAGCATTTCTATCCTCAAAGAGCAGTCTAATAGAACTAAGATGCTCTTGTTAATAATTCTAGCATAAATCATATTGGACTATACAGGGTTTTCCCCCATCGTCATTCTGGTGTTGTTAAGTGCCATTGAGTTGGTTCTGATTCCTAGCCACCCTGCCAGTTGTTGTTGTTGTTAAGTGATGTGGAGTCAATTCTGACTCATGGAGACCCTGTATAGTGTTTCCAAGGAGTGGCTGGTGAGCTTGAACCATCAATCTTGCAGTTCAACCCAACCTTGCAGTCCAGTACATTAACCCACAGTGCCGCAATTGATTCTGATGTATTTAGCCCCATGTGTCTGAGATTAGAACTATGCTTCATAGGATTTTTAATGACTTGTTTTTCGTAAGTAGGTGGTGGTGGTTGTGTGCCATGGAGTCGGTTCCGACTTATAGCCAACCCTGTACAGGGTTTCTGAGGCTGTAAATCTTTACAGGAGCAGACCGCCTCATTTTTCTCCCACGGAACAACTGGTGGTTTTGAACTGCTGACCTTACGGTTCGCAGCCCGATTCATAACCACTACACTACCAGAGCTCATAAGTAGGTAGCCAGGCCTTTTTTCTGAGGTGCTTCTGTGTGAACTTGAGCTGCCAATGTTTTGGTTAACAGCCAAGCACGTTAAGTGCTTATACCAGCTAGAGGCTACTTTGTGGCACTCAGAGTTGGGAATTGTCCATAACTTCAACTTCATTAATATTGAAAAGAAAGCCTCCCCAAATCACATACAGGTACTGTTTGGACACTTGCAGCACTTACCATACAGAATGCAAGCATTCCGCTAGAGTGTCTGTCACATTCACCTAATTCTTCAGCTGACTTTTGAAAATTGGCCTGTGTCAATTATTTGAAACTGAGAATCCATTGTCCTTGACAGAAAAGAACAATGAAAGTTTCTCTGAGCCTGAGTTATTTAAGACAAGCTTGGAAAGGAGCCGGAAGAACTTGAACTACATAGGACTTGCCTGAGAAACATTAAGTAGTGTTTAGAAATTATCCTTATGGGATTGAAGTAGCTCTTATCTTAAATCACTTTCATGAGAAACATTAAGGCTTTTTCAGTCATATCATTATGATGGCATTTCCGACTGATAAAATAATGTTTTAAAATTGGTTTCTAGCATTATATCTGGGGTCCCAGACACTGCTAGTTGCCTACCCAACAACCAATTTCTTGCCTCTGATCCCATAATGACAGACTAGACTAGATTCTGAAAAATGCCAAATACTCATTTCTCCTGTCTTCTTTATAGCTAGGGGTAGACTAGACCAGAGGACAAAGGAATAGGTCAGGTTCAAATATTGGTGAGAAGAATAATTTGGACTGGCTCCAAGTTAGCTTTCACTTTGGTTGATGACTAAACTAGCAAACAAGTAGTACAAAGAATATGCCCCAGACAAGTGCATGAGAGGGAATGAATACAGTTCCCTGGAACCTGTCTGAAGTTTAGTGCTCAGTACAACCTACAGAAAATGAGAAACCTACGAAGTTCTTAGAACCAAGAAACTGCAAAGCCACATTGGTCCTAGAGGTTCTACCTACTAATTAATAAGGCAATGTCTTGCTACATTATAGATATATGCCTTCAGGTTTTATTGCTAACTGCTCTGAAATGGCCTTTCTTTCCTTCATACCTTCCATTGGCTGCCTTATATCCTCACGCAACCCAATGATTATAATTCTGTATCGTTGCAGTGGGAAAGTGGAAAGGAGAAGATTGGATGTAGACAAACAATGTAAAGACTGTTGGGAAACATGGGCTGGGACAACTAGAATGGAACAAATGGGATGGCTCATAAATCAATAGAACTAGGGAGTTTTTCAGTTAGCCTGGATGCAACTGATTTAGAAAAACTCATCTAGCCTCGTGAGAAGGAGCTCTGGTAGTATAGTGGTTACGAGTTAAACTGCTAACCTCAGGGTCAGCAGTCAGAAACTACCAGCCATTCCATGGGAGAAAGATGAGGCTTTCTTATCCTGTGAAGATTTACAGCCTCAGAAACCTACAGGGTCGCTATGAGTTGGTCCGACTCCTTGGCACACCACCACCATGATGGTGAGGGCCATCTCTCAGGCATTGAAAATGACAAATCACACCTGAAAGTGATTATTTTTTTATGTAATGGTATTTCCATGGAAATAATCTAGAATTAATCTTCAAATATTTTATTCATTAGCTCTTGTCTAATTTTGGTTTGGAGACCCTGCTGCTTACTAATTAGAAAAGTGAAGTCCAACAATTTACAGTTTAAAATTGAACTCTAAGGAGATCTTTAGAGTTGGAAGATGTTTCAATGTCAAGATTAACCTGTAAGGAGTATCATGAAATCTTTTGGGGGCATTGTTGTTGTTTTTATGTGCTATCGAGTCGGTTCCGACTCATAGCCACCCTGTACCTATTCCGAGGAGAAGCTGGTGAGCTTGAACCACCAACCTTGCAGTTCAAACAGCTTTGCAGTCTAGCGCATTAACTCACAGCACCACACCAGGACTCCTTTGGGGGCACAGTGCAGGATATAAAATGAACTATTGAAGAGTGAAGAGAAAATGGATGGATCATTGGTGGTAACAGTTGTAACTGTAAATCTTTACCAGACTGAAAACCTCTTCTCTCTCCTGCAGAGCAGGTGGTAGATATGAACTGAAGACCTTGTAGCTAGTAGTCAAAGTTGTAACCCACTATGCTATTGGGGCTCCTTGGTGGACTGGTTAAGCAAAAGTAAATATCAATTTTTAAAATTGAAGAAAGCCTCTTAAAAACAACCTTAATGCAATGTACTGAAACTCTAATGAAAGATGTCCTGGTTGTAAAAGGTAATATGAAGTGGATTTAGTGTGGGAAATAATAATAATAATAGTTTTATAAAGACTGAGCCCACTGCAGCATTCCCTTTGGCCTGGGACCCTAGGATATTCAACCATAGAGCTTTTGAGCTCCTGACTTGATATTTCAGAGTTAACTGATTCAAAGAAAGCTGGTGTAACTCTTCTCTGTACGCCTTGGCAAGCTTTTTGTCTGTTGGTGGTATGGCTGTAAGCCCAATTCTCATCTAGTGAATATACTCAGTGACTACATGTTTTTGGTATGCAGGCCTGTTTATATATACCAGAGAAAGAACTTCAACATAAAGGAAAAAGCCTTTAAGGTATTTGAGCCTCACAACTACTGTTAAGTGTGAGGTGGGTTACCTCCTGGTTGCTCTAATTTTGCTAATAAAAGCCAGACTCCCGTTCCTACAGTTATGCTGTGGCAATGATGAGTAGGAAGAAGTGGAGAGAACAGATGTGCAGAACTCCAACAAAGAATAGTGATACTAATTAATTCAGGAGATTTGCTATATACCAAGATACCAAAAAGGAGCTGAAATAATTTCTAACCTGTTAATCCTGTGTGGCTCAGGTAAATTGCATTCCTTGGAGAACAGTTAATACTGACATTTCCCTTTTGCAGATTTAATCAGTAGTTCAGACATACACGTATCTTCAAAAAATTAAACACCTTTAAGAGCTAAAAGAGTTTAGTCAAATATCCAGATGCTTGACCATATGGTGCCAAACATCTGCATATTCATTCTTCATTGATTCAACAAGCTTTTATTGAAATGTTTGAAAAATGATGTATAGATGAACTCATTGAGGATATTCGACCTGGAAGGGTCCCCAGAGGTCATCTAGTTCCTGCGTTTTAGAGCTGATGGTGGAGTGAGGAAAGCACTGTCCAGTGGTGGAAAACAAATCAGGTTGGATGGGAATGATTAGGGCCCCAAGAGGTAAAGTAATTTTTATTGAGTTGTGTTTATTTTAATGATTTTTTAAAATCAGGTATATATAGTTATGATTTTCTTAATTTTAGACATTTGATTAGGTAGTTCATTGGGGAGTGGAGCAAAAAGTAAGAAGAAATTGACAAGTTATTAGAGTCAGAGGTTTACCCAAAAAGGGAAGAAATGAAGCCTTCTGTATTTTTCACTGTGGCTCTGTCACTTTCCAGGAACAAAACATTTATTCCTGTGGTGTACATATGAAAACTTTAGAGGGCCAATTGATATGAAAATATATTAGCTAAGTGCCTTGGCCTTGAAATTAATAGGAGCACTTTAAGATGAATGGGATTCATCTTAAATATCATTGCTTACCCTTGCCATCATCTTTATGACATCTTCATATTCTGAAAATACAATCAATTGCTATGAATCTACTATGCCTAGCTCCTTATAAAGGTTTAGTGAGTTTCCAAGGCCATGAAAATAATAAAAACTAAAGAATAACTGCTGTTCTCTTTGCCATTTGAAATCAAATGATGTCTAATCTTGTTCATTTAAACACCCTTAGAGACTAGTAATACAAAGTGCGTGGAAGTTAAATATTGTGCCATTCTTATAAATTCCAAAATTCAAGCAAATAATCTAGGGATACGTAGTGTATTTCTCTAAGAAGTTTAAGTGCATTAGTTTAAATGCTGTCCTTTCAATATTAAGAGTTTAATTGCTAAATTTTTCATACAGTCAGTCATCATGTATTTATGGAGGATAAAATAGGAAACCCTGCTGGAATGCAGCCGTCTGTTTGAAGGATGTGAGATGAATATGTTTTCTAGCTCACGCTCTTATTTCCAGTCTCATCAGAGAAACTGGATTCAGCTAAAAATGTTTAAAGAGCAATACAAAGCCTTATAATTAAGTTCTAAATTGAATATTTTTAATTTTTTAAAAAACCACAACTGGATTTTGAAGCAAATTAAAACTCACTTTGGCAAATATTTAGACTTCAAGTTGAGGAGCATTTTTATCAATGTAGAGTGTTAAATGTATATATATTATAGAGAGTGACAAAATGGCCTTAGAATTTAAAAGCTCTACATTTGACAACTGACACTGATGTCAGCAGCAGTGCAATTTACATAAGTGAAAAGTCTTAATTGAAAATGGCGAGGTTCAGTGTGGTGATTATAATTGGGATGGAACAGGTGAAGGATTATCATTGATTGAATACTTCAAATTTGCCAGACATTGCTCCTGTTTTCTCATTGGATCTTCAGAAGATATAAAGGAGTAAAGTAATTTCACCAAGATTATGTATCTAGTAAGTAGATGGTCAAAACTCCATCTAAATCTGTCTAAATTCAAACCCAGTTTTCTGCTAAAGCTAACTCATGGCTAAATTTCAGTGTTGAGAAACAAGTATTTAAATATATAATTATGCCACAGTTTAAATGAGATGCTGGGCCTCAAGAAATGAGATGAATACAATCCTAACTTTGCCTCTGGTTCAGGAAATACATGTGACTGAGTCACCTAAATGGAGTGGACTCCACTTTCTCATTTATAAAAAAGCAGCTAAACAGGAAATCCAAATACATCATTTGAAAATACATGACTTTCAAATCAAAGGATCGCTTGTCGCTTGCCTGAGATGAAAAACAAAAATTTGACAAAAGGATAAACATACTTCAAGCCAAAATCTAAATTTAAAATAATGTCTTTCTTCTGTATCCAGTTTATGATAATTAAACCTAAATAAAAGAGTTTTGGTGGCACAGTTGTTAAACGTTTGGCTGATCTCCACAAAATTGGTGGTTCAAATTCACTCTACAGGAGAAAGAAGTCACAGTTTACTTCTGTAAGATTTTGTAGGCTTGGAAACTCTGCCTGTAGGAACCCCAGCCTGTCTTTAGGGTTGCTGTGAGTTGGAATTAACTCCATGGTAATGTGTTTTTGTTTTTGTTTTTTAATGGATAAGTCTAAATAATAAATATGTACCTTTTGGTCCATTTTTTTATATTACTATATATACAAAGTTGGAGAAGTAAAGACATTATTTTAGAAGAAATTCTCAAAACTTCATGTAGAACACTCTTTTTCTCACTGTTTCAAAAGTTAATTAGAACAAGGACATGGCCACAGAGGGCTAGAACTGAAAGTGAAGCATCTAGCTGATATGAAGTGAGGGGAGATGCACAAGAACACCCAAACTTGCAGATGCTACCCATTTGACCTAGCCTCGGTGGTTTGATGATCAGAACTCGACTAGAGGAAGATTAAAACAAACAAACAAACCATTTTTGATAAAGGAAATAAGGGTCAATTGCTACAATTTGATGAACTTGACCTATACTCATGGAGGTAGTAACTCTAAATACCAACAGAGAGGGAAGGACTCTTCATATCAAGTATCAATGCTATCCCCTCTGTACACAGGGTAGATAGCGATGGGCAAATTAGACATTGTCTACCTAAAATGAGGGGACGATAAAGGCATGAAGTGACTGGCTTACAAGATTTTAAGAAGGAGTTTAGTTTAAGAGAATGTGGGGGAAGAAAGAACCCCCACTGAATAGTTTTCATCTTGTCTAGATGGGTCTGGTGAAAAGAGATGGGGATAAGAATCATATGATTCAATAGGGAATAATTTTTATCATGACTAATTGCGACTGTCACAATTCCAGTTTTATGTAAAAAATGGGGGAGTCGTTAATCTTACTGTCCAGAATAAAAGGACCCTAGGACCATGAAGGGAGAAGAGCTCACGCGGAATGCGAGACCTTATCCAGAGAACCAGATGACACCAGAGATAGAAGCAGAGCCAGGGATATGGAGAGAGGGAGCAGATGAGGACTCTAGATTCATGGGAAAAGAGGGACTAAGAGATAGTGTCCAGGAGGCCGACTTGCAGAATGCGCCCTTTGGTGGTGTAAATTATTATATATGCCTGAGTGTTTTTAAAACAGAGCTAAAGTGAATAGAGAGAATAGTGTTAACTGATGGTACATACAGGGGATTATAATCATTGTAATGAAACAAGGTGCATGATCTGTTGAATGTAAAACTGATGCTCTGTCCTGTAAACTTTCACTCAATTCACAAAAAAAACTTAAAAAACTAAAACTAAAAAAAAAAGTTAATTAGAATTTTTTAAAGTGCATTTTTCAAAAAGTTTCAGTTTTTCTATTCTAAAGAAACCTATCTAGTCTGGGTTGAAAAAAATAATAACTTCAGCAAATTTGTAAAATAAAAAGAAGAAAAACTAGCCAGGTAAACATTAATATTTAGAGATACAAGATCTTGATGTATAGTAAACCTTTCTGGAGCTGAAGATGCTGATCAATTCTCCAACTCAGTTCTCGAAAAGCCAATGGAACAATCCATGAATGGGACCTCCATCAGTAGGAGCACCCTCTCCGCATCCTTCTCACATCTCATTTCTATTGCTAAAATCTAGGAAAAGTTCTATTCCTAGTTTACCAATAATTTTCACAATTCTAAAACTATTCAAATATTTTATAAATGAAGGATAGTTTCCTGTCTCAGCTTAAGTACATTTTACCAAAATATCCTGAATCCAGAAACAAATTACAAAACCATGATGCTGAAAGAGACATCAATGGGTCACTTTTCCTTCTCCCAACCTTGGGCTTAATCATTCTCCTCTACCCAGACCTGCCTTCAGTTCCCCTCTCTGGTCTGCTCTTCCAGTCATATACTAAGCCTGAAAAGGTAGTTCATTTCTAGGCATAGTAAAGTTCTTAGCTTTTATAATTCAAAGACTTCCCAAATCTGAGTCTCAACTCATTATCTATTTCTGCTCAATTGTCTCATAATAACTTAAATAAATTGCCCATTATTTGAATTTCAACAATGGATTATTATTTCTCATCTCAAAACCTCCCTATTTAGTTTAACAGGTGCTCTAGTTTTGACTGATAAGGTATTAACACTTTTCAAATTACCTAGAAAAATAATTCCTAAATATGTTTCACCACTGTAAGAGACCTACAAGAGCAGTTCTTGGTACAATGTGCTGTTGTTGTTATTAGGTATTACTGAGTAACTGTTGACTCATACCAACTCATTGAGACAGAACAGAACCTCCCTAGGGGGTTGCCAAGGCTTTAATCTTTGGAGGAGCTGTGTGCCAGGTCCGTTCTGCTTTAAAGCCACTGGATAGGTTCAAACCACCAACCTTTTGGACAGCAGTTAGTGTTTAGCCATTGCACCACACAGCATTAAAATATAAATATTGTGGTGAGAACATAGTAGTGTTATTTATTTTTACTTTTCACTTTGGATGATATCTCTCCACATATTTATTGCAAACTCTGTGGATAGCTATAGGATTTATAAGTGTAATATACATCTATTCTGTAAACTTAGTCTATTTATTTTTATTTTCATTTAATTTATAGCCCTCTTCATCTTGTTCCAAAAAGACCTTGGGCCAACAAGGATAGATAACATATGAGACTGAAAGTAAATGGAAAGATGAAAATAAATCAAGAGTATTCAGGAATAAGGTTAATATAAAAATGTAAATGATAAAGACCAATTGTTCTGTAGCATTTGAGTCTAAACTTTCTAACCTCTTTAATGTGTTAAAGAACAAAGACTTCTTTAATGTGCAAATATATCACTTCAAGCACTAAGATGCACTTGATCCAAGCCATGGTATTTTCAATTTCTTCATATGCATGTGAAAGTTGGACAATGAATAAGGAAGACTGTAGAAAAATTGATGCATTTGAATGATGGTGTTGAGAAGAATGTTGAAAGTACTATGGACTGCCAGAAGAACAAATATATCTGTGCTGGAAAATGTACATCCAGAATGCTTCTTACAAGCCAGAAGAGCAAACTTAATCTCTCATACTTTGGACATGGACTCCTGGTGTGGCGCTGTAGGCTCAGCAATGGACTATGAACCACAAGGTCATTAGTTCAAATCCACCAGCTGCACCTCAGAAACCCTATACGGGGTCACTATGAGTCAGATCTGACTCAACGGCACTTAACAACAACAGCAACTTTGGACATGTCCTCCAGAGGGATCAGTCCCCAGAGAAGGATATCGTGTTTTGTAAAGTGAAGGGTCAGCAAAAAAAGAGTAAGACCCTCAATGAGAATGATTGACAGGGTGGCAGCAACAGTGGCTTCAAAAACAGCAACAATTGTGAGGACGGTACAGGACTGGGCAGTGTTTCATTCTGAGGTGCAGAGCATTACTAAGGCTCAGAACTGACTTAACAGCGCTGCGTAGTGGTTACGAATCGGACTGCGAACCTTAAGGTCAACGGTTCGAAACTACCAGCTGCTCCGCGGGAGAAAGATGAGGCTTTCTACTCCCGTAAAGATTTACACCCTCGGAAACCCTGTACAGGGTCGCTATGGGTCAGAACTGACTCGACGGCACTTAACAACAACAACAAGGAGCTCTGGTAGCGTAATGGTTACGAATTGGGCTGCGAACCTTAAGGTCAGCGGTTCGAAACTACCAGCCGCTCCGCGGGAGAAAGATGAGGCTTTCTACTCCCATAAAGATTTACACCCACGGAAACCCTGTACAGGGTCACTATGGGTCGGAACCAACTCGACGGCACTTAACAACAACAACAAGCTTCCTAACATGTCAAAGCTGGGGAAGGCTATCTGTTCATTTAAAAAATCAGTGTATCATAAAATTAAACTAAAAAGTATTATAAAAAGCTCAGCAGTTTTAAAAAGGATAATGAAGAGTTCATTATTGATACAAAGACTGAAATTTAGAAACACACAAACTTTAACAATCAGCATCCTCAACAACATTCTTACTCTTTACATATCAAGTTTTCAAAAAGATATTCCATATACTGGCCTTCAATGCAGATCAAGGTATCCCAACAGAATTGATTCAAGTAAAGTGAATGGTGCTAGGCACCACACTGGTAAGATTGAGATACACTGATTTATAAAAATTCCATTGATTATAGATGGAGATTTTAGAGTCCACCTCTGTCAGTTTGTCATACTGTGGTGACTTCTGTGTTGTGATAGAGAAAGATTTTCTACCAGTATTTTAAATACCAGCAGCATCACCGTGGTGGAGAGGTTTCAGTGGCACTTCCAGGCTGAAGCTGAAGAAAATTTAAACAGGCTTTAGTACGGATTGCACCTCAATGTAAAGAAAACAAAAATCTTCATTGTCGTTGTTTAGTGCCGTCAAGTTCGTTCCAACCCCTAGGGATCCTGTATAATTTTTTAGAAGTAACTGGTGAGCTTGAACGACCAATCTTGCCATTCAAACTGAATTTGCAGTACAGCGCTGCACCAGGGCCATAAATAACATCATGATAAATGGAGAAAAGACCAAAGCTGTCAAAGACTTCTTTTTGCTTGGATCCACAATCCACACTCCTAGGAGCAACAGTCAAGAAATCAAATTATATCAGAGGCAAACCTGCTGCAAAAGACCTCTTTTAAACTGTTAAAAGAACAAAGGTGTGAGTTTGAATACTAAGGTGTGCTTGACCCAAGCCAAGGTATTTTCAATAGCCTCATATTCATGGGAAAGTTAGACAACTAATGAAGAAGACCATAGAAGATGCATTAGAATTATGGTGTTGGTGAAGAAGACTGAAAGCACCATAGACTACCGGAAGAACAAACAAATCTGTATTAAAGGAAGTACATCCATGATTCTCCTTAGAAAAAAGATGACATTTCCTCTCTTGTTCTTTGAACATGTTAAGAAGAACCAATTCTTGGAGAAAGATATCACTGAAATCAATGAAAACAAGCAAGACTTGCAACAAGAATGATTAACACAGCGGCAGTAACAGTGAGTTCAAGCATAACAATTGTGAAGAGTCACAGCAGCAAAGGGCAGAGTTTGGTGCTGATGGACGTAGGGTCGCTATGAGCTGGAATGGACTCAATAGCACCTAACAACAAGAGATTTTAGAACACATGAAAGATTGACCTTTGACAATGACAATAATTCCTTATTATTGCTACTCTAAATACTTTAAATACAGTTGTTTGATGTCATACAGCGAGTTTACCTACATGTATTATTATTTATTGAAGAATCATTTTATGTGTTTTATAATGTAAGTTTAGAATGGGGACGTGATACAGAGCAGTGTCTACATCTTGTAATTCACCAGAGCATGTTGTTAGCTGTGAAAAAGATATGCACATTTGATTTTTCAGTCTATGATATTATGTTTTTTCAAACAAACTCAACTCACACTATGACAGTCCACACAGGCAGCAAACAGGTCAAAAATATCCTCAGAGATGCATTACTTTGAAAGAGGCAGGCAAGGGGATGGCAAAACATCTCCTATTATACACAGGAAAAGAGATAATGTGACGTTCCTAAAATATTTACAGGGACATGTTACAACACAAGGTGTCTGGGAATGTCTAGTCTTTTCCAATGAAATCAATAGACGCAAGGCAGATGAATCCTTAGGGCCTGCAGATATGGAATTTGTGCTCTTTCTGATTTAAAAACTGGAATAGATTTTCAATTTATGATTGAAAAGATTGAGCTCACCTTTGAACAGCTTAGGTAAATTAGATTGCCCCCAAGTCACACTTGAAAAGCACCAGAACCACCACCATCAGTTTCAATTTGTAAAATGGAGCCAATGAAATGGTTGCTAGGGGCACATTCACACACCTAGTCCTTTAATTATGCATCAATAAGAACCACCAACACCTCCAGCACGCAAATTAATTTTAAAGTGAGAGCATTTCTATTGAGAGTGCTCTATTCAAAAGTTCAGATCAGCAATGCCAGCAGGATTGCACTAATGAATCAACTCTAAAAACACAGCAGAAATGGAACAAAGATCCCTGTTTCCTTAGAGCCAATATTTCTACTTATAAGATGACTGGACACCACTAAAGCGTGTTTCTTTAAAAGATCTTACTGAATTAGACTTCCTGATACTACACACTGTAGCTCTAAAGAAAAGAGGATAACTCACTCGTGTAATTCAAGTTAAAGTTTTTAATTTCCTTTCCTTCTCTAGCAAAACTTACAAGAACGTTATAAAAGAGGGGGGAAATGTCAATTGCACAAAGATTTAGAAGGTAGCAATTGGGCCTATGGATTCTCATTAAATTACTCCTATAAATCAGATTATTTAGAATAACTCAGAAAAGCAAACCTTATCTTATCCAGGAAAACCACTGTATACATTTAAAAGTCTCGTAAGATACTATTACTGACTCTGTATCTTGTATTAAGTAAGCCCATTTCAATGTACACTTTAGTTTCCTTAAGCCAATGTTTTTACAAGTTTGTGATCATGATAAAATATACTGCTTTTCAGAATAAATATCCTTTATGCCTATCATAACTGTGTTCTACCAATTAAATTACACCAATATTTATGGGGCAAAGTTCTCTAGAAGCAGGTCGTGTTAATGCTTGCAGCGACACCTACTGGCCAAACATCACACCTATTTATAAAAGATATTTGGAAATCAAAGAATCATGGAACCATGCTTTTGTTTTCAGGTCCAGAATTCACTACGTACTGTGAATTCTTCCTTTTCATCAGTGAACTCACTTGCACAGCTTTTTGTGACTATAAAATGTATACAAAGATCTGTTTCTTGCAGAAAAGAAGGATTTGCCCTGCAGTAGTTTGTGCTATCTGTGTGGAGCATGATGAAGAAATGCCTTTTTGTTGTTGTTGGTAACAGATTGTAACAAATCATTTCATTTACGCTTATGCAAAACCAGATGTTTCTTCTTACCAAGATGCCCATGAGAGACGGTGTTTCTGAAGAGCTGTGGAGAAAACAAAGGGAAAAGAAACCTTTGCATGAATTGGGAATTTATAGATGGTTTCCAATTTCATCAGTTCTGAGGGGCCTTGAATAAGAATATGCACCATGGTGACAACATGGTTTGTTCCCTGGGGTCTTACCTATTAGATATCTGTACGTTCCTTTTGCTAATCCTCAAATGCAAACTCTTAAAGGCCGTCACAAACTCAGTCACATAACTTATCTCTGGCCACAGTTCCCACAACACAGCTACATGTGGTCCCATCTCTCAGCTCACAAGTCCCCCTTAATACACTAGCTAGTAGTGTCCTAGTGTCCCTCACTCTATAAAAAGGTTGTTAAGTGAAGTTGTTGTTAAGTGCCTTCAAGTCAGTTCCGACTCACAGTGACCATGTACAGGGTTTCCATGGAGTGACTGATAAGTTTCAACCATCAACCATCAAACCAACCTTGCGGTTTAGTGTTTATACCGCAGCATCATACCAGGATTCCATACAAAGTTATACTAGTTATTTTTTAAAAATCCCAATTTCCTGACCACTCTACCACCAGTTATTTTCTCTGCTTTTGAACTCTCATTATTTTCTGGTTTGTATTAACATCATTAAGAAAATATCTATTTGCTCTTTCTGAATCCTAAGCAATAGACCACAAGGCTGGTTTGAACCATAAGGTCTGAGGTTCAAACTCATCAGCCACTCCTTGGAAACCCTATACAAGGTCGCTATGAGTGAGAACTGACTCATTGGCACTTAACAACAAGAAGAATCACTTACTACTACCACTAATTATAATAGATTCCACTTATGGGTCATCCACAAAATGTTGAGAATATACTAAACCGGATATAATGACATTAATCCTAATGAGCCTGCACAGTCATCTCCATTTTTCAGATGTTCAAGGAAATACTGTTTGATGGAGTAGGAGCTTAAACCAGATCTATTTTGAGTTCCTTACCCCTTATCCTTCCATGAGGGCACATAATTTTGTTGTCTGTAAGTTTTTTCATTCAAACCCCAACTGTCAGGGACATTCTCTCAACTCTGGGCTGCCTCATCACTCCAATAAGCACTGACAACTGTCAGGCAGGTTAGCTTTCACTCCACTAGTCGATGTTGTTGTTGTTATGTGGCATGGAGTAGGTTCCGACTCATAGCGACCCTGTACAAGGTTTCCGAGGCTGTACATCTTTACGGGAGCAGAAAGCCCTAGCTTTCACCTGCGGAACAAGCTGGTAGTTTTGAACTGCTGACCCTGAGGTTAGCAGCCCGATTCGTAACCACTACGCTACCAGAGCTCCTTCCACCAGTGGATAGTGTTTCATAAATATTCAGTGTCCTCTCTTTGCTGGATGGATGAAGTTCCTGGAGGAGACTGGATCTCGTGTCCCTTCGTTGACACTATCACATGGCAGCTTCTAGATAGCATCCTTATCTAGTGCCTCCTCACTGCTAGTGCAGAAGATCACCAGGAGAGCATTTTAAAAACAGCCTGTGCCACTCCAAGCAATTAAGAGTCTCTGGGGATAAGACCTTTGCATTGGAATGTGTTTAAAGTTCCCCAGGTGACTCCAATGTGTGACCATGTTGAAAACTGCAGTGCATCTGGAGAACCTCTGCTCCGTGAGGTGCCTGGTGACAGAGGAGGACGTGTTTATAATTATGTCACCCAGCTGGGTGGGCCCTACTCCCAAAATATCCTCGAGTCATTTCCATGGTAGTTTCTCAGTTTCAGTCTCCCTCAACATGTAATAAACAAAAGTCCCCGGTAAGACACTAAATCTGCACCTAAAAACAGTTCACAAACAAATCTCACTGAGTCTGCCTCACAGCCCCTGATATCCAACATTTTCTGTGTCAATGAAAAATTCAAGTTGCCAACAGCTCCACTATAGATTTCATTTCTACAGATTTTTCCCAAGACATGGTCATGATCGTCTCTGGCTTCTACCTCCGCCTCTCCTGCCATCATCTTTCACTGAGTGGATATTCAAATGTGTTCACAGAAAACAAAGACTTCCTCCAGCATTACTCCTATGGGCAGGAAGACCATGCTTCTTCCTGTACTTTCAACCCGCAAATGTTAAATCAACTTTGCAGTTCAAGAACATCTCTGTGGACCCCTCTACCAAAGGTATCATATGACCTTTAAGCATATCCTGCATAAATATCCACCGAGCTCATTGGCATGAGTGAGCATATTCTATCTCACTTCGCACTACGAGATTGCAAGGATTTTGACATTAGGGTACATCTCTACTCCCTACACAGTGCCTAATAAAATTTAAATAATTTAAATAATAAAGTCAACTTTCACTTACCTTCCTGAGTTTCTGATGTACATTTATAAAGTTGACTGCCATCAGTAAAATGTGCATTTTCACTATGCAGCATGCAAGAGACTTTCTACTGTGTCGATCAAGTACGTCACTTAAACGATCTCTGGACAAGGTCAAATTGCGAGACACCAGGAGAAACTATTAACAACTTTGGTATCATTACCACCTCATTTTAAGCAACCAAAATTACATGCTCAGTTCATCATCAAAATGTATACCTGAGAACCATAACATGACATTTTGATAAGTATTTACTTTACTGAATGAATAGTAATTTCCTGTCTATTGGTTCTTTTCCTAAGGCACATCATGGGGCCTGCTTTTGAGTCTCAACGTAACCACTACTTGCCATTCTGTCTACCAACAAGTTATTTAATGATATATATATACACACACACACACACATACATAGAAGTCCTGGTGTGGCACTGTGGGTTAATGCGCCAGACTGTAAAGCCATTTGACATTGAACTGCAAAGTTGGTGGTTCAAGCTCCTGGGAACTGACTCGGTGGCAATTAACAACTATATATATATATATATAGTTGTTATGTGTTGCTAAGTTCTGCCTCCTGTATAGGGTTTCTGAGAAAGGCTGGTAAATTTGAACCACTGACCTTGCAGTTGAACAGTTCAAACCGACTTGTAGTCCAGTATGTATATATATA
>NW_006408583.1:14704700-14706231 GCF_000296735.1 Chrysochloris asiatica
GTAGGTTTAAACTGCCTCCTTTGAGGTTCAAGCTGACCTTGCAGCCCAGTGCATTATCCTGCAGCACTATACCAAGTTTGCTTTATAATAAGATTGATGTGCCAGCTCCAGGGCACATCATAGCACCACTATTGTTATCAGCACTATTGTTTTTTGTTGTTGTTGTTAGGTGCTGCCAAGTCAGTTCCAACTCATAATGACCCTGTATAGGGTTTCAGAGGTGCAGCTGGTGGGTTTGAACTGTCAAACCTGCAGTTCACAATCTAGTGCTGATCCTACAGCGCTACATCATGAGTCCTTTTACCATCATGTTATTATTAGAATTAACTTTAAAAAAATTATTTCCTCTAACATTTTTAGCGACAGTCTATCCGAACATTTGAAATATGACATCTATGATCAATTATTATTGTATATGGGAAAGTTTGCAATTTGAGAGATCGGCCAGTAGACTGAAAACACCATCGTTCTCCATCAGGGTGTGTATTATTTAAGAGTGCACTGACAGCCATAGCTCATAAAATTTTGACCACATCAGGAATATTTTGATATTGTGAATTTCATATATTTATCATTTGTGTCAATTGCCTAGTATCCAAAGAATTTCATAGTGTTCTGTCCTTGTTTTGTGAAGAATGGAAAATCTTACTTTAGCTTAACCATCAGTCTTCCATAATTTACACCAACATCCTAATTCTCACAAGGTTTAGAAAAACTCGCCTCAGGAGTATAGAAGAAAGCCCAGGTAGCTCTATTTGTTTTAAACAATCAGACTTTGGGTCAGATATTGACACATTTAATCTAAAAAGATTGTTTCAATATACTCTAAGTAGAAAATTAATATTGTAGACACCAGTGTCATCATTAGGGGAGTGCAAGAAGTAGGGGACACACCAGATGATGCTGAAGGAGACGTGCTGCCAAAATGACTCTCTATAATATTTTTCTGCAGCATTTCAGCAGAAATGTATTATTTACATAAAAATATACCTTAGTTTATTATGGAGTCTTGGTGTGGCACAATAGGGTAAGCACTGGATTGCTAACCACAAGTTGGTAGATCAAACTTCCCAGCCACTCCTTGGAAACCCCATGTTGGGTCGCTATGAGTCGGAACTGATTCAAAGGCACGCAAAAACAACAACACAGTTGTAACAATACAAATTTTCTGTAAACCCAGATTATATGCTTCAGTATACTTACATTGTTCATTTCAAATACCTTCTTTATACAGCATAAGAAACGACTATACACATTGACCTTACCAGATGGAATACATAGAAATCAAATTGACTACATCTGTGGAAAGAGACAATGGAAAAGCTCCATATTATGAGTCAAAACAAGACCAAGGGCAGACTGTGGAACAGACCATCAATTGCTCATATGCAAATTCAAACTGCAGCTGAAGAAAATGAAAACAAGTCCACGGGAGCCAAAATATGACCTTGAATTTATCCCACCTGAATTTAGAGATCATCTGAAGAACAGATTTGATACATTAAACACTAAAGACCGAAGACCAGAAGAG
>NW_006408583.1:14708496-14715961 GCF_000296735.1 Chrysochloris asiatica
AAAGATCAGCAGTTCGAAACTACCAGCTGTTCCGCAGGTGAAAGATGAGGTTTTCTGCTCTGGTAAATAGTTACAGCCTCGGAAATCGGGTGCAGGGTCGCTATGAGTCGGAACCGACTCCACGGCACATAGCCACCTATTTTAGCTACAATCTTGTGATAAGTAGTATTTGTGAAACAACATCAATGACTTTCTTGAGAATGAAGTAGTATTTAAAGAAAAAGAAGTACAAAAAAATACAACTTGCTCAATTAATAATAATGTTATAATGAATAATGCCTTGATCCAATGTAGAAAGAGTTTACAAAAGAATTATGTTTTTAGTATTCATGTAATCTAAAAAACATTAATTATGCAACTTGTAGCTATACTTATCACGTATTATTCTATGATTATAATTGATAATTAACATATGTTTAAGAATGATTGATTATATAACTTTCTAATAACTAAATAAAGAAATTGTCAGTTTAAAACATGAGGTGATAGAAGTGCTGTATTTCTTGATACATATTTAAAAACATAAGTTAAAACTTCAATTTAAAAAAAAATTAGCCATTAATACATCTTTCAAAATATCAGTATTTTGCAAATGTATCTGATTTAATTGAAATTTTCAGTGTTTAAATTTGAGTTCTGATTTTAAAAATAGTATCACATCAAAATTCTGATTTGATAGATTTAAACTTTACATTTATTTTTCAAATATTACTCATTTATCTTTTTTATTCTATTATACGACACGGAGTGCATAAATCAAAGAGGCCGAGTGGATACCAGCAAAGAAAAGCAGAAGAGGCAAAAATTAAATCACTCAAACTGTTGCTTCGGTATGTCAAAAGACCAGAAGACAACCAGGGTTCATCAAAAGACGTTGTTAGTTCTCAGTTGATAGAGATGATGTTCCGAAGAATTCTGCAGGCTCTAACGCAGAAGAGAGCACTGAATATGACTCTAGCCATGATACTATAAATGAGATGATGTCAAGAAGAAAGATTTG
Source organism: Chrysochloris asiatica (assembly GCF_000296735.1). Lineage (NCBI taxonomy): Eukaryota > Metazoa > Chordata > Mammalia > Afrosoricida > Chrysochloridae > Chrysochloris > Chrysochloris asiatica. The sequence goes on from NW_006408583.1 coordinate 14,709,497, forward strand.
CAAATTTTGTGTGATGTTTCTTTCTAGGAGATACCAAATCCAGATCATTTTGGGGTTGAAATCATGAAAAGGAGAAGTGCTTCTTCCCAGAGCAAAGAAAGGATTTTCAGGGTTGTGGTAAGGTAAGATGCAAGAGGAGAGAGAGATACCGCCAGCTTCCAAAAGAGTGGTTCTATAAGGAGATGTCAGAGGGGAAGAAAGTTCTGCTGTTATCGATTGTTTCCTCATGTTTGTTGTTATTGCTACAGATGTGACATGGAAATCTATGAGTGGTTTTCAGAAGTGGTGGAAGCTACACCTGAAAGAGCATAACCTGAACCAGCTGAAGAAGATCCATGTTGCAGGAAACAGTGGGAGCAAGACAAAGCCATTGACACCCAAAGTAAGGCTGTGATGAAATGGAGATGAAAAAGTGGAGGGACATCTTACACAGATTCTGTGATATCACCTTATTTCTTGCCAAACAGAATCTGGCATCTAAGAGAATAAAAGGAACTTTCTTGATATGATTGAGATGCTTCGAAATATGGCCCAGGCGGATGGGAGAACAGTTAGGCAGGTTTTCATGGACTAAGTGGGACAGAGGTAAATGATGTATGCACAACCTTGGAACAACAGGGTTTCAGGATACAGGGATTGAGGCATGGTTTGAAAGGGTAAAAGAGGGGAATAATGTTAAGATGCTTGGCTGCCTTTTGAATCTTGGTTTCCCTTGCCTGCCATTGTGAAATAGACACTGGGGTGGGGGGGGGTGGGGGGGATAGAATAGCCAGAAACATCACAATATAAAGCTTGTAAGCCTGTCTTCAGCCTATAACTGATTGGAATACCTTAAAGGGGACTAGAAATTTCCCAGTGAAAGAGACCTCCTGTGGAGCTTTTGCCTTGCGTAAAACCATAGGTGGAAACCAGAATCCCATCCAGAATTGTCTGAGGTGGGAAATTTCCACTGGAAAGGACAAGGTAGTCCAGCCTGGAGCATCTAGAAGAACAGAAGATACTTTGTGAAGAAAGACCAGCAGGAAAAATTAGAAACAATAATGGCAGTATGATTGATTACTACAAGAACAAGTAAGCTGTTCACCCAGGAGCCATCAAGGCAAGTGGTCAGGTCTGCTCAGAGCAAACTCCCTTCCAAGACTAAGACACGAGCAGGCATGTGGCCTGGCTGGTGACCACATTGGTCACTGGTAAGGGGACGTGGGGGAAGAAACAGCAATGAAATTGCGAGCTAAGCCTGACCATATTCAGTAGACCCCTGTGAACCCAGGTGGAGACCTGGATGGTCAGCAGTTATGGTAAGACCCAGGGACTCCTGGGCCCAGAGGCAGTGACATGACCACAGAGGACTAGAGTGGAGAATGAAGCGTCCATCTGATATGAAGTGAGGGAGATGCATAAGAACACCCATACTTGCAGATAGTACCCACTTGACCTGGCTTCAATGGCTAGATGATCAGAACTCAACTAGAAGAAGAAAGAAGAGGGAAGAAAAGAAAAAAAAAAAGAGTGACCCACTACGATTTGAAGAACTTTACCTATATGTATGAATGTAGTAGCTCAAAAAAGAGAACAAATCTTTACAGCAAGTATCACTCCCACCCCCTTGGTACACAGGGTTGAGAGGTATGGGCAACTTAAACATTGGCTACCCAAAATGGGGGCAGGCTCTAAAGGCAAGAAGTGACTGGCTTACAAGCTTACGAGAGGGAGCCTAGTTCCAGACAGGGCAGGGATAGGTAGAACCTCCACTGAATGATTTCCAATCTGTTGGGACCAGGCTGGTGAAAGGAAATGGGGAGAAGACTCTTGTGGTACAATAGTGAATAATTGCTGTAGGACTGAATGTGAGGGTTGGAAATGTAGAGGTAATTGTTTTTTGACAAAAGGAGGGAAGTGATTGATTTTACAGCCCAGGAGAGGAGATCCCTGGGACGATCAGAAGAGCAGAGAGTGTGACCCTACCCAGAGAGGCAGTGGCGCTAGGAATGTAGACAGAGACGAAGATGTGGACAGATGGAGTGGCTGGGGACACTGGACTCAGGGAGGGAGAAAGGCTGTGTGCTGACGGCCAGGGAGCAGGCCTGTGGGGTGTATCCTTTGGTTATCTGATGATGCATGGAGGGGACTGTAATCATTGCAATGAAACGAAATATGATAGGATGAATGTAAAACTGATGTTCTCCCATGTAAGCACACATAACTCACAATAAAAACTTTATATATATATATATATATATATATCCCAGTGCTGAAAGAGCACCTAAGGAGATGAAAGCAAAGCGCATGCAAATTAGAACTTGTAGCTTATCTTGCAGCAAAAATTCATAATGAGTTTACCAGAGCCCTGGAAGATCATATGAAGAAGTTTGCCATGTATGTAGTCTGTGAAGTACTTTGGTATCATATCCAACCACTCTCCTGACATTTATATTGACCAGGTGTCCCAAGTGATCAGATTTGTAAAAATCAACCATAAGAAAATTGAAATGAAAGAAGACTTTTTCTAGGATTTTCCCCTTTAAAGTTGCTGACCTCATTTCTCCAATTCTTAAAACACTCATTTCTTAAACCAACAGACATTGATGATGAGCTGCATTCAGGGTTATAATAATGATGTCCACTATGGCTGGAACCAGGGAGGTGTGCAAGCCACTCTTAAGGGAAAGAACAAAACAGGTATTTTGAATCTATAGATGGACTGTTTGCTTAACTTGTGCAGCCAGCACCCTTGCTGAAAATGCATCATGTGTGACATTTTCAGAACACTTTGCTGTTTCCACTCATCAATGGGATGTGTTTATTGACCATAATGGAGTGTCAGTGAAAAGAGTATCAACAGTATCCTGTAGTTCAGCCAGTTAAAGAAAAGTTCAATAAATGTGTGACAGCAATTGAAGTTATCATGAAAATTTGGACACAAAAACACAGCATGAGGTCTTTTGTCTACTATCTGTAATTTCACTTTTCTGTGATTTGTGCACTTTTGATGCGAGGAGGTACTTCAGGAAAAGCATTGCATACAATAATATTTGCAGACTAAGGGCTGAGCTCTCAACAAGAGGTGGCCAAGCCGCACACAAAGCGCAGTCACCTAGTGGAACATGCAAGTGAACAAGTACTTTTAAATTCAGATGAATATGGGATTGCAGTAAAGAGAACAGCCAAGTTCAGGAACAAGATGGTAGGGGATGGAGAGCAAACAGGAGATGCTGGACACACGCTGCAGATAAGTAAATAAGAGGTGATGCTTGAGTGCATTCACTCTGAACAGGTCAAGAGTCACCAAGGCAGTAGCAGGCGTGTTGGAGGATGTTCAAGCAGATGTTCAATCCACTGAAGAAGAGTGACAGGTAACCATTCCAAATGTGACCACTTTCTAAAATGAGGTATCTAACTGAGAATGAGCTTTTAATAGAAGGAGCTCTGGTAGCGTAGTGGTTACGAATCGGGCTGTGAACCTTAAGGTCAGCAGTTCGAAACTACCAGCTGCTCTGCGGGAGAAAGATGAGGCGTTCTGCTCCCGTAAAGATTTACAGCCTCGGAAACCCTGTACAGGGTCGCTATGGGTCGGCACCGACTCGACGGCACTTAACAACAACAACAACAACAACAACTGCATCTGAGAAGGCACCTGAAACAGCAGAGATTGATCTGGAGAATGACCCAGATAAGGCAGCATAGGAAGTGCAGTGGCTCCGGGTGGTAAACACAGGACTGTACACCACAAGGCCCATGGTTCGAGCTCGCCACTCCAGGGACGAAAGATGAGGCTTTCTGCTCCTGTGAAGATTTACAGCCTCAGAAACCCTATATCGAGTTGCTCTAAATTGGAACCAACTCGACGGCACACAACCACAACCACCGGTTTACGTCACTACTATTACCATCAAATTCAGTTGCATACAGGCTTATGATTTACAAATAAGCATTGCTGAGGATCCTGTATGGTCTGCCACCACAATGGGTGACTCAAACCCTAGTGATGCCGCTTAATGCAGCTCGGCAGACCAGATGTTTTATTCTGTCTGTTTTGGGCTGTGATTGTTTAAGTACAACCTAAAGCAACGTCTAATGGATACTTGCTGAGGTGATGAAAGTTCCTGCTATACTTCCAAGGCTGCATTACTGGATTTGCATCAGCCTGATGTCAGGATGCCGGTGGGGTCCTATAAAGGCCATTATTATGATACGTTTTCTATGTGCCTCATTTGGTATACATTTAAATGTGTATATATACACATATAAATGTTTGTGCTTGTTATTTAAGGTATTCTAAGTAAGGTTTAAAACATTGAAACCATCTGATTTGCATTTTTCAACAAGAACCAACATATGTATTTATTTATGGAAACATTTTTGGCATAAGACTTGATATTAAATTATAATAGCTTTCTCTATCACCCTGGGGAGTCTGGCAATAAGCCCACCTCCTACTCAGATCAGTCTTCTCCCACCTACCCCTGACTTCTCCCACCCACTCCACACATAACTTAGGCTCTACTCTTGCCTAGAGCTGAGCTAGAGGAGAAATGGAAAGTTCAACAAGGCACTATGTGTTATTTTGGTGGTGATTTCTATAATCTGCGAGGTTCCCAGGGAACTTGAAGACTCTATTTTTCATTTTAAGGAACCCTGGTCATGTAATAGTGCAGTACTCAGCTGCTTAACTAAAAGGTTGGCAATGAAACTCATCCGTGGTTCCATGGAAGAGACCTGACTATCTGGTTGTAAAGATTGTGCTGGTGGTGGTAGAGCCCACTGCATTGGTTCTGACTCATGGTGACCTTATGAACAACAGCATGTGCTCAGTCACGTACCATCCTCACAATTGTCACTATATTTGAGCCCATGATTACAGCCACTGTGCCATCTCATCTCAATGAGGGTCTTAACTCTTTTCCTCTGACCCTCTACTTTGTTGTTGTTGTTAAGGTTATCAAGTCTGTTCCAACTCATAGCAACCCTGCTTAGGGATTCCAAGGCTTTACATCTTCTCAAGAGCAGAAAGCCTCATCTTTCTTCCAGGGAGAGGGCTGGTAGGCTTGAACCAAGGACCTTATGGTTGCAATTCAGTGCTGATAGTATGGAGCCTCCCTCTACTTCGTTGTTGTTTGCCTTCAATTCATTTCCATCTCATAGCAACACCATATAGGGTTTCTAAAGAGTGGCTAGTGAGTTTGAACCACCAATCTTATAGTTCAAGCTGACCTTGAGGTTGAGTGCTTTTCCTATGGTGCCACATCAGAACTCTACCTGCTACTTTACCAAGGGTGATAGCCTTCTCCAGTAACTGGTCTTTCCTGATAACATGCCCAAAGCATATGAGATAAAGTCTCGATATCCTCTCTTATAAAGAGCATTCTAGCTGTACTTCTTCCCAGACACATATGTTTCTTTTTCTAACAGTCCATGGTCCTTTCAGTATCCTTCCTGTCAACATCGTAACTCAAATTCATTGAAAAAAAATAAAACCAACATTGAGATTGAGTGGATTCCATCTCATAGGAGGGACCAGAACTGCTCTGTAGAGTTTCCAAAGCAGTCGTCTTCATGGAAGTAAATTGCTACTGTTTCTCACTTACTGACAAGTAGATTCAAAATGCTAACTAGGGGAATGCTTAACCACTGCACCACCAGGGATCCTTGCTCTGTTCTATGTTGTTGTTGTTGATAAGTACCATGGAGTCGGTTCCGACTCATAGTGACCCTGCACAGGGTTTCCGAGGCTGTAAATCTTTAAGGGAGCAGAACGCCTCATCTTTCTCCCACGGAATTGCTGGTAGTTTAGAACTGCCGACCTTCAGGTTAGCAGCCCGATTCGTAACCATTACGCTACCAGAGCTCCTTATAGGATAGTTATAACTGAGAATTGACTCAAAAGCATCAAATAGCCAAAAACAAATTTTGTTTTCTGTAAAATGGACACAAAATAAATACGTTGTTTAAAAAACTATAAACCATGTCCAAAATAATAGTCTGGGAAATTATAGTATATTTACAAAAAATAGCAAAAAGAACTAGGAAAGCAACCAGAAAGATCTATAAAAGATGAAAAAAAGATGCCATAAGGAACACGGTGAAGATGAATGAATTATTAAAGAGCCAAGTATATAAGTAAACAAATGTTGTTGTTGTTGTTGTTGTTGTCGTCGTCAGGTACCATCGAGTCAGAACTGACTCATAGTGACCCCATGCACAGCAGAGTGAAACAATGTCTGATCCTGGGCCAACCTCGCTGCCGCTGCCACACTTGAGTCCATCAATGATGTCACCTGGCCAATCCATCTTGTTGGGCGTCTTCCTCTTTTTCTCTGACCCTCCACCTTACCCAGTATGACATCCTTCTCCAGCGACTGTTCCCTCAGGACAATATGTCCAAAGTATGAGAGACGAAGCTTAGCCATCTTGGCCTCCAAGGAGCACTCTGGCTGCACTTCTTCCAAAACAGATCTATTGGTTCTT
>NW_006408583.1:14717671-14723878 GCF_000296735.1 Chrysochloris asiatica
ATTCTCTGCTTTCAGCCAAGATCCATTGGACATCAGCAATGATATCTCTTGTTCCACGGCCTCTTCTGAATCCAGCTTGAACCTCTGGAAGTTGTTGTTGTTAGGCGCCATCAAGTTGATACTGGCTCATAGTGAACTTATGTACAACAGAATAAAACACTGCCCCACACCAACCTCACAATCGTTGCTACGTTTGAGCCCATTGCTGCTACAATTATGCCAATCTATCTAGTTGGGGGTCTTCCTCTTTTTCTCCATTTTTACCAAATATGATATCATTCTCCAGTAACTGTCGCTGCCTAACAATATTTCTGAAGTATGAAAGATGAAGTATGGTGATCCTGGCTTCCAAGGAGCCCTCTGGCTCCTTCTTCCAAAACCAATTTGTTTGTTCTTTTGGCAGTCCATGATACTTTAAATATTCTCCTCCAACACTTGTAACTCAAATGCTTCAATTCTTCTGCAGTCTTCCTTATTCACTGTCAACTTGAAAATGCATGTAAGATTATTGAAAATACCATGTCTTGGGTCACAAACACCTTAGTCCTCAAACTGACATCTTTGCTCTTGAACACTTTCAAGAAGCCTTGTACAGCAGATTTGCCTAATATAATACGTCATTTAATTTCTTGACTGCTGATTCCATGAGTGTTGATGGTTGATGCAAGCAAAAGAAAATCTTAGAAAACTTCAATGTTTTCTCCATTTATATGGATGTTATTTACTGGGCTAGTGGTAAGGATTTTTGTTTTCTTTACATTGAGGTGCAAACCATGCCAAAGGCTGTGGTCTTTCATCTTTATAGTAAGTATTTTGACTCCTTTTCACTTTCAGTAAGTAAGGTTGTATAACCTGCATATCACAGGTTGCTAGTGAGTCTTTCTCCTATCCTGATGCCACATTTTTCTTCATACAATTCATCTTCTTGGATTATGTGCTCAGCATACAGCTTGAATAAGTATGGTGAAAGAATACAACCCTGGCACACACCTTTCCTGATTTTAAACCATTCAGTGTTCCCTTGTTCTGTTTGAACAAGGACTATGTACAGGTTCCTCATGAGAACAGTTAAATGTTCCAGAATACTCATTCTCCATGATGTTGTCCATAGATTATTATGAACAACACAATAGAAAGCCTTGACATAGTCAAGAAATAACAGGTAAATATCTTTCTGGTACTCTCTGCTTTCAACCAATATCCAGCTTACATGAGAAATGAGATCCCTCATTCCACATCCTCATCTGAATTAGTCTTGAAATTCTTGAAGTTCTCAGTCAACATACGATTGAAGCCATTTTTGGACTATGTCTAGCAAAATTTTCTTGTATAAAATAGTAATGATATTATCCGATGACTTCCACATTCCATTGGGTCACCTCTCTTTGGAATGGGCACAAATATGGATCTCTTTCAGTCACTTTGCCAGGTAGTTGTCGTCCAAATTTCTTAGCATAGATGAGTGAGTACCTCGAGTGCTTAGTCAGTTTGTTGAACGATTTCAATTTGTATCCTATTAATTCCTGGAACCTTGTTCTTGGCCAGTGCTTTCAATTCATCCTGAACTTATTCCCTCAGTATCACTGGCTGTAGATCATATGTAACCTCTTGAAACAGTTGACCATCGACCATTTGTTTTTGGCACAATTGCCCTACATAGTCTTTCCATATTCTTTTGATGCTTTCTGTATCATTAAATATTTCCCCATAGAATCCTAAAATCTTGTAAGTCGAGGCTTGAATATTTTCCTTAGTTCTTTCAGCTTGAGAAATGCTGAATGTGTTCTTCACTTTTGGTTTTCTAACTCCAGGTCTTTGCATAGTTTGTTATAATATTTGACTTTGTCTTCTCCAGCTGACCTTTGAAATAGTCTATTTAGCTCTTTTACCTCCTTATTTCTTCCATTTGTTTTAGAGTCTTGATGTTGGAGAGCAAGTTTCAGAATCTCTTCTGACATTCGTTTTGGTCTTTTTCTTCTTTGTTGTCTTAAAGACTTTTTTACTTCCTATATGATGTTATTGATGTAAGTACCACAACTCTTCTGGTTTTCAGTCTTTAGTCTTTAATCCATCAAACCTGTTTCTCAGATCACCTCTAAATTTAATTGGGATATGTTAAAGGTCATATTTTGGCTCTTGGTAGACTTCTTACAATTTTCTTCAGCTTCATCTGAACTCACATATGAGCAGTTGGTGAGGTGTTCTACAGTTCACTGATGATATGGAGTTTTTCCTCTGCCTCTTTCCACAGATGCAGTCAATTTGATTTCTGTATATTCTATCTGGTGAGGCCCATATGTATAGTTGCCATTTATGTTGTTAAAAAAAGGTATTTGCAATGAAGCCATTGCTCTTGTGAAATTCTACATGTGATCTCCAGCATCGTTCCTATCATCAAGGCCATATTTTCCATCTACTAATCCTTCCTCTTTCTTTCCAACCTTTGCATTCCAGTAACCAGTAATTATCAGTACATCTTGATTGCATGTGTGGTCAATTTCAGACTGAAAAAGTTAGTAGAATTCTTCAATTTCATCATCACTGTTTTTAATAGTTGATGCATAATTTTGAATAATAGTAGTATTGACTATTCCTTGTAGGTGTGCAGATATTATCCTATCACTAACAGCATTGCACTTCAAGAAAGATCTTGGTGTTTTTGTTTTGTTTTGTTTTATGAAGAATGTGACACCATTCCTCTTCATTTGTCATTCCTGACATAATAAACCATATGATTGTCAGATCCCAAATGCCCAATACCAGTCCATTTCAGTTCACTAATGCCTAGGAAATGTTTATGCGTTCCATTTTATTTTTGACAACCTCCAATTTTACAAGATTCATACTTTGCACATTCCATGTACCAATTATTAATGGATGTTTATTTACAGTGTTTCTATTCATTTTTAGTTGTGCCCCATCAGCAAATGAAGGTTCCAAAGGCATTACTCCATTTGGGCCATCAAGATCAACTCTACTTTGAGGAGGCAGCTCTTCTCCAGTTGTATTTTGAGTGCCTTCCAACCTGAAGGGCTCATCTTCCAGCACTATATCTGAAAACATTGTGGTGTGCTTCATTGTTTCAATCTTAAATATTCTGGTGCTTTCTGACCATGTTCTATTGCTAATCACAAGGATTTCAGTGACTAAATATTTGGAAATAGTCTCTCTCTCCTTCCTAGTCTGTGTCTGTCTGGAAACTTATCTGAAACCTCTCCACCATGGCTGATCGGGCTGGTATATAAATTACCAGTGGCAGAGTTTCCAGAAATACAGCAAAATGCAAGCCACCACAGTATGACAAACTGACAGATGAATGGTGGAAACAAACATTAGATTGATTTATTTGAAAGGCCAATTCAATTTTAAAAGATCAAGAATAAAGAATTTTAATTACACAAATAACTATTGGCAGTCAAAACTAAATAATTTCAAATACAATACTATTAACAATTTATGTCAGTATACTTGCAAACTTAATGGAAACAAAATTGTCTTTAAAAAAAATTACTAATACTGAAGCAAGAAATTCAGAAAACTTGAATACTCTGTAATCAACAAATAGTCAAGTCTCCCTCTTCACAGGTACTAGGACAAGATGTTGTTGTTAAGTGCTGTCTAGTCTGTTCCAACCTGGAGTGACCCTGCATAGTGTTCCAAGAAGTAGCTGATGGATTTAAATCACCAACCTTGTGGTTAGCACTCCAGTACTAATTCTATAGTGCCACATCAGAATATCACTGTTTATAAAAAAATAAAATGTCAACAACTTGTTTTTAAAAATCAAAAGACCAAATAGGAGGAGAGGAAATGTTAAAAATAGTACAAGAGGAAGTAAAAGCTACTTTATTTCCTGGTGTCGTACCATAGAATAAACACTGGACTGCGAACTGCAAGTTCAGGGATTCAAATCCGCCCTGGTCTCCTAACAAACACTATACAGGATTAGTTTGAGTCATAACTGACTGGACAGCACTTAACAGCAACAGTATGAAAAGCAGACAGGAATTGTCAAAGAAAATAAAATGGAAATCTAATCTCTTGATGATAATAATAATTATCATAAACCATGAACAATTAGGTTCTATTCCAGAAACACAAAGATGGCTAAAAATTTGGAAAAAAATCTATAAATATTATTTGCATTGCACTATATTGGAGTCCACAGCACACAGCCACCAGCAACACCATGATGGAGTAGTAGAGTCCTGGTGTGGCACTGTGGGCTAATGCATCAGACTGCAAAGTCATTTGAACTACAAGATCGGTGGTTCAAGCTCACCAGCTGCTCCTTGGAAACCCTATACAGGGTCGCTATGGGTCGGAATTAACTCAACGGCACTTAACAACAATAATGGAGTAAGGAATCCTGATATGGTACTGTGGGTTAATGTGCTGGACTGCAAAGTTGTTTGAACCGCAAGGTCAGTGATTCAAGCTCACCAGCCACTTCTTAAAACCCTATACTGGGTTGCTATGGGTACGAAGCAACTAGACGGCACTTAACAACAACAACAAATATAATGGTGTATAGGAGAGAAAATCTCTTACCATCACTACATGTGGAAAAAAAAAATCACTTGATAAAAATTAGCACCCATCCACAATAAAAATGTTTAGAAAGAGAGAAGAAATTTGCTTCCTCCACTTAACAGAAGTTGTATACGGCACTTAACAACAACAACAATAGGTCATCTTTAGTAAACATCATGAAGCAAATTGATAAATCATAAAAAGCAAAAATGCTCCTGGTGTTATTAAATATTATACTGGGATTTCTAATCAATGCAACAAGATGAAAAGAAGACTGTGGAAGAATAGATGCATTTGAATTATTGTGCTGAGGAAGAATATTAAAAGTACCATGGACTGCCAGAAGAACAAACAAGTCTGTATTGGAAGAAGTACAGCCAGAATGTTCTTTAGAAGCCAGAGTGGAGAGACATCGTCTCTCATAATTTAGATATGTTGTCAGCAGGGATTGGTTCCTAGTGAAGGACATCATGCTTGGTAATGTGAAGGGTCAGCAAAAAAGGAAGATCCTCAACCAAATATATTGATGCACAGTGGGCTCACAAATAACAAGGAGTCTGAGGATGGCTCAGAGCAGGACAGTGTGTCGTTCTGTAGAGCATAGGGTTGCTATGAGTTGGAATATACTACTCAGCACCTAACAACAACACACAGAAAAATGCCCACTGAGAAAAGAAGAAAAAAAGGAACCTCACATAGAAAGGTAAAAAATAAAACGTATTATAACATCATCAGAATGCAAAGTGGTTACTATCTAGAACACAAAAACTACAATGTTGTTGTTGTTAAATGTCATTGACTCGGTTCCAACTCAGACCTATCCTTTATAGGGTTTTTGAGGAGCAGCTGGTGAATTTGAACCACCAACCTTGCAGTTCAAACCGACCTGAGGCCCAGGGCTGATCCTACAGTGCGATACCAAAACAAAACAAAAACACTAAAAAAACCTGATACAAAATGGTCTGTTCAATAGTATAGATGCTCATTTACACTAATAATCAGAGAGAAGCCTATTGCAATGTGACCCATTTCACAATCATCAGACTGATAAAAATATAAAGTTGAAAATACCTAAGCTTGCAGAGGAATTAAGGATATGGAAACTGTCATACATTTCAGTAGAGACTTAAATGATTTAGTCATTTTACATTTAGAAATGCCTCAAAACAAACAAACAAACAAAAATCACCGACCCAAATCACAGCCATCAGTCAGTTCTGGCTTACAGTGACCCTGGTAGGATTTCCAGGGCTGTGAACCTTTAGGGAGCAGACAGCCTCCTCTTTCTTCCACACAGCAGCTGGAGAGGCCCATGATTAAACATGTTGGCAGAATAAGCAGTTATTGTGGTTAAGTGCCGTCAAGTTATTTCCCACTCATAGCAACCCTGTATAGGGTTTCCAAGGAGCAGCTGGTGACCTTGAACCACTGAACTTGTAGTTCAAAGAGACCTTGAGGTCAAAGCTAATATAAAAATTTTAACAGAACTCAAGTGGACATCTTCCCAACTGATTGAAGGGTTGCAACAAGTTAATGGGAATGCTGCCTGCCCTACATAAAAATCAGACAAATAAGAACTGTTGTTGTTGTTGTTAAGTGCCGTTGAGTCGGTTCCGACCCATAGCGACCCTGTACAGGGTTTCCGAGGGTGTAAATCCTTACGGGAGTAGAAAG
>NW_006408583.1:14724200-14726232 GCF_000296735.1 Chrysochloris asiatica
GATAAGCTAAAGCCTACTAAGTACTGGTGTGGCTCTGTAGAATCAGCACTGGACTACGAATCACAAGGTCACCAGTTCAAACTCACCAGCATCTCCTAGAAAAGCCCTATACAGGATTACTATGACTCAAAACAACTCTAAGGCACTTAGCAATAACAACAACAACAATCTTGATAGATTTGCTCAAAGGATGATCCGAGAATCCTATTATGAAGTTTTAAGAAAATTGAAAAAAAAAAGAAGAAAATTGAAAACTTCCTTGGTGAGAAAACAGCCAGGAAAATATTGCCAAAGAATTTATTTTCCATCTTGACAATGCATCGCTTATTATTTGAGGCTAGCAAGGGCTTTCCTAGAAGAATTTCCTTGGTAAGCCTTACCCCATCCACCTTACAGCCCTGATCTTGTCCTTTCAGCTTCTTTTGTTGCAAAAATTCAGAGAACGTTTAAAAGAAACAGTATATGAATCCTTTGAAGATGCTAAAACTGCCATTTGCATGGCATAAATCGAAGAGTGCAGAATTCTTCAGGGGAAGGGTTAGAGACAAGGAAATGCCACCTTCAGAAGTGTATGAACCCAGATGGAAGATAAGTCGAGAAATAATAGCTTCACATTTTTCTATCTTTGTTCAATAAAGGTTTATATGATTTTGTAGCAATATTCATACTTTTTTACTTACCCTCATATATGAAAAATAAAATATCTATATGAAATCATATCCTGGATGTGCTTGGAATTCATGATTGGGATTGCTTTTAGGCAGCGAAGGGCAAGCATTGCAGATGTGAGGGTTAAGGTTGATTTACTTATACATATAAAAAACTACAGCAAAGATGACAAGAAAATCATTGTTTCTTAATTCTGGGCATGACTATACAAGTACTAGATTACATATTTTTAAGAGGAGAAGAAGAAAATTATCTATATATTCTTATGGGTTTCCTGGCTTTTATTTTTTATTTTTTTCCCCCAAAGGGATCTACTGTTCGTGACAAGAGACTTCAACACTTTGCTTTTTTAAATCAATGCATCTAAATTGAATTCACCTATATTTAGTAGAATTTCTAGCTTAGAAATATAGCTTAGACATATTACATATTTATCTATAGCTTCTGGAAGTTTCATGCAATAAAATGAAAACCTGACTGAAGGTAGAAAAATTCAGAATATCCTGAACATATTTGTAGAATCTCTTCTTTATTGTGATGGCTCTTTTTCTGGGTCTTTGTTAATAAACCAATAATAATAATAATCTGTACCAAGTTATAAACAAACAATGGAGTCCTGGTGAGGTACTGTCAGATAAGCACTGGATGCTAAACACGAGGTCGGTCATTGAGATTCATCAGTAGCTCCTCAAAAACACTATGCAGGGTCCCTATGCATCAGAAAAGACTTGAAAAGACACCAACAAGAATAAGCAAACAATATCAATGATCAACAATGAGAAATTGCTTCTAAAATATGATACATTCATAAAATAGAGAAGGCTCTCTATTACATTGGTGTGTTAGTTGTCATTATATCAATTAGACCCCAGGTGTTTCAGAGTATACCTATGCTGCATAGAATATTCAAGACTGTGACATTTCAGAAGTCAATTGTGAAGTCTGTCTTCTGAAATATCTCTGAACCTCCAACCTCTGATCCAAGGGTTGTGGAACACTAGACCAATCTTAAGCATTTGTGCCCCCCAAGGACATCTCTATTATACTATACTAAAATCAACAGAATGAAAAATAATGGAAATGGGATATTATCATTTGAGTTAAAAACAGTCATACAGATATATGATTGGCTATGTAGGCCTTCTTTTGATTATGGTACTTCTACATAACCAACTCAACAATTTCTACACGCTCAAGTGGATCACATTCTTCAAGTTGTATAACCATTTCCATGACCCTTTGCCACATCATTCTATAATCCTTAACAAACATTAATGCCCCTTAAACAAATCTCCTCATTTCTCCTTCCTTCCTACTCCTGATAACCACTAATAATCTTTGCTATCTACAAATGTGGAGTTCT
>NW_006408583.1:14727352-14731828 GCF_000296735.1 Chrysochloris asiatica
CTCTAAATTTAGGTGGGATATATTCAATGTCATATTTTGGCTTTCGTGGACTTGTTTTCATTTTCTTCAGCTTCAGTTTGAATTTGCATATGAGTAATTGATGGTTTGTCCCACAGTATGCCCCTGGTCTTGTTTTGACTGATTATATGGAGCTTTTCCATTGTCTCTTTCCACAGACGTAGTCAATTTGATTTCTATGTATTCCATCTGGTGAGGTCCATGTGTATATTCGTCTCTTATACTGTCTAAAGAAGGTATTTGAAGTGAACAAATCATATGGTTCCCACAAAACCCCAGATACACTTGATCAATCTGTCTGGAAGTTCAAAAATTAGATGGCTTGAAGGTGGACACTGCATGGTCTTATTTGGAGCATCTGATATCATGGAGAGCAACTTCAAAGTTCAAAGAGAACGCCATGAGTATCCCTTCTCCCTTGAGTGTTCAGCCAGGTTGGTGAAAGTACAGTGATGAGGACAGATAGATGAGGCTGCTGTTTTAGGACCCCAGATTGTAGGGGCACACCTTGTTATCTGATACATTTGGCACCTATTTTTGTATGTCTTAGGAAAACAATATTTTCTGTAATGAAATAATTTAACACAAAGCATGAAAAACTTGACAATTATTTTTTTCTTATAATTTTTCAATTTTCCACCACATGAAAGAATTATGAATTTCTTGAATGGGAAACAGAAATCTCATCTTAATTTAGAGGTTATAGAGAGAATGATGATCAATAATGTTGAAAACAGGGTTCAAAATTTGTCTGTTCTTATACTGTAGTGCTAAAATACTCTTTGTTTTCTAATTGTATGATATATATTCTACAGAATGTTGACTTTTTATAAATCCCACAAGCATTTCACTCTGCTACTGTGAGAAAGCAGCATAGTGGAAACAAGTTGGGCTGCTAACCTTAAGGTCATCACTTTAACTCTACCAGTCACTCATAGAGAAAGATGAGACTTTCTGCTCCTGTAAAGATTTACAACCTTGGAAACCCTGTGCAGGGTCGCTATGAGTCGGAACCAACTCCACAGCACCACCACCACCACCACTGTGAGAAATGTCAACTGCAAAAGCACATACAAAAAAGGGACTAGAGAAGAAGGAAAATCAGCATTGTAAAAAATAAAGCTCTACAAACTTATAACTTCCCTGAAATCTTAAAACATCTGCTGATAAAATCCTTATCAATTAATTTCTCTTTCTTTTCTTCACAAATATTTAGGTGTTTCCAGTCATGTTCTACCTCTTATTACACTTTTATTACATGCAATTAACCAGTTTCACTTATTGTTGTTTGGGAGTTGTCTTAATTTAAATTTACTTTCCGAAAAAAACCTCTCCAAGCATTGTTCCAGATCCTAATGTCTTGAGCCATCCACCTAATTAATTTTACTTATCAGTCTCTTCCTTTTTATTATTTTTAGATATTGCATCAAGGACAGATCAAATTCTTTATTTTTCTCAAAGAAGAAATGCAGATTGAGTTTTAGCAGATGTTCAGATGCTTAAATTTTCAGAATTTGCAATTCCCACTTGACTTTAACAAGTCCACTCAGCAATGCTGGATTTTACTAGATACTTTATGTTCTCACACTTCGGTTTTTCAGCTCTAAATCACAAAAGAGTACTTGAAAGGAGAGACTGTAAAGCAAACTTGTGATGGTATTGGAATTATCATATGCCAGTGGGCTCACAGAAAGAGAAAATACATAGTAGCAACAGGAAGAGAGGAGAGAGTTCTCATACAAAAACACTAGACTATGAGATGTCTGTCTGTCAGTTTGTCTCACTGTGGTGGCTTGCGTGTTGCTGTCATGCTGGTAGCTGTGTCTCTGGTACTTTGAATGCTGGCAGGGTCACCAGAGATAGACAGGTTTCATCTGAGCTTCCAGACAAAGACAGACTAGGAAGAAGGAGAAGCAGACTAGTTCTGTATGTTTAGCCACTGAACCTTATGAATAGCAGTGAAATTTCGTCAGATAGCACCAGAATGTTGAATATTGAAACATGATGAATTGCACCAGAATGTTGTCAGATGTAGTGCCAGAAGATGAGCCCCTCTGGTTGGAAGGCACTCAAATACAACAGGGGAAAACTGCCTTCTCCAAGTAGAGTTGACGGAGATGATGCAAATGGAGTAAAGCTTTTGGGAACTTCATTTGCTAATAGGGCACAACTCAAAATGAAAAGAAACAGCTGTAAACATCCATTAATAATTAAAACATGGATTGTAAGAAAAATGAATCTAAGAAAATTGGAAATTGACAAAAATAAAATGAAATGCATAAACATTTACATCCTATACATTACTTAGCTGAAATGGACTAGTATAGGGCATTTTGGATCTGACAATCACAGGGTTTACTATGCCAGAAATGACAAATTGAAGAGGTATGGTACCACATTCATCATCAAAAAGAACATTAAAGTTTCTATATTTAAATATAATGCTGTATGTGATAAGATAATATCCATATGTCTACAAGAAAGACCAGTTAATGCACCAATCACTAAAGCCAGTGATGATGAAACTGAAGATTTCTACCAACTTCTTCATTCTGAAATTGATCAAACATGCGATCAAGATGTATTGATAATTATTGGCAATTCAAATGCAAAGGTTGGGAACAAAGAAGAAAGATCAATAGTTGGAAAATATACCTTGGTGATAGAAATTATGTTGGAGATCATATGAAACAATTTTGCAAGACCAATGACTTATTCTTTGCAAACAGCATTTTTGAACTACATAAAAGATGATTATGCACATGGACTTCACTAGATGGTGTACACAGAAATCAAACTGGCTACATCTGTGGAAAGAGACATATCATCAGCCAAAAGCAGGCTAACAGCAGTCTGTGAAACAGATCATCAATTGCTCATATGCAAGTTCAGGCTGAAGCTGAAGAAAATTAAAACATGTCTATGAGTGCCAAGATATGACTATAAACATATCCCACCTGAATTTAGATTTAATCTCAAGAATATATTTTATGCATTAGACACTAATGACTAAATACCAGAAGAGTTGTGGTATGGCATCAAGAATATCACAGAAGAAGAAAGCAAAATGTCATCAGAAGCGACTCACACACTTCCTCTCCAACGTAGAGATACTAAATCTAATGAAAGAAAATGAGGAGGTAAAGTGAAGACAAAATCAAATGTTATAATAAAATGTATAAAGATTTAGTAGTTAGATAACCAAAAGGGAAGAACACACTCAACATTTCTAAAGCTGAACAAACTAAGGAAAAAATTCAAGCCTCAACTTGCAATACTGAAAGGTTCTTTGGGCAAAATATTGAATGATACATAAAACATCAAAAGCAGATGGAAGGACTACAAAGAGTTACTATACCAAACAGAAATGGTCAATGTTCAGCTGTTCTGAGAGGTAACATATGATCAAGAGTCAATGATATTGAAGGAAATCCAAGCTGCACTGAAGACATTGGCAAAGAACAAGGCTCTGGGAATTGATGGAATACAAGTTGAAATCCTTCAACAAACCGAGGCAGCACTGGAGGCACTCACTTCATTATACCAAGAAATTTAGAAGAAAGCTACCTGATCAGGTGATTAAGAGAGCCATACTAGTGCCCATTCAGAAGAGAGGTGACCCACCTTAATGCGGAAATCATCAGACAATATTATTATCACATGCAAGTAAAATTTTACTCAAGATAATTTAAAATATGTCTACATTACATTGAAAGGGAACTGTCAGAGGTTCAAGCCAGATGCAGACGAGGACTTGGAATGAGGTATATCATTGCTGATGTCAGATGGAGCGTGACTGAAAATAAAGAATACCAGAAAGATGTTTACCTGTGCTTTATTGACTACGAAAATGCTTTTGACTGTGAGGATCATGACATATTGCGGAATATGCATATTCTAGAACACTTGATTGTGTTAATGAGGAACTTGTACACAGACTAAGAGGCAGTCATTTGAGCAAAACAAGGGGTCACTGGATGGTTTTAAAATCAGGAAAGGTGTGTTCCAAGGGTTGTATTCTATCACTGTACTTGTTCAAACTGCATGCTGAACAAAAAATCCGAGAAGCTGGGTTATATGGAGGTAGATTCATTAACTGCCTGCGATATGTAGATGACAACCTTGCTTTCTGAAAACGAAGGAGACTTAAAATACTTACTGAAGACAATCAAAGACCACAACCCTTGGGATGGTTTGCAACTCAATGTAAAGAATACAAAAACCCTCACCAGTGGATCAATAAACAACAATATGATAAATGGAGAAAATATGGGAATTGTCAACGACTTTATTTTGCTTGGATCCACAGTCAACACTCATGGAAGCAGCAGTTAAGCAATCAAACAACACATCACATTAGGCAAACTGCTGCACAAAGCCTATTTAAAGTACTGAGGAGCAAAGATGTCAGTCTGAGGACTAAAGTGCAGCTGACCCAAGTCATGGTATTTTCAGTAA
>NW_006408583.1:14732918-14734039 GCF_000296735.1 Chrysochloris asiatica
GTTAGATACTCATCTGTCTTTGTCATCATACTTAATTTCAGATGCATTGAAATTAAATCTGTAACAAATAAATCACAGACAAACCAGGAGAAATTAAGAGTAAATATGTATGCATTATGTTGAAAAAATGGGAACCAAAATCCCCATTTCCAGAGTCTGTTCCAACTCATCATGACCCTACAGGACAGAATAGAACAGCCCCATAGGGTCACATGGCTCTAATGTTCATGTCAGCAGATGGCCACGTCTGTCTTACACAGTCACTGATGAATTCAAATTACCAACCAACTGATTTGTTTTGAGTGCTTAAGCACTATGTGTTTTCAAGACATAGAACGAATAGAAAAAGCAAGGAGGAAAATGTATGTGAATTATGAAATTTACTTTTTACCCTTTTCAAATTACACGTTTAAATCTTAAGTGTCAAATTGCAAAGATAAATACATTGTTATCAAATCTAACACCCACAAAAATATGTTCTTTCATATATAAGAAATTACTTAAAATAGTAGGAAAAACTAATAGTGCAATGGAAACATGAGCAAATGGCAAAAAACATCAAATTTAAAACTTCATTACTAATCATAATTTAAATTAAGACAGAGATAAAATATAATGGTCCTTCTATCAAATTGTTGCTAGTGCTGTGGAGTCCATTCCAACCCACAGGGGCCCTGTATAGTATTTCCAAGGAGCAGCTGATGAGCTTGAACCACCAACCTTGTAGTTCAAACGACTTTGCAATCTGACACATTAGCCTACAGCACCATACCAGGAATTCTTCTATCAAATGTTGTTGTTGTTGTTAGGTGACATTGAGTCAGTACTGACTCATAGCGACCTTATGCACAGCAGAATGAAACACTGCCGGATCCTGGACCAACCTCACTGCTGTTGCCACACTTGAGTCAAATAGTCCAACTTAAATTAAAAAAAAACACAACTTTTTATTGTAAATTGAGTGAATGTTTACAGATAGGATCATCGGTTTTATAGTCAGCAGGTCACATCTGTCACATGAAGCAGGTTAGATACTCATCTGTCTTTGTCATCATACTTAATTTCAGATGCATTGAAATTAAATCTGTAACAAATAAATCACAGACAAACCAGGAGAAATT
>NW_006408583.1:14735609-14741280 GCF_000296735.1 Chrysochloris asiatica
TGTTTGCTTTACATTGAGATGCAACCCACACTGAAGGCTGCTGTCTTTGATCTTCATGAGTAAGTATTTTAAGTCCTCTTCACTTTCAACATCCTAGGTTGTATAATCTGCAAATCACAGGTTGTTAATGAGTCTTCCTGAAATCCTGATGCCACGTTTTTCTTCTTATAACCCAGCTTCTTGGATTATTTGTTCAGCATACAGGTTGGATAAGTATGGTAAAAGAATGCAACACTGGTGCACACCTTTTAAATCATTCATTGTTTCATTGTTCAAGTCTAACAACTGTTTCTAAGTCTATATCCAGGTCCCTTAGGAGCAAAATGAAGTGTTCTGAAATACCCATTATTCACAAAGCTATTCATAGATTGTAATGTTCCACACAATCAAAAGTCTTTGCATAGAGCACAGATAAACATTTGGTGTGGCACTGAACTGTTAACCACAATGTCAGCAGTTCAAACCCATCAGTCACTCCTCAGAAACCCTATACAGGTTCACTATGAGCCAGAACTGACTAGACGACACTTACCAACAACAACATTTAAGTGATTGTACCATTTTGCTTTTGTTTTTTGCTTATTCTCTTATTGTCTAATCCTTGGCTTCTGCCCCTAAAAAATAGGAGTATCAAATAAGATTTTCTCTGAAGTAGCTATGGGTCGGACCCGACTCGATGGCACTTAACAACAACAACAACAATTTTCAGTTCTAAAAAACAGGATTCCATGTTTCCAAATGTAATTTTCTCCAGGAAGTACATACACAAGTGTAAAAAAAAAAAAAAAGTCATGTTTTTGCAACTAAGAAACAGTGAAATTGTATTTCTTATTTTGTAAACTGGACTACTGTGATTGACACCATTGGACATGGATACATGTAGTTAGCATCACTGAAAGTTTTTCTGGGTATGTCTCCCTACCCTTGATCACTACCTCTTGCCATAGCTCCCCCCACGTCACTGACAGAGTCTCTGATACACAAGATGAGTTCAGAACATGCACTGAATAAATAAGAAAATGAATGAATAAATGAAGCCTTACCTTGAAAAAAGAAGAAAAAACAAGGCAATAGAAGGAAAAGTTACGTATAGGTAAATGGTAGTTGTCTACAGGTGATGAAATTGCAGTTGCCTGTGGTTAATGTGGGTTAATGGGCTGAAATGCAAAGTCAGTTTGAATTTCAAGGTCGGTGATTCAGTCACTCCTCAGAAACCCTATACAGGGTCGATATGAGTTAGAACCAACTCGATGGCACTTAACAACATTTTTTGTTGGGCAATATCCATGTGTCTCTCAATATGCAGGTATTCAGTTTATAATCAGAAACAATGAAAATTCCTGTCTGGACCCAAAACATTTTAGCTTTCACATGAAATCACACTCCCAAGTGGAAATTCAGAAACTATTCTGGTATTTGAAGCCGATTCTTCATTGCTACAGAGTCCCTGTCTTCCCTCGAAGCTTTTCCTAATGTACAGGTGCATTATGATCACTGAAAATATAATTCCAAATTTCCATAAAAGCTATGTTTCCAATCCATTCAGCATGGAGACAAGAGTAACTATAGCTAAATTTCAATTTGCATAATTATAATCTCACACAAATACAAAGCATTCATTATGGTTATGCCTGGCCTGGCTCCAGCTTGCATCACTCCCCAGACTAAACAACTAATAGTATTACCAGTGCAGAGCAAATAATAGGTTACAGAAAGCTAAATATGAACATTATTTCACAATTTCAAATAAAATTATCCATCACTTCCCAGGAAAGCCTCATTTTTAAAAATCCATTTCTCCTCAATTCTTTATATCACATTTAATAACTTGCTTTCTGCTTTTCCATTATTATAAACCATGACTCCTTATTCCTGAAATAGAATTTGTTCACCTAGCACCTGCCAGTCTGAGAGAATCAATCTGGTACCATGCCTGATATTTTTATCTCCAGAGAGTTCAATGTCAACAGCAAGACTACTATTATTTTATTATTATTTTATAAGGGACAAAAAAGACTGGACACTGCACTGCAAACCACAAGGTCTGCAATTGGAGTACAACAGCCGCTCCTCAGGAGAAAGATAAGGCTTTTTAATCCCCAAAAGATGTAAAGTCTCTGAAGCCCTATACAGGGTCATGATGAGAACGAAACAACTCGACCGCACTTTCCAACAATACTTTCACCCTATTTTTCTACCCACATTCTGTCAACATCCTTGAAATACTTATCTCTAAATTAAAAACAAAATCTAAGAAGACATCTTAATGACATTTACAATTATTTGAAAGATCTTTTGATCAGAACTCATTGCCTTGACATAAATCCTTGATAAAGTATTCAGTCACTAAGATTTTAGTTTTTGCTACTTCAATTTACAATATTGTTTTCAACTGATCCACCGATTATGTGATCACAGGGGATTGTATCATTACTTGTTCTTATTCATTCTTCATTATTCATATTTTATTGTTATATACATCATACATTCGATTACTCTGCCAAAAATGTTGAGCCAGTAATGATATCTGGAGAAGAAAATTCTATATGCAGTCACTATATGGTTAATGTAAGCATAATTTTATACAACTACTATGATATTATAAATAGAGCTGGGAACCTCAAGGGCAGCAGTTCGAAACTACCATCTGTTCCACAGGAGAAAGATGAGGCTTTCTGCTCCCGTAAAAATTTACAGCCTCGGAAACCTTGTACGGGGTCGCTATGAATTAGAACCGACTTCACGGCACACAGCCACCACCACTAAGATATTATAAGGAGTCCTGGTAGCATAGTGGCTTATGAGCTGGCTGCTAACTGCAAGGTCAGTAGTGTGAATCTACCAGTCTTTCCACGGGAGAAAGATGAGACTTTGTGTTCCCATAAAGATTTACAGCCTTGGAAACCCTTTACAATCATTAGGAGCCTTGGTATGGCCCTATGGGCTAATGTGCTGGACTGCAAGGTCGGTATGAAACGCAAGGTTGGCAGTTCAATCTCACCAGCTGCTCCTTGGAAACCCTATACGGGGTTGCTATGAGTTGGAATTGACTCAATGGCACTTAACAACAACAATGAGTAGGAACTGACTCGGCAGCACACAACCACCAAAACCAACACAATATTATACTAGGACTTTTGTAGTAATACTTACTGCTTCCTTCAGACTACAAAACTACTCAAACCACTTAGTTACTTGTGATTTAAAAGATTTACTTAATTTTGGCTCACTCTGGATTTCTCTTCTTTTATTTATTTTATTATTTTTTTTTCCATTGTCCAAGTTCTGCTTTATGGCTCTTCTTTGCCCTTGTCTTCCCTACACTGAACTGGAAATTTTTTTCATATATAAAGACTCATTATAAGGAGCTCTGGTAGCGTAGTGGTTACGAATCGGGCTGTGAACCTTAAGGTCAACGGTTCGAAACTACCAGCCGCTCCGCGAGAGAAAGATGAGGCTTTCTACTCCCGTAAAGATTTACACCCACGGAAACCCTGTACAGGGTCGCTATGGGTCGGAACCGACTCGACGGCACTTAACAACAACAACATAAAGACTCATTACTGTTTGCAGACAATTCTTTTTTTTTTTTTTTTCCTTCTGGTTTCTTTTTTCTTTTTTAATTGTGAACTGAGTGATAGTTTATATGGGAGAACATAGGCTTTACACCATCATTTCATTGCAATGATTACAATCTCCTCCACGCATCGTCATTCAACAGTACTTGGTTCCATTCCCTCTGTTTTTCTTTTGGGGGGCAGAGGGGAGATGGGGAGATGTACACAGGCAAACTCAGGTTTAATAATTAAAACTACCAAAGGGCACATTCTGCAAATCTGCCTCCTGGCCACCAGCACTCAGCACCTCTCTTTCCATGAGCCTAGAGTGCTCAGCTGCTCCCTCTCTCCATGTCTCCATCTCTGTCTCCATCTCTGGTGTCACTGCTTCTCTGAATAGTGTCACACATTCCACTTATGTGCTTTTCCCTTGATGGTCCTAGGAGTGGTTCTGTTTCTGTACTATAATATGTATTATGTCCCTCTTTTTATTACAAAATTTCTATCCTTACAGTTGTGACAGTCACAATTAGTCATGATAACAATTACTCACTATTGAATCCTAACAATCCCCATCTCTTTTAACCAGACCTGTCTAGACAAGATGAAAAGTATTCAGTGGGGACTCTACCATCCCCCACACACTCATAAGCTTGTAAGCCAGTCACTTTGTACCTTTTTTGTCCCCTCATTTTAGATAGCCAATGTCTAAGTTGTCCGTCCCTATTTACCCTGTGTACAGAAAGGATAGGATTGACATTTGTGAAGTGAAGACGCCCTTCTCTGTTGGTATTTTGAGCTACTACATCCATAAGGTCAAGTTCATCAAATTGTAGCAATTCACTTTTGTTTCCTTTACCAAAAATTGTTTTTTTATCTTCCTCTAGTCGAGTTCTGATTATCAAGCCATCAAGGCTAGGTCAAATGGGTACTATCTTGCAGGCAATTCTTATCCACTACATCTGCAATTATTTTAAATGTATTGTCAATTGTATTACTACAGACGTGCTGTTTCCTCTGATGTGCTCTATGGAATGCCTGCATTATAATCTTGTAGCCAGGGAAGACTTTGTTTTTCAATTATTAGTGACACTTTTACTTATCCTGTTTACATGATTCCTCTTGATTTTTTCCCTCTCCTCAGACTCTGAGTGGTATATTATTCTGTTACTTTTATAGGAAGAATACTTTCTAGATAGACCCTTGGGTGGTAAGAAATCACTTAATGCCCACAAACATAAGTATCATGATGTTTTCTATGATAGACTTAGAAGACCACAATGTCTTTGCTAATCCTCTCATTGAGAAGTGCAGAGTCTAATTTACATCCCTGTGAATCTGCACTGGCCTTAAGGACTTGCTTGAGCTTTTGTTACATATAATACAACAAAAGTGATTTTCTAAGGATTTTGAGTCTAGGTCATAGAGAGCCTGGCATCTTTAACCCAGATCCCCTAGAACAGGTATTCTGGGAACCCTAGCCAGTCATGTAATAAGTCCAGCTACACTGAGACCAGCATCCTGGGGAGGACATGTGCACATGATCATGCCCGTATCTTCCCAGCTGAGCTTAGCTTTCCACCCATCCTGCCAAGGTGACAGATATGCAAATAAAGCTATGCTGAACCCTCCAAACCTGCCTATTCATCAGCTGAATAGCACCCAGTGATCACAGTTAATGTCATGTAAAATTAAATAATCTCCCAAACCTATAGACCTACGGAATTGTGAGGTATTGAAGGAGGGGTTGTTGCTTAAGCTACTCTGTTTTGAGGTAGCTTGTTATGCAACTCTTATCTGTGACGGCAGATATTTGGTGGTTTTATTCTTAGGCATTTCAGACCTACTTTCACATCAGCAACACAAATGTGGCATGCAGAAATGTTTGTTCATGAAGTGAAATAGAATGAGAGACTGTCCACTTTAACTTTTATTAAAATCACTTGTATAAATAAATTCATGAAAGTAAAAAAAAAAAAAAATCACTTGTAGACTCAGGTAATTGGCATGAAAAAAAATGAATTATTCATAAAATCAAGGTTCAGCCCTTACTTGCCTGAATCTGGCTTGAACCTCGGGAAGTTCCCTGTCAATGTACTGTTACAGTCATTTTA
>NW_006408583.1:14742266-14748864 GCF_000296735.1 Chrysochloris asiatica
CCAAGAAGAATGAAGTCCTTGACCACTTCAATCTTTTCTCCATTGATAAGAATGTTGTTTATTGGTCCAGTGGTGAGGATTTTTGTTTTCTTGATATTGAGATGTAATCCATATCAAAGGCTGTGTTCTTTGATCTTCATAAGTAAATGTTTCAAGCCCTCTTTACTTTCAGCAAGCATATCGCAGGTTGTTAATGAGTCTTCCTCCAATCCTGATGCCACGTATTGCAAGTAGAGGCTTGAATTTTAAAGTATGGTGAACTTCCAGAAAAAAACAGACAAATCTTTGTTTGAAGAAGTACAACCATAAGGCTCCTTAGAAGCCAGACTTTGTTTCAATTACTTCAGATGTATTATAAGGAGGGACCAGTCCCTAGAGAAGGACATCATGCTTGGTAAAATGGGGGGTCAGTGAAAAAGAAGAAGACTTCCAAGGAGATGAATTGGCACAGTGGCTGTTATCAGTGGGCTCAAGCGTAGCAACAATTGTGAGATTGGTGCAGAACCAGGCAGTGTTTCACTCAGTTGTGTATAAGGGCATTATGAGTCAGTACTGACTAGATAGCACCTAACATCAACAACAAGAGCATCCTTGCTCAGCTTCATTTATAAAGAATAAAACACTTATGACTAGAGAGATGAGGGAACATTAGAGACGTGGAAGAGTTCAAAGCACATTAGGCAGCTCGTAGGTTTATCAGATAACTAAATTCTTGGTTTCTCTATCCTTTTCTTTTATGTTTTCCTAAGCAATGCATTGCTTCCCGCTCCCATCATCACTATTTCATACTTGCATATGTGAGATAAAATCTTACCTCTTAAGTCCAAGATAAGAAGAAAAGCAAAGAGGTGTGCTGAAACATGAGCCATCATTCCTATTTCTATGGACTTGTTAGAATCCTTTCAGAAGAACACAGCTCTTTGATAAGGCCTTTGTTCTTCTAAAATGTGATGTACAAACCAGGGTATTCATCAGAATCATCTAGGATGCTATTTAAAAAAAATTTTTTTCATAAATTCTGGTGTGGGATCTAAGAATATGTAGGAATGTATTGGTCAAAACTTTGTTTCAAAAACAACAAAGTACCTCAAATTGAAACAAGTGAAAAAAGAATTAATTAATTTTCAAAACTGAATAGTCCAAGAAAAGGTTAGGTTTAGCACAGTTGAATTCAGAAATTTAAATAATGTCCACAGAAATGGGATTTCACTCGGCATTTTTTTTTTTTTTTTTTTGGCTTTACTTTCTATATTAGTTACATTCTTCAGCACGTTCACTTTCAATGGTCCCCAAATGGTTACAGGATGCGTAGTATTATCTTTTATAAATCATCATATACAACTGTTCTATCAGAGATTCCATAATTGGCTTTCCTTGATAGTCAGTTGTTCATCAACAAGCCAATCAGTGTAATGGTTTGGTTGGCCAGGACTGTGATGTGCCCACACCAGTCACAGTGACTGTGAGTAGGGATGAGGTGAATCCCCAAAGTAAAATCCAGTTACTGTTACCAGAAAAAAAGTATGGATTCTGAGCAGAAACTATAATTTTTAAAACTACAGATAATTTTGATAAACAACCATGTTTGGGAACCATTATTCTTAATGTTCATTATCTTAGAGGCCCAAATACATTTCAGCTCTGCATATAAAAACATCCCTATAGTTATGATAAGCACTTGCCTGCAAGGACGATTTGAACCATGTCAGTGGTTCAAACTCTCCAGCCACTTCTCAGAAACCCTATACAGGATCGCTGTGACTTGGAACCAACTCAACAATATTTAGCTATAACAACATATTCTCATTTTGGGGGAAAGATGTGCCTTTCTGTTCCTGCAAAGATCTACAGAATCAGAAACCCTACACAAGGTTGATATGAGTCAAAACTGATGCAATGCCACTTAACAACAACAATAAACAAATATACACATAGACAAATATTTTCGGTCTCATGTTTCTCTCAAATTTACTCCAACATCATGATGGGACTCATTATAATGGCACCTTTTGTCTTCTAGACACTGAGTATTAACATCTCTATTTTATACAAAAAAAAGCCAATTATGGAATCTCTGATAGAACAGTTGTATATGATGATTTATAAAAGATAATACACCAAGTTTCAAGAAAGAGCTATGATGGGTAGAACTATTCTACCACATTTTTCCTTAGCCAGATAATGAACTATACTGGGTTCCCTATTGACAACTGAGTTATAATAGTACAAGTTTCATCGGAAGTCTGTTGTTTGGTACTTAGAATACACATTTCCATAGAAACTGTATAGAAAAATGGTGGACCAAGTCCATAGCTTGCTTGTGAAATGAATTTAAACTCTACTTCCTGTTAGACATCTCTAAGACTGAACCACATTCCTCTTGTTTCCTACATTTCCTGAACTGGGGAATCTATATGTACATTCTAAACATCCTCAATTTCTACCATGTTTAAGCATTGTTGCCTTTTTTCCCCTGGAAAGGTTTGACTAAGAAGTTCAGTTAAATCATTAATTGAATATCTATACAACTTTATTTAAAAGAATAAAGAATATGAGCACCACAAGAAAAAATCAAGCCAGAACACTTCAAGGAACATGGTGGTCAACATGCCAAAGACTAGTTCAAAAGAGTAAATATTTCAGGTAGAGAAAAATGGGAGTAAGCTCAGGGATTTTTACTGTTGCTATTAAGTGCCATCAAGTAGATTCAGACTAATAGTAACCATATATAGGGCTCCCAAGGAACAGCTGGTAGGTTTGAACCATTGATCATGAGGTTAGCAGTCCAGTGCTTGTCCTATAGTGCTACTCCAGGACCCCAGGGAGACGAAAGAAAGATTATAATTGGTGATGAAGTTAAAAGTAATATTCATTAATCATCCATCTTTTCCTCCACTGATCTGCATAGGGTTTTTAAGGAGTGGCTTGTGGGTTTGAACAATTGACATTGTGATTGAAACTGAGCTTTATCCCACAGCACCGCACTTTATACTTACTAAAGTACCATATACATGCAGGGGACATTTGTAATTTTTTTTCTATTAGTCTATCTATACACCAATTACTGCTGTTGCTGTTATTGTTAAGTGCTATCAAACTGGCCTCTATTCATAGCAAACCTATATACAACATAATGAAATACTGCTAGACCCTGTACCATCTTCACATGTTTGAGACCACTGGAGTACAGCCTTTGTGTCACTCCCTTTCCTTGAGTTTCTTCCTCTTCTACTGACCCTCTACTTTACCAAGTATGATGTCTGCCTCCAGGGACCGGTCCCTTCTAATGATATCATCTAAAGATAATGTCTTGTCATCCTCCCTTCTAAGGAGCATTTTGGTTGTATGTCTTCCAAAACAGATTTGTTGGTTCTTCTGACGGTCCATGGTGTAGTCAATATTCTTCACCAGCATAATCTAAATATATCAATTCTTCTTCAGTCTTCCTTATTCATTGTTCAACTTTCACAAGCATATGAGTTGATTGAAAATATCATGGCTTGGGATAGTCACACCTTAGTCTTTAAAGATGTTTAAAAACATCTTTGCTTTTAAACACTTAAAGATGTCTTTTTCAGTACATTTTCCCATTTCAATATGACATGCACCTGTAACAGTCTATTAGTATAACTTCATATGAGTTTCCTTCCCAAGAGCAAACGCTGTCATTTTGTATCATTACCAGAAGTTTCCTTGCTGTCTTCAGATGTTTTATATTTTCATTTAGTTTTAAATTTTAGAAAAATGGTCCATCCATAGAATTTAAAGAGTCAAGCAGTCCATATAATTTAAAGTATTTAAAGTAAGTTACTTAAAAAATAAAATTGTTGTTTTTGCTTCCCCACTTGAATTTCCCACTACCGAGAGTCAACCATGATCTTGTTTTTACATCCACTCCTCACATATCAAGATGGTCAGGCTCCAAAGACCAAGTCATTATATGAAAATAGAGGTGACCACCACACCAGATCAGAAAATGAGAATGACTACATCATTACATAACTGCCAAATCACATCATTACATAATTGCCAAACCACTGAGAATGACTTGGCCAAGTTGACACATCACCTTGAACTTCACAGACAGTGTATCTCTCTCCCACACACTTTGGCATTAGTTACAAAACAGCTGGATGGTAGCTTTTTTTCTATTGTCCTTAATGTGACAAGCCAGATAAGGAGACAGTCAATAAGTAAAGAGCAGGTGTACATGTTCCTATGGAAGTATACCTTCTATTTCCAAATAAGATTAATAGTTGTTGTTAAGTGCTGTGGAGTCTCTTCCAACTTTTAGTGATCCTGTATAGGATTTCTGAGGGGCAGCTGGTGGATGGAATTGCCAACTTTGGGTTCCCAGTCCAGTGCTGATCCTACAGCACCACACCAGGAGTCTGAATAGAGGAACCCTTAATATTTCAACTGTAAGACTTATGCATTGGCTTCCTACCATAGAAGATGAGAATCTAGTGCTATGGTTCATATATGAGTCATGTAAAATATATGGTTGCTTTCATTGGTATTTTTGTTTTCTCTAGAAGAAAATAATTTCTCTGTTTATATATTTGTTAACTTGCATGACACATGGAAACTTAGCAAATTAATGAATATACAAAACCTACCCCAACCTTTCTCAAACATATTAATCTTCTTGCAATTTGTTCAAATACATTGTCTTCAATGGATTTGACCTTTATCTGAGATGTTTACCTATACTTTTAACCTCTCTCTCTCTCTCTCTCTCTTTTTTAATCAAATGTTGGTTTCCTTCCACCCATATCTTCTTAAGTGGGGCAGATTTTCTAGTAGCAAACTGAGAAAGAACATATACGAGAATATTTTGAGACACTTCGATGCCAATGGAGTCCTGGTGTGATGCTATAGGACACAAACTGGACCACAAAGTCACTTTAAACCACAAGGTCAAAGATTCAAACCCACCAGTCACTCTTTGGAAACCCTATACCGGGTCACTTGATGGCACTTAACAACAGATTCCCTCAGGAGTTGTGGTGATGCCATACTATACTGCAAGCTACAATGTCATCGCTTTGAGCCCACCAGCTGCTCCCAGGGAGAAAGATGAAACTTTCTGCTCCCGGGAAGATTTAAGGCCTCTGAAACCCTATACAGGGTCACTAGGAGTTAGAACCATCTCAACGGCACTTAACAACGATAACAAGAAACCCTTAAGGAGCCCTGGTGGCACTGTAGGATAAGCACTAGACTGCAAACCACAAAGTTGACACTTCAAACTCACCATTCACTGCTGGGAACAAAATGAGGCTTTCTACACCCATACATATTTATTGCCTCGGAAACCCTACATAGGTTCTCTGTGAATTGTAATAGATCCCTCTTGGATGTGACTGAAAGATCAGTGAGTTTAGAGTTATGGGTTAGACATCTGATATCCTTGCCATTTGAAGGCAAATTGCTATTGCTAATTCCAATGCTGCTGTGAATCTTGATCTTTTGAATGAAACATATTTTTCTCTTTAGAAGCATGTACATTCTTATCTTTTCTCTCAAGTATCTGAAATGTTAAAATATGGCTTTGTTGTTGATCTATTTTGATCTATTTGTCTGTCAAGGGACTTAGCAGCCTGAAAACTCATGACCTTTTGTTCTGGGAAACTTTCTTGATTTATTTAGTGATTTCTCTTGCTCTGTTTCCTTTGTTCTACCTCTGCCACTCTGATTACTCAAGTTCTGGTCTTCCCAAAAGGATCTTCTCATATTCTTATTTTTTTCTCTCTTGCTTTCCTTTTTTTTAATCTTGTGTTCTGTCTCCCAACAGATTTCAACTGAATATTACAAAACTTTGAGTGCAGCTTTAAAAAAAACACTACAGTTGCTTTCAATTCCAATAGTTCATTTTTTATTCTATCCTTGTCCAACTTAAAAAAAAATTTTTTTTGGAATGGATGAAATCTTGTCTTTTTTTCCGTTGGACTCACTGTGATCACTTCCCAAAATCATCCATTTGGTGATTACCTTGATAAGAAATAGTCTCATTGCTCTTAGGGCTTTTGTAAATAAGTATTTATCTGAATGTGTGTGTGAGAGAGAGAAGGGTGCTTTTATTAAGAGTTGTGTCTACCTGCTGTAACCAAGCAAAAATGACAGACTTAATATGATTAAATCTGAGAAACATTTATTTTCTCACACAAAAAGTAAGTCAGAAATTAGAAAATTCAAGAATAATATGGCAACTTTATGGTGTCATCAGTATTTCAGCTTCCTTATAAAGTAATGCTTCTTCATAGCTTTCATTCTCAAGGTAAAACATGCACATTTATTTTTGGGGAAAACAGTTAAATCTACAATACTTGGTCTAGTTGGTTTAAGTCACCTCATGGTTACAAAATGACCGCAGTAGCTCTACCATTCATGGCCTTATTCTAAAAGGAAACATGGAAAGGGATAGGACAAAGAAAAAATACTTGCTAGCTCACTAAACTTTCTTGTTGTTGTTATGTGCTATGGAGTCGGTTCCAACTCATAGGGACCCTGTACAGGGTTTCTGAGGAGCAACTGGTAGGTTTGAACTACTGACCTTATGGTTAGCACTCCAGCACTTATCCTACAACACCATAAA
>NW_006408583.1:14749934-14778616 GCF_000296735.1 Chrysochloris asiatica
ATGTAGGGGAATGTAACCATGGCAATGAAATGGTATACGATAGGATGAATGTAAAACTAATGTTCTCCTATGTAAACGATCACATAATTCACAATTAAACATTAAAAAGAGAAAGAAAGAAAAGAAGGAATGAATGAATGAAGGAAGGAAGGAAGGAAGAAAGAAAGAACCCTAGGACCATCAAGGGAGAAGAGCACAAGTGGACTGCAGCACCCTATCCAGAGAAGCAGCAACACCAGAGATGGAGGCAGAGATTGGGACATGGAGAGAGGGAGCAGCTGAGGACTCTAGATTCATGAAGAGGGAGGGACTGGGTATTGGTTGGTGGTCAGGAGGCAGACTTGCAGGATGGGCCCCTTGCTGGTGTAAATTATTATATATGCATGAATATTAAAAAAAAAAAAAAAGAGCTAAAGTGAATAGAGAGAAATATTGTTAACTGATGGTACATGGAGGGGATTGTAATCATTGTAATGAAACAAGGTATATGATTTGTTGAATGCAAAACTGGTGATCTTCCCTGTAAACTTTCACTCAATCCACAATAAAAACCTTAAAAAAAAAAATCTTTAAGGGAGCAGAAAGCTTCATATTTCTCAAGCCGAACATAACAGTTTGTAGTTTAGAACTGCTGACCCTGAGGTTAGCAGCCTGATTCATAACCAATACACTAACAGAGCTCCTTTTGTTTTGATAGAAGTAAGTAACTAAGGAATCACTGTTTGATTTTTTTTGGAATCAACATTTAAAATACAAAATGGCAACTTTGAAAGACATTTGGTACACAGAAGATATCTTAGCGCTTTAAACTCAAGACTAACTAGTATACTTGGTACTGCTTAACATATATCATCACTCCAGTAGATGGGAAAGCCAAGGAATATTTAGAGATAAAATAGAACCAATCTTACTTTAGATATTTATTAACTAAAATATCCACGTTATGCCTGGTTAGTCTTCGGTGTATTTATCAGAAGTTTGTTGTGTTTACTCTAGTAAAAACTGAAGCAGTTGTTAAAAGATTATTTTTGCATATCAGTAAAATATTTTAATGTGTTGTAATTACAGAATCTTTTTAGCAGCTGCTAAAAAAAAAATCTCAAAAATTAGAATACTATAATCCCTGGTTCTACATTAAGGGGCACAGTCTTCCCAAGATACTAATGTATAAAGTAGAATAGTAATAATAGGTACTTGAAAATGTGTACTCGGGGAAGAATATAACCTTTTAAAATTACTTACAAATGGAAATCCATGCAGTAGGTCTGCCAAAACACATTTCATCACAACTAAAACTAATTTTCCATTCTTACAAATACAATTATAAAAAGATAAAATGAACTCCAAGCAGTAAACTTAATATAAAGTTTACTAATTTTATGTTCACATAATAACATGGATGCTGTTCCAAAAAGTATTTCCCTAGCACAGTCATTTTCAAACTTTGTTAGAGGAGGAGCCCTTCTTCAAATGAAATCATAAGATACAAAACATAAAAGAGAAACCTATTTTAGTTTCAATAATGGGGGGCAAGCTCATTGGCCTGTCCAATAGACTCTCTGAACCCCAACTGTACCATTCAGTGAGGCATTTCAGAGAAATTCCTCAGACTTTTGAGACAAACCACCAATCCCTTTCTCATGTATTTGATATTTATAAAGTCTAAAAATTCGGTAATGATTTTGAAAGTCAGGGAGCTCAGAGGACTCTAACCAATCACATAGAAGTAGATTCTCTCTCTCTCTCATACAAACACACACACACATACAAGTAAGACCAGCAATAAAATCATCAGCAGTAGCATCTAAAGACAGTTAAGTAGACTGAAACAGGTATGAAAACTCTATAAAGTTCAACAGGAACTTAAACCCTTTTTATATTTCTACTCCACTATCACTAATATAGAATTTCATCTTCAAGATCATCTCATGGACCATACGGGTTGCCAGAGAGTCATCTATCTTACCCGTATTCCAACAATAGAAAAGGAAGAGAAAAAGGAAAAAAATTAAATAAAAGTCATCTAACTCCCTTTTCGGTCTTTAAAAAAATTGTTTATTTCTGAAGTAATTGAAGATTTACAGAGCAGATCATCAGTTTTACAGTCAACAAACCACACGCTTCCTTTCACCTCCATGACTAGGATTCTGTCAGTGTAACAACACTTGCCCCACTGCCTCCTTGTGTTTGCTGTTTCCATTTCTTCTGATCCCCAACCTTCTAAACATTGTCCTTGGATAAATGCTTCACTTTTGATCTTAAATGATTGACCGTTCTATGGGATACCTAGCTCCCTCATGTTGCTCCACACCCTATACTATATATCTACGGGGGTAGGGGTGAGGGGTTGAGTTCCAGACTTGAAGAGTGACAAAGACAATAGTCTCAAGGTTACACCAGTCTCAATTTGACCAGTAGGCTTGGTCTTTCTCATGATTTTGAGTTTTGTTCCACATTTTCTCCTACTCTATCCCACCCTATCAGGACCTTCAAATGTGATCTCTTTCAGAGCAGTTAGTAGCGGTAGCTGGGCACCATCTAGTTCTTCTGGTCTTAGGATCATGGAGACTGATGTTCACTTTGTCTATTAGTCATTCTATCTCTCTTTTAAGAAGTCTTATCTAACAATTTCTACTTACAGGTGCTTGGCTTAAACTTAGCTATCTGCTTTCATCTAGCTGCCACATATCAAGTATGAAATTTTATTTTACCTACCCTGGTGTGGCACTGTGGGCTAATCAGCTAGACTGCAAAGTCGGTTTGAACCATAGGTTGGAAGTCCAAACTCACCAGTTGCTCCATGGAAACCCTATATAGGGTCTCTACAGGTTGGAACCAACTTGATGGCACTTAACACCAAGAAGCTAATGAGTTATCCTGTTACTGTTTTCTGGGTGTTGGTAGAAGACAAGTAAAACTTGGCTCATTATTGCTCACAGTATTGTAAGTAGCGTGAGCACTAACCTGTTTGTGTCTGTTCACATTGCCCCCAGGTCTCATGGCAACAATAGCCTGAGCCCAGTGGAATACCTGCACATGCAATGGGTTGCTTCCAGGAGAAGAGCACTGTTCATTTCAAAGGGAGATCATATTCCATTCATACAAGTTGCTAACTGCAAAATCAACTTGCCGACATGTCCTGGATCCAGTGCAGATAAGGCCTGTAAGCATGTGCTGGTGTGCTGACTTCAGGCCCAGGGTGAATTGTCCCACTCAATATGCACATTTAGGGCACTTCCAGTATGGAAAAAGGGGAAGAGGGATACATAATGCATACAAACTAATCACATGAAGAATCAGGAGGGGTAAGGTAGAATCCCCAGTGCATAGTTTCTATCTTTCCCAGATGGAACTGGTGAAAGAGGATGGGGGACAACAGTGATAGGATTTTATGACTCAGTTGTGAATGATTGTTAGCAAGATTCATTGAGATTGTCACCACGGTAATTGTGGAATATGTGTAGCTAAAAGGAGGGTGTAGTAATCATTCATTTCAGAAACAGATAATCCCAAAACCATCAAGAAAGAAGAGCATGAGTGGAGTGTGAGAGCCCTACCTGGAAAAGCTGCAACAGCAGAGACGGTAGTTGGCAGAATGTGCCCCTTGGACATATAAATGAATATAGTTTTATTTTGTTTTGTGAGTATACATCAGATATATTTGCCTTGTTCATTTGGGAAATGTAAGATGTAAATAGGAAGCCACAGGAAGGAAACTGAGTAAATGTTACAGGGAGGGGATTGTAATCATTGAGATGAAACAAGGTATATTGTTTGCTGAATGTAGAGCTGATGATCTTGTCTGTAAACCTTCACCTAGTTCACAATAAAAAGTTTAAAATCATAATAAGGATCACATAAGCTGATTGTATTTTGTGTATATTTGTTTATATAATAATTGTTCTTTTAATGACGTTTGAAAATAATCCAATATACTCTATAGTATTAAATAAGATTATAAACTAGTATTCTGGATATGATACTTGGATATTTATAATAAGGAGTTCTGGTGTGGTGCTGTAGAATAAACACTGGACTACTTTGCAAGGTTGGCAGTACAAACTCACCAACCACTCCTTGGAAACTCTCTACAGCTATGAGTCAGAAGGGACTGATGGATGACACTTAACAACAACAAAAATGTGTAAGGCACTTCTCCATTTAAGAAACTTTCATGAATGGGATCATTGATTTTCATTTAGGGGATGGTGATGCACAGTGTTTAAACACTTTGCTGCTAACCAAAATGTCAGTAGTTTTAACCTACTCAGCAGTTACATGGAGGGAAGACCTAGCAATGTGCTTCTGTAGAGACCACAGTCAAGGAAACCCTGTGGGACCGTTCTACTCTGTTACATGGGGGTCACTATGACCCAAGCATTGACTTCACGACACACAACCACAACATTTCGGGAGAAGAGAATGTTTGGATGAGAGTCTTGGAGAGAAACAGAGACGAGATTCATACACTGGAGAAATCTAGATGACATCTTTTCTTATACCAGTGTCACTAAATTGGTTTAATGTCTTTCTTAAGAGAGTCATGTAAGCAGCAGTCAAAAAATCAAATGACATAGTGCATTAAGCAAATCTGCTGCAAAAGACCTCTTTACAGTGTTAAAAAGTAAAGATACACCTGACACAATCCATGGTATTTTTAATGGCCTCAGATGTATGTATGTTGGGCAATGAATAAGGATCTGTGGAAGAATTGATTCATTTGAGTTATGGTGTGGGAGAAGAATATTGAAAGCACCATGGGCTTCTAGAAGAATAAACACATCTGTCTTGGAAGCAGTACAGTCAGAATTCTCCTTAGAAGCAAGAATAGTTAGACTTCATCTCTTTCAATTTGGACATGTTATCAGGAGGAACCAGTCCCTGGAGAAGAACATCATATTTGGTGAAGTGGGGTATTGGAGAAAAAGAAGAAGACCCCCCAACTAGATAGATTGACACAGTGGCAGCAGCAATGGGCTCAGAAATAGCAAAGATCATGAGGTTGGCACAGGAATTGGCAGTATTTTGTTCTGTAGTACATAGAGTTGCTGTGAATCAGTACGTACTCAATGCACCTAACAACATCAACAACGAGAACTCCTTAATGAAATACTAAGCTCTAACAAATGCTACATTTTCAATATGTCTCAAATAAGTCCCCTTCTCTACTACACCCCACCATCCAAATTCAAGTTCTTATTTTACCTCAGCTGATTTACTACATTTGCCTCTTAAATGAGATTCAATATCTTGAGCAGTTCAGTACAGTGCCTTGCATTAATATACGCTCAATAATGTTACTTATGAGAATCTACTAATAATGATCTTCCTGCCTTGAAACTTGCCTCTCTTTAATCCACTCTCAACAGAGCAGCTAAAGTGCTCCCTAAAAATGCTGATCTAATTACACTATTTAAATGCTAGAAATTATTTACAGAGAGTCCTCTTCCTATAAGTTAAAGGCAAACTCCTTTACACGAAAGCTGAATTTCCCTTAGGCATGGGCAGATCTCTCTCTGTGTTGTCTTCTATCCTACTGTTCTACATGTTGCCTGGATTGCATATATACTAAATTAACAGGTTCTCTGTATGTACACAGGTACTTCAGGTATCTCTTTGTATGCCTGCTGTTTCAAAAGGCAGGAATTCACTTTCCATCTATAGTAAATCCTTAATTCAAGATTCCATTCTTCATTAACACTTCAGTTTTGACTTTTGTAATTCTAAGAATTCTGAGTCCAAAATAACCTATAAAATAGTTATCCCCTGCTTCACCAAAAGGGGTAATGAATCATGTTATATGTCTCCATGGACATTTTGAGTAGTATTTGTTAATTATGTCCTTGTGTGAAGAATACAAAACTGACTCTTGTGTAATACAAATGTAAAAAAAATAATAATATATTAATATCTTAGGCTTAAGAGTTACTGTTGTTGTTGTTGTTGTCAGGTGCCATTGAGTCGGAACCGACTCATAGCAACCCCATGCACAGCAGAATGAAACAATGTACGATCCTGGGCCAACCTCACTACCGCTGCCACACTTGACACCATCATTGATTCCTCTTTTTCTCTGACCTTCCACCTTACCCAGCATGACATCCTTCTCCAGCGACTGTTCCCTCCTGACAATGTGTCCGAGTATGAGAGATGAAGCTTAGCCATCCTGGCCTCCAAGGAGCACTCTGGCTGCACTTCTTCCAAAACAGATCTATTGGTTCTTTTGGCAGCCCATGGCACTTTTAGTATTCTCCTCCAACACCATAACTCAAAGGCATCAATTCTTCTATGATCTTCCTTATTCACTGTCCAGCTTTTGAATACATATGAGGTTATTGAGGACTAAGGTGTCAGGCGCACCTTAGTCCTCAAGCTGACATCTCTGCTCCTCAACACTTTAAAAAGTTCCTATGCAGCAGAATTGCCTAATGCAATACGTCACTTAGGAAAGGATAAAGCAATAAAAAATAAGAGAAAGAAAGAGAACTAAGATGCATGGAGGATTGCTATTGATAAGTGCTGTGGAGGTGGTTCCAACTCACAGGGACCTGTATAGGGTTTCCTAGAAGCAGCTAGTGGGTTTGAACTGCCGACCTTGTGGATGTCAATCTAGTGCTGATCCTCCAGCATCACACTAGGGGTCCAAGATGCATAGAGGATGGCAGCAGAAATCTCATTTTTTTTTTTTTGATAGCATCTCAGTATAGAAACAAAACCAAAGGAGAGAATATATGAAGAATTAATAAATATAATTTCCCAGTCATAAGAATAAATGAAAGTCCTTTTATTGAAAGTTTCTAAAGATTTAAAAATAGGAGAGAAAAGGAAAAAAAAACATAAAAAATCATAGTGAAATTTAAGAGTATTGTAAACAAAAGATAATTCTAGAAGAAATCAAGAGGTCACCTATACTGAATGCTGAATCATACTCAAGTCAGACTTCTTAACAGCAACACTGGGTACAAGAAGACAATGGAATGCTATTTTCAAAGTATTGGAAAACTTTGAAATAAAAACTTAATGGCAATAATCTTAAGCACACAGTCATGAAAGTTTTGCTACTTAAACCTACACTGAAAACAAACTTGGAGGAAGTACCCAAGTGTGAAGAGCAACAAATACAGAAGACACTGCAATATTTGAGACATCAGGATAATCACATTGAATATAAGGCTAAACTTTAGTGCTGCCCCTCTAAAAAAACAGACAAACAGACAAAAACAGAAAGGTGGGCAAAAAGTAAAATGCATCAATAACACTGGTACTATGAACCAATACTGTTGTTGTTGTTGTCAGGTGCCATCGAGTCAGAACTGACTCATAGCGACCCCATGCACAGCAGAAAGAAACAATGTCCAACAAAAATGCAGAATTTATGAATTTTTTAAAGTAGACAGAAAAAAAACCCCACCTTAATCTATTCATGAAAAAAAAAACAGTAAAGAGAAATAAAAGGAAACAGTGAAATATTCTAAAAAATAAATATATATAAGATCTGAAAAATAAAGCAGAACTAAGTCCTGCCATAGCATTAATTACAATTGTGTATATGCCAATAGGATAGCTGTTGGAGGACACCATTCAAGTCAATGGCATCTTTCCCATCAGTTTCATGATCATCATCGACAATATCGTCATCGATATTTGACAGATATTTATTAATATAGCAGACATTGTTTTTACAATTTGTGAAGATGAGTTCTCTGAATCTTTACAATGCTGTGAGATAGCATTCCTGTCTATTCAACAGGTTAGGGGATAGATTTAGGAAAATTAAGTCATTTACCCAATAGATTAAATCTTGGCTTGAGAATTCAAACCACCACGGCAAGGTCTGCTTTCTACAATCCAAGGTTGTGACCTCTTTGGCTTAGAATGAACATAGGTCTGATTTCCCATTTGGTTTATACTTTTTCACTAGAGAGAATCCCAGATATAAAAATGGCTATTTCCTTCATGTACTTTCAAGTTGTCTTAACAAACCCATTTACTTAGGGCTAAATGGTCAATACAAACTCGTCACCTGATATTTTTTTTAAACAATTATTTGTTTCTGACCTACTCTCTTGCTGCCCCAGTTTCTTTCCTGCTCCAGTTTCTGTCCTGATTCTAATACCCAACTACCTTTCACGTTTGTTACCTGTCTTCTGCATAGGGAGATAACCCTTTCTCAGCCTTCAGTGTCATCCATTTATCTCCTTCCTCTCTAGAATTCTCTGGTGAGATGACAAATCCTTAAGAAGTACTTTGATTCTGTAGCCATGAGCAGTGGACAATTTAAATACTGTTCCGGCTGGAATCACTTCAGCCCTTGTGTACAGAGAGGAGGGCAAGAGGGTAAAATTCACTCAACATAATTACATTTTCATTGAGAACTCTTGAAAATGACCTACCAAATTAGGAAAGTAATCTGGAAAAGCAGTTTGATTACTAGAAGTGAGGATCATCTGGTCTGTGAGCAATATCAGGTCTATGAAATCATTTGGTCAGGCCCTGTCAAGACAACCACAGTTCCAGCCATCACATTTGTTGTTGTTAAGTGCCGTTGAGTTGGTGCTGACTCGTAGCAACCCTTTATAGGGTTTCCAAGGAGCAGCTGGTGAGCTTGAACCACTGACCTTGCAGTTCAAACTGACCAGGCAGTCTGGTGCTTTAATCAATATCATCATACCAAGACTCCAGCTATCACATTGTTGTGACTGAAGTGCCACTGAGTCGGTTCTGACCCATAGCGACACTGTGAAGGGTTTCCAAGGAGCAGCTGGTGAGCTTGAACCACCGACCTTGCAATTCAAATGGCTTTGCAGCCTGGCGTATTAACCCACAGTGCCACACCAGGATTTCATAGCTATCACATTGTTGTTGTTGTTGTTGATAGGTGCCATCGAGTCAGTGTCGACTCATAGGACCTTATGCACAGCAGCACAAAACACTGCCCGATCCTGGGCCAACCTCACTATTGTTGCCACGCTTGAGCCCATTGATGCTGCCATTGGGCAATCCATCTCACTGGTGGTCTTCATCTTTTTCTCTGACCCTCCACCTTACCAAATATGATATCCTTCTCCAAAGACTGATCCCTCCTAACAATATGTCCAAAACATGAGAGACCAACTTTGACCATCTTGGCCTCCAAGTGGCACTCTGGCTGCACTTCTAACACAAATCTGTTAGTTCTATGGGCAGCCTATGGCACTTTCAATATTCTCCTCCAACACCATAACTCAAAAGCATCAATCCTACTACTGTCTTCCTTATTTACTGTCCAACTTTCGCATGCATATGAGGTTATTGAACGTGACTAAGGTCAGGCGCACTTTAGTCCTCAAACTGACATCTTTGCTTTTCAACACTTTAAAAAGGTCTTGTGCAGCAGATTTGCCTAATGCAATACGTCATTTTATTTCTTGACTGCTGCTTCCATGAGTGTTGATAGTTGATCCAAGAAGAATGAAGTCCTTGACAACTTCAGTCTTTTCTCCATTGATAAGAATGTTGTTTATTGGTCCAGTGGTGAGAATTTTTGTTTTCTTTACATTGAGATACAGTCCATACCGAATGCTGTGGTATTTGTTTTAAGTAAATGTTTTAAGTCCTCTTCACTTTCAGCAAGCAAGGTTGTATCATCTGCATATTCCAGGTAGTTAATGAGTCTTCTTCCAATCCTGATGCTACATTTTTCTTCATAGAACCCAGCATCCAATCTGTCTGGGTTCTGGGCTAATGAATGGAGATGTGAATAGGTCTCATGTAATGCAATAGTGTATAATTGTTTTTTAGCAAAAGGAGTGGCGTGATTGACTTTGTAGTCTAGGAGTGGAGGTCCCTGGGACCATCAAAGGAGAAGAGCAGAAAGCAGGACCCTACCCAGAGAATCAGTGATACCAGAGATGGAGGCAGAGATGGTGACATGGAGAGATGGAGTGCCTGGGGACGTTAGACCAGAGAGGGAGAGGGACTGTGTGCTGACGACCGGGGTGCAGGCTTGCAGGGTATACCTTTTGGTTGGATGATGATGCATGGAGGGGATTGTAGCCATGGCAAAGAAATGATATACAATAGGATGAATATAAAGCTAATGTTCTCCCATGTAAACGATCACATAATTCACAATAAAACATATATAAAAAAAAGAGAGACAATTGTACGCATGAAACTCACCAGATAAAATAAACAGAAATCAAATTGACTACATCTGTGGAATGAGATGATGGAAAAGCTCCATATCATCAGTCAAAATAAGGCCAAGGCAGAATGTGGGAACAGACCATCAATTACTCAATTCATACTGAAGCTGAAGAAAATGAAAATAAGTCCACGAGAGCCAATATATGACTTTGAATACATCCACCTGTATTTAGAGATCCTCTGAAAAAACAGATTTGATACAATAAACACTAAAGATCAAAGACAGAAGAGTGTTGAATGACATTAAGAACATCATACAGGAAGAAAGCAAAGAGTCATTAAGAAGACAAGAAAGAAGGAAAAGATCAAAATGGATGGCAGAAGCTGAACAGAAAATTTCAAAGTTCAGCTCGAGAAGACAAAGTCAAATATTACAATGAAATGTGCAAAGATTTGGAGTCAGAAAACCAAAAAGGAAGAACACGCTCAGCATTTCTCAAGCTGGGGGAACTGAAGAAAAAATTCAAGCCTCGACTTTCATTATTGAAGGATTCTCCAGGCAAATTATTAAATGATGCAGAAAGTATCAAAAGAAGATGGAAGGAATACACAGAGTCATTGTCCCAAAAGAAATGGTTGATGTTTAACTGTTTCAAGAGATAGAATGTGATCAAGAGCCAATGATATTGAAGAAGGTAGCCCAAAGTTCATTGAAGGAATTGGCAAAGAAAAAGGCACCAGGAATTGATGGAATAAAAATTGAAATCTTTCAAGAAAGTGAGGCGGCATTGGAGGCACTCACTCATCTCTGTCAAGAAATTTGGAAGACAACTATCTGACCAACTATTGGAAGAGATCTGTATTTGTGCCTATTCCAAAGAGAGGTGACCCAGTGGAATGTGGAAATCATCAGACAATCTCTTTGATATCCCATGTTAGTAAAGTTTCACTAAAGATAATACAGAAATTGCTACAAGCATACACTGACAGAGAACTCCCTGAGGTTCAAGCTGGACTCAGAAGAGGCCGTGGAACAAGGGATATCATTGCTGATGTCTGATGGATCGTGGCTGAAAGCAGGGAATACCAGAAAGATGTTTACCTTTGCTTTACTGACTATGCAAAAGCTTTCAATTGTGTGAATTATGACAAGCTATGGACAACATTGCAAAGTATGAGTATTCCAGAACACTTTAATTGTGCTCATGAGGAATCTGTACATGGACATGGACCAAGAGGCAGTTGTGCAAACAAGAGCATGGGAACACTGAATGTTTTAAAATTAAGAAAGTTGGGTGACAAGGTTGTATTCTTTCACCATACTTATTCAACCTGTATGCTGAGCAAATAATCTGAGAAGTTAGGTTATATGAAGAAAAATGTGGCATCAGGATTGGAGGAAGACTCATTAACAAGTTGAGATATGCAGATGATCCAAACTTGCTTGCTGAAAGTGAAGAGGACATAAAACATTTACTGATAAAGAGCACAGCCTTCGGTATGGATTACATCTCAATGTAAAGAAAACAAAAATCCTCACCACTGGCCAATAAACAACATTCTTATCAATGGAGAAAAGATTGAAGTTGTCAAGGACTTCATTCTTCTTGGATCAACTATCAACACTCATGGGAGCATCAATCAAGAAATCAAATGACGTTTTGCATTAGGCAAATCTGCTGTACAAAACCTTTTCAGTGTTGAAGAGTAAAGATGTCAGTTTGAGGACTAAAGTGCTCCTGACACAAGCCTTGGTATTTTCAATAATCTCATATGGATGTAAAAGCTGGACAGTGACTAGGGAGGACCATAGAGGAATTGATGAATTTGAGTTATGAGTTGGAGGAAAATATTGACAGTGCATGGGCTGCCAAAAGAACAAACAGATCTGTGTTAGAAGAGGTGCAGACAGAGTGCTTCTTGGAGGTCAGGATGGCCAAATTTTTCTCTCATACTTCAGAAATATCATCAGGAGGGACCA
The DNA here is from genome assembly GCF_000296735.1 of Chrysochloris asiatica. NCBI lineage: Eukaryota > Metazoa > Chordata > Mammalia > Afrosoricida > Chrysochloridae > Chrysochloris > Chrysochloris asiatica. Next base: position 14,762,044 of record NW_006408583.1, read on the forward strand.
GTCGCAGGAGAAAGATAACATGTTTGGTAAGGTGGAAGGTCAGAGAAAAAGAGGAAGACCCCCAGTGAGATGGGTTGGCAAGATGGCAGCAAGAATACAGAAGACGGTGACTAGAAACATAAATCAAGCGTCAGGAGTTAGCACTCTAGCCAACTTGGCTGATTAACTCTATATTAATTGAGGGAAAATATAGTCATTCCTCCACATTTTTTGTACGGGAGTTCATGCATACTTGATCACTGTACACCCAGGATGGCCAGTTGGAATTTAGTGTTTCGTAATCACATATTATTCACACAGTCACCAAGCCCACCACGAAATGAGACTGAGTCTGGTGGTAGTTGAATTGGTGCTGGTGTTGCGAATGGTGGATGTGATAGAGAAAATGGCAGTTATGGTGTTGGTGGTGGGAAAGTGTTGACAGTACAGCCTATGTTGTAGGTAGTCCGTAGGTAACAGGACATAGGATCAATGAACATCCTGAGAAGTAAATAAATCAGATATTATACAGAATTTGTGGTAAAGATAATTTTTAGCAAAGAATGGGTCAATCTTATGAGCTATAGATTGGTCCTAGATGTATTAAAAACTCCTTTCCAAACTTTTTTTTTTTTTTTTAATTAGCTTACCTTAAATATATGCATCCTCTCTTTGCCCCATGTTTCGTAAGAGGAAGTCAAACTTTGGGGAAAAACTGTTATAAAATTACTATTTATTTTTATTTTTATTTCAGGGACAAATAACTTTTGACATCATGTAAAGCACTTTAACTTACAAAGCTAAAATCTAAAGAATAAATAAATTATATTGTGGCAGTAATTCCTTGCAGACCAACAATCAGGTGCGTACTGAATAAAACCATCAGGAAATCTGTCTATATCCAAATGTGTGGCTCTCTAGAAACAGCTTCAGAAAAATGTTACAGAAAATACCATGAATTCTATTTTACACGGGACCAGATGACGACTCATTATTTTAACTATACACAGGAGCAATAACATCCTACTGAAACACGTTTAAACATAAAGGAAAATGTTTACAAAGCATCGACAACATGTACAAATGGATATAGTCACTGTTTCTCTTACCTCAGTAGCTTTTTTTTTTTTTTTTTTTAAGTTTTTATTCTGGATTGACTGAAAGTTTACAGGGCAGATCATCAGTTTTACATTCAACAAATCCTACACCTTGTTTCATTACAATGATTATAATCCCCTCCATGTACCATCAGTTAATAGTATTTCTCTCTATTCACTTTAGCTCATTTTCTGTTTTTCAAAACATTCAGGCATATACAATAATTTACACCACCAAAGGGCACATTTTGCAAGTCTGCCTCCTGGTTGCCATCTCTTAGTCCCTCTCTTCCTATGAATCTAAAGTCCTCAGCTGCTCCCTCTTTCCATGTCCCTATCTTTGGTAGCGTAGTGGTTACGAATCGGACTGCAAACCTTAAGGTCAGCGGTTCGAAACTATCAGCCGCTCCACGGGAGAAAAATGAGGCTTTCTACTCCCGTAAAGATTTACACCCTCGGAAACCCTGTACAGGGTCGCTATGTGTCGGAACCGACTCGACAGCACTTAACAACAACAACAACAATCTTTGTGTCCATCTCTGGTATTGCTGCTTGGTCCCACATTCCACTTGTACTCTTCTCCCTGATGTTCCTGGATTGTAAGATAAACTACTCCCTCATAACTTCTACCTTTACAATTGTGACAGTTACAATTAGTCATGATAACAATTACTCACTATTGAATCATAAGACTCTTATCCCATCTCTTTTAACCAGACCCATCTAGACAAGATGAAAACTATTCAGCGGGGACTCTTTTCTCCCCAGACACTATTAAACTAAACTATCCCTTGAAACCTTGTAAGCCAATCATTTTGTACCTTTATCCCCCCCTCATTGTAGGTAGCCAATGTCTGAGTTGCCCGTCCCTATCTACCCTGTGTACAGAGGGGATAGTATTGATACTTGATGTGTAGACTCCATCCCTCTCTGTTGGTATTTAGAGTTACTACCTCCATGAGTAGAGGTCAAGTATAAGAAGACTATTTATAGAATGGGAATAATGCTCTTGAACACTTTTGATGTACCTATTACCACAATGTTAAAGGAGCTCTGGTAGCGTAGTGGTTACTAATCGGGCTGCGAACCACAAGGTCAGCAGTTTGAAACTACCAGCTGTTCTGTGGGAGAAAGCTGAGGCTTTCTGCTCCCGTAAAGATTTACAGCCTCAGAAACTCTGTGCAGGGTCGCTATGAGTCGGAACCGACTCCACGGCACATAACAACAACAACAACAACATTATCACAATGTTAGTAGTCAGCTTGCTGGGGCTGGCACACTGCTTTTTTCTGTGTCTAAGATTGGAACTGGCCAAAGGCTTACAACATATTGCACTTGACCTCAAGAAGAAAGTAAAATGATGCCTAGTCTTAAAAAGATAACTTCCTGCTTCCTTTTTGTTGGCATTGTCTTTTAAACATTTAAAACTGATCATCTTAACATCCTCCAATGACTCCCTATGGGCCTTAGAATAATGACAATGAGGGTCTTGTCTTTATGAACATGGTATCATTGGATCTTCTACGTTGAGTCATCTATTCTGTCTGCCTTTTCAATTGGGATGTGAATGCCTCTGGAGAAGGAACCTCATCTTGTTGATTTCTAGAATGATCTTAGTGCCTGGTACAATGCCTGGCATTGACTCTCACTTATTAAAGAAGAAGTGGTAACTATTGTCTTATCAGAAGTCCTGGTGTGGTGCTGTGGGCTAATGCACTGAACTGCAGTCAGTTTAAACCTCAGTGTTGGTGGTTCAAGCTTACCAGCCACTCCTTGGAAACCCTATACAGGGTCGATATGGGTCAGAACTGACTCGATGGCACTTAGCAATAACAACAATTGTCCTATCAATCATCCATGAAGACACTAATGATTTGAGAAGAGTGAAATGACAGAAAATGGTCAAATCTATCTTAAGTAAGGCATGTTTCCAAGGATGAATTGGTGGGTTTGAACTGCTGACCTTGTGGTTATCAGTGGTACTGATCCTATGGTGCCATACCAGGACTCCAAGTAAGGCACAGGACTCTGCTTTCTGAAATGTTTGGTCACATAATACCAGGCTCATATGGACTCCTGGTGTGGAACTGTAGGATCAACACAGGACTGTGAACCACAAGGCCAGAAGTTCAAACCAACTGGTTGCTCCTCAGAACCCTATACAGGGCCGCTATGAGTCAGAACCGACTCGATGACACTTAGCAACAACAACATAACTATTTCAAAACAGTTCTTTCTCAATCTCGTTTCTTTTTTTCTTCTTTCTAGTGTTTCTGATGTGCCTTGTTGTTGTTAAGTGCCATCGAGTTGGTTCTGACTCATAGTGATGTTTCCGCGGAGTGGCTGGGGAGTTTGAACAGCCGACCTTGTGGTTCAAACCAACCTTGCAGTCCTGAATTTACCCTTCAGTGCTACAACCCAACTCTAATAATTCAGTGAATCTGCATGCCACATGTGCATAATTATCATAAAGCATAAGAATGCTTACATACACTATACACAAATTTGGAAGAGACATGCTAGATACAACCTTGGCATTGACTAAGAAATGGCTCCACTGAGCCTGCCACACTTCACCCATCACCCATTTCTAGGCTACATTGAAGAAACGGAGGCATGCAAACGAAGGCTTCAGACTGAAGCTTTATTTAAGGAAAACCGCACACACAGTAGAGCAATATTATATGTCTCTCTGCTTCTCATAGTGGGCAGGTTCTTACTTCTTTGCTGCTTCCTCAGACAAGTGAGAATGCCTCAAGACCATTGTTCATAGAGGCTGGCTGGCCTTCCATGGGGGAGACATTTCAACTCCTAGACTGGATGCTTCCTGAACTGCAAATTCCCAACTTCCACCTGGTGCAGCCTTTAAAAGTCTTTAGGGGATCTTACTCTGTGAGCCCTGGAGTTTGGGGAGCACCAAATTTCCTGCCTGACTCTCCCCTAAAAGTGTTTGAATGTTACAGGCTGCTTAGAATTGCCTATCATAACATATCTAAGACAAATGTTCAAAATTAAGTGGGGTTGAGTTTCTGAGTTTCCTCATGGTGTAACAAAGATGAAATGGAAGGTCCAGGCAAGAGTTACCTTGACAGGGGGCCCCACAAGAATCGCCTGCCTATAAGAAGGAACTTCAGCAGGAAGAGTTTGTGTGGTGTGTACCAACAGGAATTGAAGGGGAGTCTTATGACATCAGCAGGAATGTGCATCACCTCATACAGGGTATAAATTCAAGGGGACAGAGGAGGAGGTCTCCAAACAAGCCTGTAAATCACTCCTTAAGAGAAGGAGTCAACTTTGGACATCTGCCATTGATGACAGTTTTCAACATCCAGCCAAGTAAAAAAGCTGTTTTTTATCCTTTTCCTTCTTATTTCCAGCTCCTCACATTAAACCTGGAGGAGCCGCAGTGTGAGCTGAGAAGAATGCAGAATTAATAAAACCTATAGTAAACTCACAACCATCAAGTTAATTCTGACTCATAATGACCCTGTATATGGTATCTGAGGCCGTACATCTTTAAGGGAACAGAAACCCTCATCTTTCTCTTGTGGAGCAGCTGGTGGGTTTGAACTGGTGACCTTGTGGTAAGCCGTCCAGTGCTTATTCTACAGTTCCACAATGAAATCCAACTAAGTCTGGGGACAAAGAGGAGCTGTTTAAATTGAATGTATCACTTATTTAACTTAGTTTGAAAAGAAATCTTTAATACTCAAAAATAAGGGCAGTTCACTAATATCACAAAATGATTATTAAAGTAATAGGATCTGTAGTAGCTTATCAATGCAAGTCCTTTGACCCTCCTTCCACCAAGAGATAGAGTCCATGCCTTCTCCTTTGTGACGGTCCTGATGAAGGAAATATGGCAGAGGAGATTCAACAGAACTTCCAAGTCTAGGCTCAGCCAGGCCAGGCAGATTGAACACTCGGAGGAGTGTTGAATGCAAAGCCCAGGAAGTGAAAAAGACATGAGGTAGGGAGAGGGTTTCAGGAGCTTCAGGGTTCAATCACAGAAAGCTCAGCAAATGGAGTGAGGAATTCACTCAGACACAAAATGTAAGGGAGAGGACGGCAAAAACTCAGTCATTAAGATAAATTATATTTTAATGCAATATTTTTAAAAAGGAACAATTAGTAATGAAGGAAGCATCAACAATGTACACAAAGACAGGATCAATAGTATTGTCTGATGATTGCTGTAACAAAATGCCATAAGTTGAGTGACTTCAAGCAGGGGACATCAAAAAGCACATAGAAAAATTCCATTATTTTTTCATTTAATTTTTCCATGAACTTTTCTTTCCCATAGGTGTCAACAAGTTTGTTTTAATATACATATTTATACACACACACACAACATTTTAATTCCAGTGTGACCAGCAACATTTCTTCAACTACGTGAGAGCTCTCCCTCACTAAATGAGACCCTTAAGAGAGCTGTGGCCTGGCACATTCTTCCCAGATGACGCCCAATGGGAGACAAGTGGGAAGGGCAGAGAGCAGCTCAACAAGTCTGCCTGGACTTCATACAGGCCCAGAACTCTGCGGCACCCTCTTCATCAGCTCTTCATCCTGCATGGACAATTCTGCCAGCTTTTTGCCCATCCTCTAGTGGATGTCCAGCTGACCCTTGACCAACTCTGCTTCCTTGTAGTGGGGAGGTACCCACTTCCGGTGGTAGGCACTGGTCATTCTGTTGTACATATTGGTCATCATTTCCACCTCCAGCTCAGCTGCCAGCTGCTGAGCCCTGAGTGAATCCATCCTGGCTCCGGCCCCTGGGAGGGGATCTGCTTTTGGTCTGCTAGTCCATGGGCAGGGGTCTGTAGTAATGCCCCCTGTCTCTGTACCCCCAGCTTCAGGCAAACACTCCCCATGAACTTTTTAAGCCCCTTCCTTTAAAAAAATGTATTGGCTTACTCTTCTGGAGATGAAAAGTTTAAATCAATGTATTGGCCATGTTGGTTCCTTCTGAACAGCACTAAGTGAGAAACAGTTCCATGTCTCTCTCTTAGCTTCTGGTAGAGTCAGGAATTGTTTGGTTTGCAGGTCTAGCATCCTCTGTTCTTGTCTCTATGTGTTTTCCTCTCTTATAAAGATAGCACTCTAATCACTCACATTCACCTGATAGCATCCTCAAATACTCTATTTCCAAATGGGGTCACATTCAAAGGTGTAGAGGTCAAGACTTCAATGTATCCAGATAACATATTTATCTGTTATAGATTCAACACATTTTGATATAGATTACATCGCGGATACAATGTTATATATAACAATTGCTGATTATTTCTTTTTCCACACTCCTATACAGCTCAGCAAGAACTGACACTTATGTATCCAGAATGAATAGAAAGTGGGACTATAGAACTTTCTGGGTGATGGTAATACCCCACATCTTGGTGTCTACTTGGGTATATGCAATTGTCCATTCATATAAAACTGTACATGCAAGATCTGTGTATTTTAGTGTTTGTAATTATAACTCTATATGTGCATATGTATTCACACTAATAATGCTTGGGTGAATACTGTAGGAGGTTTGGGGGGAAATTCTTATTCTTTCAAATGAAAGCCATTGCAGTAGATGGTCTCTTTACAAATACTCTGGTTAAATGCTAGACAGTTAACTGAAAGGTTCAAAGTTCAAACCCACCCAGAAGCATCTTAGAAGAAAGACGTGGTCATCTGCTTCTGAAAAGCTATAGTCATGAAAGTCCTGGGGAGGGACGTTCTACTGTGTAACACCTGGGATCACCAGGAGATGGAATCAAATGGATGGGAACTGGTTTTCATTGGTTTTTGGTACCTTACTCAGTGAGTGTGAGAGCTGGGACTGCTCTGGGTATCCAGTGACCAGCAGAAACATGAAGTTGACACGTGGAAAAGGCTAAGTCAAAAGAAGCAGAGAGAAATGAAGCCAGAGCCCTAACAGAACAGTGATTGAATACTGCAATTGCTCCAGACTCTTTAAATTACAGAAGGCAATGTCTTTATTTTTTTAAGTCAGCTGGAGTTGAGTTTTCTATTAAAGATTCAGAGAACTACATGGAAAAATAAGCCAGCAGAAGGAGGCAGTAAAAATAGGGATTGGGAGATGTCGTGAGAAAAAGAGTGTAAGCAGTGTTGAATGTTTACCACTACCAGGAACTGTGTTTGCACTGGAGGGAAAGGACAGGAAATGAGACAAAGTCTATGTGATCATCCAGTTTACAATTTAAGCTGGTGTGTGGGGCTAGAAGGAGGCAGCAATAATTTTAGATACATAGATAGATCGATAGATTGATAACTGCCACCGGTTTAACTCCAACTCAACTGGACACTGCTTAATCCTGCATCAACCGCACAATAGCCAGTATGTTTGAATCTATTGCTGCAAGCCACTTTGCCAATCTAGCTCACTGAAGGTCTCCTTGACCCTCCTTGGCCCTCTATGTCACCAAACTTCATGGCTTCCTCAGGGGATTCATCCCTCCTGATAGTCTATCCAAACCAAGTAGGCTAGACAATGTTCTGCTTTGATTCATAAGGTTTTCAATGCCTACTTGTTAAAAGCAGATCTATTCCTAATCTGTCTTAGTCTGAAAGCTCTACAGAATCCTGACTCAGCTGGTGCTTGAAATACTGCTAGCATAGCTTCCAGCATTACAGCCACAAAAAGCAAACCAGGACAATATGACACCTTCAACATTTTGTGATGGAGCAATACTTTTACATAGAAATAAATGCTATAAAGAAAATCACACCGGGTCATGTAAAGTGGAAGAGACTACTGCATTCTATGGAATTAATATTTGAGCATCAGTCTAATTGAGGAAAAGGTGCTGACTATCAGAAAATCTAAAGAAAATTGTTTTCTAAGAAGAGATTCAGCAACATATTTCTGAAAGACAAAAAAAGTTGAAGGAGTGGAAAGTCCTTAAGAACTTGAACATGGAGATGTGGTTAAGGTGAAGAAGCTGTTTCAATAGGTCTGGGCTGCTGCCTGAGATTCTGCATTTTTAGCAAGCTCCCACAGAGTGCACATGTTGCTGGTCCAGTGGCCACATTTGGAATACCAGAGTCTTGAGGCACTGCCATCAAAAGTGACACACGTACAAACAATCATGCACAAGAACAGAAACACAGACACACAAAACTCCTGATGGTCAGGCAACCATCTAGAAACTTCCTCTCTAAAGACATCAAATGATTCCAGAGCAAAGACATGTCCTCATCTGGGCATTCAGGGATCCAAGTAAATGATTTAATAGGTACATTTTACTCATTGCCTCATCATCAAATATGAATAAGCCTTCAAAGGGTAAGCTTACGTTCAAGTCACCATTTAAAATCATTGTTAGGGGCAGAGGAATGCAAGATATACAGGGATAGGGTCAAAACAGCTGTAATTATGGTCTGATTGCACGGACTGTAAGAAAATCTGGTCTCAAGAACTGAATCCTCAGAAAGAACCACTGATTTCTCTGCATGATTGCAGTGTGACCAGAAAGATATTGAATTTTCTCATCTGTACAAACACTTAGCACATTATTCATTTTTACTTGTCTATCTTACATATCTGTTAATAAAACCTATCATAAACTCTGGTAGCATAGTGGTTACGAATCGGGCAGCTAATCTCATGGTCAACAGTTCAAAACTACCAGTTGTTTAACAGGAGAAAGATGAAGCTTTCTGCTCCCATAAAGATTTACAGCCTTGGAAACCCCGTGCAGGGTTGCTATGAGTCAGAACTGACTCCATGGTACAACAACATACTTTAGTACAGAGTTCTGGTGGGGCACTGTAGGAGAAGTGTAGGACCGTAAGGTTGGTTTGAACCATAATGTCGGAGGTTCAAACTCACTAGTCCCTCCTATACTGGGTCGCTATGGGTCGGAACCAACTCAACAACATGTAACAACAACAACATACTTTAATCTTGGTGTGGTGTTGTAGGATCAGCATTAGAATGCTAACCACAGGGTTACTGGTTCAAACCCACAAGTCACTCCTCAGAAAACCCTATACAGGGTCCCTATGAGTCAGAATTGACTCAATGGCACTTAGCAACATGCTATACTTTGATTCTTAGTGTGGCGTTATAGGATCTGCACTGGACTGCGAACCACAAGGTCAGTGGTACAAACCCACCAGCTACTTCTTGGAAACTCTATACAGGGCCCCTGTGAGTCAGAATGGGCTCAATGGCACATAATAACAATAACAACAACATACTTTTAACAAAACCCAGCTAATAGAAATAGTGATGCTAGTGTAGTGAGTCATGAGTTGGACACAATTTCAGCAGTTTGAATCTACCAGCTGTTCCTCAGGAGAAGGATGAGGTTTGCTACTCTCATAAAGATTTACAGCTTCGGAAACCCTATACAGGGTTGCTATGAGTTAGAATTAAGGGGCTCTGGTAGCATAGTGGTTATGAGTTGGGCTGCTAACGTCAACATCAGCAGTTTGAAACTACCAGCCATTCTGCAGAAGAAAGATGAGGCTTTCTGTTCCCATAAAGATTTACAGCCTCAGAAATCCTGTACAGGGATGGAGTGGGTTCAGGAATGATGCGATCCACTGAGTGGTGTTCTAAGACTCTCAGTTTGTCTTCTCTGTTCTTTTAGCTATCACAAAGAAAGGATATCATGTAAAAGCAACTATGCTACTTGATCCAGTTCTTTTCATTTTTTATTGCTGCTTTTTTCTTGGTATCTGTTTGAACAATTGACTTATTATGCTTTCATAATATGCATAACTGGGAGGAAATATTTTGCATGAGGTAGGTTTCAAAAATGTCATTCTAGCTTGCATAAACCCAAGAAAGAGTTTTATCAACAGTGTTTGGATATGTTCCTTCTAAAATTAACATGGGAGACCCAAGTCCAAAATGGTTTTTTCCCCAGGATTTTTATGGGTACCAAAGTTCAAGGTTAGAAGGTCATGACCTCACAATGCCCTCTCTTCCCTCCCTAGAGAGACAAGGCCCAATCAGACAGCCTCAGAGCTTCTATTCCTCTAGAAACAATTTGTTATGTGAAGAAAAACAGATAACATGTTCTCAACAGTGAAAAAATTTTTACATTTTTCTCATGCTTGGGATTCTCTGTTATTTAATCTCTCTTCCCAGCGACTTTCTCCTAGACACATACACAATCATTATACTAATGTTCCTTTTTAAAATCCACCTTCATATTCTTTTTGCAATCTTACCTGTTTTCAATAAAGAAAATTTAAGGATTATTTAAAATAGTCTTCCCTTCCCTCCAATAATGAACAAATGGAAACAAAACATACACGTCTGTCCAAACTTCTTTTAATTGAGAAACTAGACGATAATTGAAATCATAAAGTCAGTCAGCCAGTAGACAGGATATAAAAATCTTCCTGCAAAGTATAGTAAACTGGAAGACAGTCTTTGTTATGTGTTGGGCAGAGGGAGATGCATCATGCTTCATGCCATCTAGGTTGCTCTTAAATGGAGCATTAATTAATGAAAGCCACAGCCTAATAGGGTCATGGAAATGGTTTGTTGTTGCACATTTAAAAGTTTACAAAACCACTGGTTGTTGTTGTTAAGGGCTGTTGAGTCGGTTCAGACCTGTAGTGACCCTGTATAGGGTTTCTGAGGAGTGACTGGTGAGTTTGAACTGCCGACCTTGAGGTTCAAACTGACTTTACGGTCCAGCTCATTAACCCACAGTGCCACACCAGGACTCTTGGTTGTTATGGTTAGATGCCATCAAGTCAGTTCCAATTTATAGCAAGCCTTATGTACAAAAGAACAAAACGTTGCCTCGTCCCGCACCATCCTCACAATTGTTGCTGTGTTTGAGCTCATTGTTGCAACCACTGTGTCAAAGCATGTAGCTGAGGGTCTTCCCCCTTTTCACTGATCCTTTAGAACTATGATTTCCTTTTCCAGGGACTGGCCCCTCCTGATAGCATGTCCAAAGTACATGAGACAAAGTCTAGCCATAATTGTTTCTAAGGAGCATTCTGACTGTATGCCTTCCAAGACAGACCTGTTTGTTTCTGGCAGTCCACGGTAACATCAGAATTGTTATTCAACGTCATGATTTAAAGGCATTAATTGTTCCTCAGTCTTCCTTTCTCATTGTCCAACTTTCACATGCATATGAGGTGATTGAAAACATCATGGCTTTGCATTAGAGAAATGCCAATCCAACAACATTAGCTGTCCTCTCACATCAGCATTATGAGCCAAGTTAAAAAAAACAAAACAAAACAAAAAAACCCTCAAAACGACAAATGCTGGCCAGAGTGTGGTGAGACTGAAACCTTCCTACATTACTGGTAGGACTATAAAATGGTTCAACTACTGTGGAAATGGTATGACACTTCATCAGAAATCTGGAAATTGAAAAACCGTTTGTTGTTGTTGTTAGGTGCCACCGAGTCAGTACCTACTCATAGCGACCCTATGCACAGCAGAATGAAACACTGCCCGATCCTGGGCCAACCTCACTATCGTTGCCACACTTGAGTCCATCAATGCTGCCACTATGCCAAGTCATCATCTTTTTCTCTGACTCTCCACCCTAGCAAACATGATATCCTTCTCCAGCGACTAGTCCCTCCTGACAAGATGTCCAAAGAACCCAGCAATCCCTCTACTTGGCATATATCCACAAGAAATAAAGAGCCAGGACACAAGTAGCTATATGTATACCGATGTTCATCACAGCACTAGTCACAATAGCAAAAAGGTGGAGACAACCTAAACTGCTATCAATGGAAGAATCGATAAACAAAACTTTGGTACAGAAGAAACACAACAGACTACTATGTAACATTGAAGAATAACAACAGATCCACGAAACACCTCACAACATGGATGAACCTGGAGGACATTACGCTGAGTGAAACTAGCCAATCACAAAAAGACTAACATTGTATGAGACCACTATTGTAAAAACTCAAAAAAAGGTTTTCATACTAAAAGAAATATTCTTTGATGGTTGGCAGCAATTGGAGGGAAGGGAGGATAATTCACTGGCTAGAGGGTAAACACATGTTAACCTGGGTGACAGGGAGTGTAGTACACAGCAAGGGGAAGGCTGGCAGAAAAATGATGATGACAAGTGAAGACACAGGGAGGTATGTAAGGGCTAAATAGGAAAGAGATCATTAGTGATCTATACGACTTTGGAGCAACAGTGCTCTGTGGGTTGATACATACATGGACAGAGACACAGGCTGAATTCAGGGTATGGAAGGAAGAGTATATCTACACAAACTTTTGAAAAAGGATATGTGTACGTGGCATTTACCTCTTTTGAAAACTACAACTATGAATGTGGTGTAGTACACAGCCGACAATATGATGAAAACTTCTTCGATATCATCAAACCTCTTAAGGCAATGAATTGCTGTGTCTGGGGGCTCAGGACCCTAGTCTCAGAGGACACAATGGTAAATTGGGATAACATAGTCCACAAAGACAATGTTCTATATCCTGCTTTGGTGAGTAATGTCTGGGGTCTTAAAAACTTGTGAGTCACCATCTAAGGTGCAGCTATTGGTCTCTCCATGTGCAGAAGAAAGAAGAGTGATGAGAATTAAAGAATGCTTAGAATATATTAGTCCAATAGACAAATGAAACATATGAACATCAGTCTCCATGACTCTGAGACCAGAATAAATCGTTGGTGCCTGGCTACCTCTACCAACTGCTCTGCAAAGATTCCCATTAGAAGTTTCTGGATAGAATGGGAGAAAATGTGGAACAAAACACAAATCATTTTTTTTTTTTAATGGCTGGGTTTACTGGTCAGAACGAGACTGGAGGTACCTGAGACTATGGCCCTCAACTACTCTTTAAGTCTGGATATCAACTCACACAAGCAGTAGATAGGTATATAGGGGAACAACAACACTGATAAGATATGCTCACCATGGAATGGGCAATCATTTAAAATAATGAGGGCTACAATTACCTAAGGGCAGAACTGAGAATGGATGTGAAGGTGGGTGGAATGTGAAGGTGGGTGGAATGTGAATAAGACCACAGGGAGGAAGCAGGAAAACTTGATGCATCCAGAGGACTGCAATGGTTGCAATGCGACATTTGTCTCGTACAAAACTGATGATCTTGTCTGTAAACCTTCACTCAATTCACAATAAAAAGTTAGAAAAAAGAAAAGAAAAGAGCAAGCACAGGATGAAGTGGGGATACATAATGTTACATTGTGGGAATTGCAATCAGTGACACGAAGCAAAACGTGTATTAATTGTTGAATGGAAAACTGATCTGCTCTGAAAACACTCATCCAATTTACAAAAAAATGTTAACAAAGAAACTAACAAAAAAAGAAAGTACTGTGGCTTGGGTTAGACACACCTTAGTCCTCAAAGCAGTGAATCAATTTTTTGATTTCCAGGATTTGTCTTTCTTGCAGACTTTGAAGGCTTTGCATTGACAGCCTTGGCCTTCCTCTAGTTTTATAGTTACAAAAGAGTTACAAATGTAAAATAATAATTTAAACTAATCCATTCAATCTCTTCTAAACTAATCCATGTAAGCTCCAAGAACCGTCTACTGTGGAACTACCACACTGGGGATATGACTGGAATGCAATATCCTTTAGGTTCTGTTGTTGTTGTTAAGTACCATGGAGTTGGTTCCAACTCATAGCGACCCTGTACAGGGTTTACGAGGCTGTAAATCTTTATGGGAGTAGAAAGCCTCATCTTTCTCCTGCAGAACAGCTGGTAGTTTTGAACTGCAGACCTTGGGGTTAGCAGGCCGATTTGTAACCACTACGCTACCAGAGCTCCTTCCTTTAGGTTCTGTTGTTGTTGTTGTTAAGTGCCGTCGAGTCAGTTCCGACCCATAGTGACCCTGAACAGGGTTTCCGAGGCTGTAAATCTTTACGGGAGCAGAAAGCCTCATCTTACTCCCGCGGAGCAGCTGGTAGTTTCGAAATGCTGACCCTGAGGTTAGCAGCCTGACTCGTAACCACGACACTACCAGAGCTCCTTTAGGTTCTAGAGGTTGTTAATTTTATGAATGGGACAAGCTATTCATGTTAACATAATTTGCTGCTCAACAGAAGGTTGGAAGTTTGAGTTCACACAAAATGCCTTAGAAGGGAGACTTGATGGTCTATTTCTAAAAAATCAACCACTGAAAACCTTGTGGACCACAGTTCTTCTTTGACGCACAGAGGTTGTTATGAGTCAGAAGCTACTTGAGAGTAACAATGTTTTGTTCAAAACCACCAGAGGCTCCTCAGAAACCCTATAGAGAATCGCTATGAGACAGACTGACTTGATGGCACACAACAACAATCGTTATGGAAACAAATGGCCAGTTTTTTCATCCTGTGGGTTCAAGCCTCAGATCTTCTGTTGAGCAGCAGAGCACTTAACCATTGCGTTACCAGGACTCCTTACACCTTATCTGTCTCTTGTTATTGTTAAGTGCCGTTGAGTTGATTCCGACCCATAGTGACCCTGTATAGGGTTTCTGAGGAGTACTTGGTAAGCTTGAACTGCTGACCTTGTAGTTCAAATGGCTTTGCAGTCTGGTGCATTAACCCACAGCCCCACACCAGGACTCTAGTATTTCTTGAGCTTGTTTGCTTTGCGTTTGAGAATGACCATTTGGTTTTTTTTTTTTTTTTTTTTTTGCAAAATGACAAATGGAAATGTTTGCTGTTCAAAGACGAAGGACGCTGTGGAATTTGTAAGCAGTAAGAGAATATTCCTCAAACAGGAAGCCTTGGTATGATTCTAGATTGTATGACAAGAATAGAAAAGTTACATAGATTAATTACTCCTTCTTGCAGCCTTTGCCATTTGAACACTGACCGGGTGTGTGAAGTATTTTGCTTGACTCAGAGTAAATGGAGCAAATGAATTGGTGTGTTGGTCCCTATTGTCCTGGAATTCACTAGGTGGCATATAATATAAATAATTATAAAGCTCACTGTATAATTACAAGGTAGGGGGAATACTAAGACATAAAACTGTAGGTTATAATGAATGTGTATTACCATGGGCTTAACCTAATTTGTGAGAATCAAAGAATTATGTTTAGGAAAGTCTTCTCTGAGCAAATGGCATTTGATCAGAGATTTTAAGACTCATTACAAGTTAACAAGAAGAAGAGTGAAGGGAAATCTTAATGCTATCTGCTGTGCCAAACAGAGATAGGGAAATCTGAGCATTTTTCAATGCTGCTGAAAATGTATGAGGGAACACACACACATAGTTAATGGAAAAAAGTAATGAAAAGATAATGAAAATTTCCCATGAACTTTTTGAAGCCTCCTAGTACATCACATAGATGTGTTGAGGATACAAGGGGAAGGATAAACTGGGATGGGTTTCTCATCCATTAACTCCACTTTCATTTTCAAAAGACTCAGAGACTCTGAAGAAATCTAGTCAGTGCTTTTATTTCCCTGGTGGTTAACGCTATATTGACTCTGAATAACCATAGGGTTATGAAAGCGAAAAGGGCCTTGGGTTGATGGCACTGTTCTCCATCTCACCCCCAGATGGACTGAACTCACTTCACTGAATCCCAGTCGTCTTCTGGCAAATGATCTGTATTTTGCTACATTCTCAATAAGAGAAACTTGACAATCTCAAATCTGTTTCCCTCTGAAGTCTTATGAAAAGACCGTTTTATACATTGTCTTTCCCCCTTAAACTTTTGGTGAATATTGGAGAAATGCAAAGTGACTTCATTTTAGTAGGTAAAATATTAGAAAATGGTTTTAAGTATTTCATAGAACTTCTGTGCATCCTTTGATCATACCTCTAATCTGAAACGTCTGTACTGGAAAGAATTTTCTTCCACACACAAGTGTGGGAGCCAAGAACTGACAGTATCAGAGATGCCATGTAAAATGACATAAATCAGAAATGCCTGTCTTCTTTTGTGCACGCAGGTCTCAAACCCTTTCTTGATTTTTATTGTCTTTTAATTAGAATATTGTTTAAAAATACACACTGATGTCCTAGAGTTACTTTAAAGGCAAGATCGTCTCTTGATTCGCCTCATCATCTTCTGCTAATTTATAAACTGCCCATATAGCAGGCACTCACGGGGCACTGCACATCATAAAACTTGAATTAGTCCAGAACTAGAAATAGAGGTTACCCATTCCTACAGGTTGTCAGACACCGCAAATAACTGCAACGCATCTAGTTAATTTTTAATTTCAGATAAACAATGAGTAATTGGCCAATATAAAGTGGCCCTATAGATCAGCACTGGATGCGAACCACAAGGTCAGCAGTTCAAACCCACCAGCTGCTCCTCGATGGCGCTTAACAACGTAAAAATGTCCCAAATATTGCATGGCTAATACTTAAGCTAAAAAAGTGTCCCCCGCTTTTAAATTTTTTTTAGGTAGGAAATTCAGATCTAACGGGGATGCAGCGTACTTGATCAAGCAACCCTACACCGGCTATTTCATTCAGCGCACGGCCAGCGTTTGCAGAGCCGGTTCAAAGCCCCGGGCCGCTGGCTCGGC
>NW_006408583.1:14779036-14810011 GCF_000296735.1 Chrysochloris asiatica
GGGGAGTGCTCGGGCGCCCGGGGCTGGGCGCAGGGCGGCGGCCGGGAGCTCCGGGGACGCGGCTCCGCGGTCTCTTTAAAAGGATGGGGTTCGGAAGTTTGCAAGGCCGCGATCACTGGGCCCGAGGGACTGCCCCCATCCCTTTCCGCCCCCTGCCCACCCCTTTTTCTCTAGCTGAGTATGAACCATGGAAAAGTTTTCTTTCCCTTCGCCTGGAGGGGCACAGTCCTGGCACCACCCAGGGGGATCCCGGACCAGGCGCGGGCTGGTGCGGGAGCCTGTTGCTCTCAGGGCACCACCACCCCCGCCGATCGCGTAGGCAGCTGTGGAGGGAGGGGGGTGCATAGTGGGGGCTGGAAGAGTGGGGGCCCCGAGGAGAGCCGCTCCTAGGCACCCCTCCTTTCCCAAGGCGGCTGTGCTCTTTGACTCGCAGCTCGCGTGGGTCGGAGCTTTCTGCTCTCGTTCCAGCCTCATCATTCCTCGCTGCTGGGTCTCCTTTGTCTTTAATTTCGCAGCCCCGGGCTGCCGGATGGGCTTGAGGAAGCGGTGTTTGGGAGACGCTTTTGTGTTTCGGGGAACTGCGTGTGTGTCGCGGCTGGTGATGGTGTCTGGTTTTGCTTGCATTCTTTTGCAGAGGCTCAAAGGCCCGGCTCTTCTTCCCTGTAAATCACATGAAAATTCAAGCTAGGACTGCGGGAGGGGGGGGCCCTGAGGGGGGAGGAGGCCTCTGCTTCTGGGGGCCCGAGGCTAAGGCTGGGGCAGGCGGCCGGGTGTCTCCATCCCTTCCCGGGGGGGTGGGGCTGCTGAGATTGCTGGGCTGGGCTAGAGCCTGGCTGCCAGTCTTTGAGGTGGGGGTGGGGAGGGATGCGGGTGGAGATAAGGTTTCACTCGAACCATCAGCTGGAGAACCGTGACTTCACCAGACTGGAAGGAAAACCTCTCCCGTCTTCTTTTGATGTTGAGAGTGGCCAGCCGCTCGTCCATCTAGCCAGGTGCATGTTGTTGTTGTTAGTGACTTCGAGCTTAGGTGGATAGCTGTGATGTAAAATCCCATTTGAGGTTATCTTTTATAGAATAAATGGCAACTAATCTGAGAAAACCAGCAAGGAGGGAATGGCCTAGGCCTGGGGAGTTTTTTCATGTTAAATTTGATGTAGGTAATTACATTGAGCTTTCTGTAAGAATCAGAATCACCTAAATTTGTATACGAGGGTAAGTAAAAAAAAAAATTGCTATAAAATCCCAGATGCCTTTGTAAAACAAAAATAACACGCGAAGCTGTTCTTTCATGATGCATTATCCTCCACCTAAATCTATATATTTCCAAAAGGCATGTTTCCATCTTTCTGATAGGAAGAAATTTGTGCTCTTCAGTTTGCACCAGGTCTAGATGGCATCTTTCTTGTTGTTATTAAGTGCGGTTGAGTCGGGTCCAACCCAGAGCGACCCTATATAGCGTTTCCTAAGAGGGCCTAGTGAACTTGAACCACCGACTGCAGTTCAAACCGGCTTTACAGTCCAGAACATTAACCCACAGCACCACACTAGGACTCCACAAGGCATCCTTAAGCAATTCAAATCATGTTTCTTTGAGTTTGGGGAACAAACAAATCTTTGAATGGGCAAGGCCAGGGTTAGAGTATGGATGGGGTAACGTTTTCCAGTGTAATTTTTGCAGGGCAGCACGTGTTGTTAAGTGCCATTGAGTCGGTTCCGACTCATAGTCACCCTGCATGGAATTTCCAAAGAGCAGCTAGGGGGTTTGAACTGCCGACCTTGTGGTTTGCAGTGGGGTACTGATCGTACAGCTCCACACTAGGAGCTAGAGGACAGTCCTAAGTACCCTCGGAAATAAGCAAGGGCATTGTCCGTGGTACCACTCTGCTGGCCTGTTTTTTCACCAATGCTCTTTTCAATTTTCTTAAAACTTCATTATAAACCCCAGCCATCATCCTGTGTGCCTTGAGAAAATCTGTCAAGGTTACCCCTTTGAAACCCAAGAAAACCTCACCATAGCTGCTTGAGCTGACCTCTCTGCCTTGAATTCATGTTTGAGGTATTCCTGAACATCCTTAAAATATTTGTTGTTGTTGTTAAGTGCCATCGAGTCGGGTCCGACCCATAGCGACCCTGTACAGGGTTTCCTAGGGTGTAAATCTTTACGGGAGTAGAAAGCCTCATCTTTCTCCCGCGGAGCGGCTGGTAGTTTCGAACCGCTGACCTTAAGGTTCGCAGCCCGATTCGTAACCACTACGCTACCAGAGCTGTCTAAAAACGATTTCTTCTTCTTCTTCTTTTTTAATGTGGGCAGCATTCCTGTAAACTTGATGCAGAGTTTCAATGATTTGGAAAGATGAAATATTTGATCTTAACCTTGACCTCAAAATAGTTTTGTTTTTTTTTTTTTTGATCCCATGGCACAAAATAGACCCTTTTTATTGAAGATACTGTAATGAGAGTAGGACAAGGCTCTTACTGGGAGAACTTGTTTGCAGCCATCCACTGATCAGAGACCTGTTTAAACACGTTTTGTTTGGAACTAACCCTTGCAGTGCTTTTGAATACATGTTCTTTGGAACGATCCCCAGGAGTAGGGCTTTTTGATTGACCCTTCCATGGTAACATTTAGGTGAATAATTACATATAAAACTCCATCAGAACTTTTAGGTCCTTGGGTGTAACTTCTAAAGCATTGCAAAACACAGATGAATACTTCTGTGGTGGGAAGTTGGAGTAGCCCTAAAGTGGAGTTCGGAGAGAAGGATTATCTTGTCTGGACTGCATAAATTGCGTGCTTGCTTGCTGAATGGGAGTTTTATCTAGACTATAAGTATGCATGCTGATATAATCAAGCATTGGCAGGACAGTGTTTAAAAAGCCTGTGAGAACAGTGGTGTGTGGTAGAATTCTTGGTTCGATTCCTGGCCAGTGCACCTCACGTACAACTATGACCTCATCATTGGAGGCTTATGTGTAGCTGTGGTGCTGAACAGACTCAGCAGACCTAGAATAAAATGGATTAGGCCAGAAGGCCTGATGATCTACCTGTTCCTGACCATTAGCCAGCCAGAACCCTAAGGATTACACTAACCTAAACACGGACACAACAACAAACATCGATGATTCAAACGCACCCAGCAATACCTTGGAAGGAAGGTCTGGTGATGTGCTTCGGGAAAGATTACAACTAAGAAACCCCTTTATGTATAACACATGGAATCTTCATGAATTGAAGTGGACTGGAGGAAAATGGGTTGATGTGAGTTGATTTTTACAGGTAGTAAATGTTGTGGAGACTCAAAAAAAATGAAGAATCACTATAGGGTTGGGCTTGCTGGACTTACTGAGATTTGTTTTTAAGCAAAAAATACAAGGGACCTATGTATTTTGGAAAGGGAGGGAATGAAAGACATTCTACTGTACAGCATAGTTGAAGTCAGTGGCGTTTCTGTAAGATGAACATGGAATAGTGGTTGTTGTTGGTGGTGGTAGGTACCTTCCGGTTTCTCCTATGCACCACAGAATGAAGCAATTTCGAGTCATGAACCCGCCTCCTATTTGCTGTCTGAGTCCATTGCTGTAGCCTCTGTGACACTCCATCTCCTTGGGGAGCCTTCTTTTTTGCTGACCCTCTACTATACCAAACATGAGGTCCTTTTCCTTAATGACGGTGGGTGCAAAGTACATGAGATGAAATCTCACCATCCTGTCTCCTGCGGAGCAGCATTCTGGCTGTACTTTCTCCAAGATGGATTTGTATATTTTCCTGGCAGTATGTGATACTTTCAGTGTTCTGTGTTAACACCGTAGTGCACATGCATAAGTTCTTCTCCAGTCTCTTTCACTCATTTTCCAGTTTTCACTTGTGCGTGAGGCAATTGATTGCTTGGCTTAGCTTGGGTCAGGCACACCTTAGTCTTCTAAGTGACTTTTTAACACTTTTAAGAGGTCTTTTGCAGCAGATTTGTCCAATGTGATATGTCATTTAATTAATTGACTGCTGCTTTCATGAGCATTGATTGTGGAATATATTCAAATTATATATAGCTCTCTTGTTTTCATTTTCTTCAGCTTCAGACTAACCTTCTATACTGATGGACTGTTCCACAGTTTGCCCCTGACAACTGTGTTGTTTTGGCTGGTGATACTGAGCTTCTCCATGATCTATTTCCACAGATGTAGTCAATTTTATTCCTGTGTATTCCATCTGGTGGGGTCCACATGTGTATATATATGTCACCACTTACGTTATTGAGAAAAGATATTTGCAGTGAATAAATCAGGGAATGTTAGGGGTTAGGATGTGGGCACGTGTGGTACATCATTCCTAACTGGAGTAGATATTCAATTTCTGCCTCTTCAGAGTGGGATTAGAGGGTTTTCACTAAGGAGAAAGGGTCAGATGGGTAAGACAAGCTTTGTGAACCTGGTTTGTATCATCTTGGGAATGGTTTTCAGAGCTGGGCTGGCAGCCATGAGACCTTGAAGAGTGTAGACTGGTACTTGGTAAGAGCACAAGGTCACCAGCAGGCAGCTGTGGTAGTCTTTATTGTAGTAATCTGATGTTTGGGAAGAAGGAGGAATTACTATTTGAGGAAAAGGCATTTTATCTTTCGCCTCACCCACTTGTTTTCCTTCTCCTGGGAGCTGGTGCCACTCCAGCCTCTTCATTCTCATGGACAGAGAATTCATTTTCTTTTTAAGTGTTTCATAAAGGCATTGATTTTTTCATAAGCTATTCTACTGCCTCTTAAGAAATCAGTAAAACTTTCAATTTCATTAAAGAAAAAAGTCTGTATTATAAACATCTCATAATGGTTTTCTGATCCTGATTTAAACAGCAGAATGTGCTCTGTAAGATTCAAAAATTAAATCTTAGGCATGTTTATGGGCTGACATGTAACAAAATCTTAACCTTCTCACCCAGAAATTTTTTCCCCTTGGTAAAAGATAACATTAGAAAGATAATTTATACCGTATATAATACAACGCGGAATCCTGGTGTGGTGCTATAGGATAAGCACAGAACCACAAGGTCAGTGGTTCAAACTCACCAGCCACTCCTCAGAAACCCTATCCAAGGGATGCTGTGAGTAGAAACTGACTGAATGGTGCTTTACAACAATGACATTAATACAGTAAGGAGTCCTGGTGTGGTCTGCAGGGTAAGCACTGGAGTGCCTTAAAATGCACCTAAGAATGCGTTTTAAAATCTTGATCTCTGCTTAAAGAGAAGCACTGATTCCAAGGTCAGCGGTTCAAACCCACCAGCTGCTACTGTAAGGGTTGCTATGAGTTGAAACCGACTCAATGGTGTATAACAACAATAACAACCTAATACAATGAAAACCTATTTTAGCTTTTGTAATCATGCTCATTGAGTAAGATAAATGTTAAAGCCATTCTGCAAATTTAATGTTTATTTTTTTTAATGTAAAGGTAAAAATGAGATGAAAATGTTTTTTTTCTCTTCCTGCCTGTGGTAGTTGAAATGATTTTGTTTCCGGAGTTCTTATCGCTATTGTACTTAAAGTTTTCTGTATGTCTGACAAAGCAACATTCATTGTGATTTTCTTGTAAACCATTCTACCTCCAGATCTAAGGTATAATAAATAAATGCAGAAGGGGGAAAGGAAAAAGGAAACACTTGTAGAAAAGGAAAAAATAGAAACATCAGCTACAAAAAAAAAACAAACAAAACCCCCAAACAGAAAAGAACCCGAGAGTACAAACCTCTTTAGTGTGTGCTGATGATTTAATCACGGCATTCTGAGTAAGCCATGGAGTATTTTACCATTCTATTGTTTGTATTTTAAAACTATATTGGTAGTAAAAATAATCAGAGCCATTTCGTTGATCACCATTTTACTATAAAAGGTAATACATTTTTAAAATGGGGAAACCCTAAAAATATGCAAAGATGACAAACTCAGGTACCCTATTATCACTGCTGCCAGAGTCCTGGTGTGGTGCTGTAGGGTAAGCATTGGACTGTTAACTGAAAGGTTGGGGGTTGTAACCCACCAACTACTCCTTGGGAACCCTTTATGGGGTAGCTAAGAGTTGGCGCCGACTCAGTGGCACCTAACAACAATATCATTGCTGTGGAGTTGCTTCCCTCTCATAGAGACCCCATAGGACAGGGTAGAACCACTCCAGAGGCTTTCTAAGGTTGGACTCTTAGCAGAGAGCCCTGGGGTGTCACTGTAGCATAAGTACTAGACTGCTTGCTAATAGCAGGGTCAACAGTTCAGACCCACCAGTTGCTCTTGGGAACCCTATTAGTCACTGTGAATCTACAACAACTCAACAACCACTCTTTACAGAAACTGACTGCCACATTTTCCTCCCATGGAGAAATTGTTGTTGTTGTGGTTGTTATGTGCCTTGGAGTCAGTTCTGACTCATAGCAATTGTGTGTCGGGTTCGTGAGAGCACCTGGGGAGTTTAAACTGCCGGCTTTGTAGTCCAGACCAACCTTTTGGTTCAGTGCTTATCCTACAGCACCACACCAGGACTCTATGAAGTAACTGGTGGGTTCAAATCTCTCACCTTTTGGTTGGCAGTCAACTGCTTAACAACTGCA
The DNA here is from genome assembly GCF_000296735.1 of Chrysochloris asiatica. Lineage (NCBI taxonomy): Eukaryota > Metazoa > Chordata > Mammalia > Afrosoricida > Chrysochloridae > Chrysochloris > Chrysochloris asiatica. The sequence goes on from NW_006408583.1 coordinate 14,785,623, forward strand.
TCAGAAGGGCTCCCACCTAGACTATCAAACTCCTCCCCTTAAAAAACAAAACAAAAACAAAACAAAAAAACTTACGAATTTTCTGAAATAAGAATGCTTAGATTATATTGATATAACTAATGAATCAGTAGAAATGTTAATACATTTCACTGAGTGCTCTTTTCAGTGGGGATCAGTCTGCAATTATGAAACTCATTTTAACTAGTTACCAGTGGTATCTGTGTGGACCAGCCCCTTTTTCCTTTTCTGAAGAGAGATAATGAGGTTGACTTTATATGGTCCACAGGCACCTAAGAATGCATTTTAAAATCTTGATCTCTGCTTAAAGTTAAATGCAATTGTTCTTGTTTAGTGCCATCGAATCTGTTCCGAATCCTTCCTGTACAGGGTTTCCAAAGAGAGACTGGTGGGTTTGAACCACCGACTTTGCACATAAAAGTTCAGTGCGTATTCTACAGCGCTACACCAGGACTCCAAAGTTAAATGCTACATTGTTGTTGTTGTTAAGAGCCGTCAAGTCGGTTCCGACCCATAGCAACCCTGTACAGGGTTTCCGAGGGTGTAAATTTTTACGGGAGTAGAAAGCCTCATCTTTCTCCCACGGAGCGGCTGGTAGTGTCGAACCGCTGACCTTAAGGTTCGCAGCCCGATTCGTAACCACTACGCTACCAGAGCTCCTTAGGTAGATGTGCTATTATTAATTTGAGAATAACTTTACATTATATAATAGCGCGGTGGCTGTCGAAAATTGTCATGGGGTGTCTGAGATTCTATACTCATAAAACATCACCAAGTTAACAATATCATGATGATAGAAGCAGAAAGATGAAAGATGATTTTGTAATTTAAAAAATCCTCCTTGATCTGTACTTGAACTTCCTTCTACCTGGCTTGACCTCCGTAATTACAAGGATGAGTCAAAAATGATCAGCACTCCAGTTATATTAAAACACTCATCCATGCCCCACACATACATGGGGAGCATTTATAGGATAAATACTGGGATGCAAACCACAAGGTTGGCAGTTTGAGCCCACCAATCATTTTGTGGGAGAAAGATCACGCTTTCTGCTTCTGCAAAGATTTGAAAGTTCTATATAGAATCACTATGAGTTGGAACTGACTTGACATTACTTAGTAACAACAGCATACACACACGTGCACACACAAAGGTGAGTCAAAAAGTATTGTTACAAAATCGCAGAAACCTTTATTAAACAGACCATCAAATGTGAAGCAATTGTTTCTTGTTCTATCCTCTATCTATGTTTGTATGTTTCCATCTCTCTCTTTCTTTTCCTAAGAATTCTGAGCTCATCCATTTACATCATATCAAAAAGGGCAGTTTTGGCACTTCAAGGGATTCAAATCATGTTCCTTTTAAATGTTCTTTAAATGTCAGGAATAAAGAAGTGCCTGAAGGGGCAAGATCAGGGTTGTAAGATGAGTGAGTAAGGTTCCCCATGAAATTCTCATAGCACAGCCTTGATACCCTGGGGGATTGAGTAGGTGACTTGCTAGAATGGGAAAAACATTCCTCAGTGCAAGTTTCCTGCCTTTTTTCTCCAATACAATTTTTCATTTTCTTAAAACTTCTTCCTAATAAACCTCAGTAATTGTCCTGTGCCCTTTATCAAGATTACCACCTTTGAAATTCTAAAAATAATCGTCATAACTCTCTGACTGGAGTTTAACTGGCCTATTAGATCCCCTAGGAAGCTGCTTTTAATTGGTTTCTTTGAAGTCACCCTAAGGAAACAATGACAAGTGTATTATGGAGAGCTTGTCTGCAGCCAATCACCGATCAAAGAGACATGCTTAAACATATTTTGTTTGGAATAAACCTGTGTGTTGATTGGGGCCCTAGTAGAAATACTTTTTGACTTGCCCACTTGGATCCCCAGCCTTTTCTTTTTAATCCATCTTATTCTGAAAGGTTCCTTGAAAGTTGTTCAGCATTGTGATGGTGGTGGTGTGCTGTGGTATCGGTTTCAACTCATAGCGACGACGCTGCATAAGGTTTCCAAGGCTGTAAATCTTTACTGGTACAGAAAGCCTCATCTTTCTCCAGCAGAATAGTTGGTATTTTCAAACTGCAGACCTTAGGGTTAGCAGCCCGACTCATAACCACTACGTTACCAGAGGTCCATTCAGTATTGTAGTAACAAACAGAGGTGCACTTGGTTGGGAATCAGACTTCCATCTCTGATGTTGTTATTGTTCAGTGCCATCAAGTTGGTTATGACTCATAGTGACCCTGTATAGGGTTTTTGAGGAGTGGCTGGGGAGTTTGAACCACCAACCTTGCAGTTCAAACTGACCTTACTGACCAGTGCATTATCCTAGAGTACCACATTAGCTCCCCATCTCTGATGTAAGGTGAGAATCCACCAGTGAACCATCCGCCACCTCTAGACCTGTGTATGAATGGAATAATACAGAATGAACTATTTCTTATAGGACTCCTTTCAGTATAATTAGTAAGAGATTCATCTTTGCTTTCTGTATCAACAGTTGATTCCTTTTTGGTGACAACAGTACTCCATTGTATGAATAAACAATTAAGGAATGGCTTGGCTTAATGATTTAGAAATTCTCCATTCTTGTCTTCAGCTACTAATGTCAGGCTTTTGTGTTTCAAAGTGCTTCTCAGTCTTTAAAAATCCATGTTTTTATTTAATGTTTCTTGAAGTTTCAAGGTAACTGAGTCATTAAATAGTTAAAATAAGCTGCTTCTTTCTGAATTAATGTCTTTACATTTTTTTGTATCTTGGAAGATACCAGATGATTAAAGTTAAAAAACAAAAAATGTCAAGGGACTCTTGTGAAATTCCACATGCTTTTGTATCTAACTTGTAAACAGTAGGATCACAGCATTGTTAGTTTCAGTTTTGTGCCCAATGCTTTATTTTTAGACGGCTTGCCCAGTTCTTACCCATTTGAGAATGCACTGCATAACTTTGGTAGTTCTTGCCATTTTTTGAGGGATTTAGCAGCACAAATGCTTGTGACACATTTAGATGGCACATAGTAAGTTGGGATAGCAAAGGGGCTAAGTGCCTGAATTATTCGAAGAATTGCCGGTCTGTATATGTTACCTCTGGCATTATCAAATGCATAAAGAAATGGAGAGGAAGTGAGTTGTCAATATCATTCTAGATCAGTGCTCCCAGCTCCCAGCAGTAATATGTTGAGTGACATGTGTAATTTAAAATGGTTCAGTAGCCAGATTTTTTAAATAATAATAAAAAAATAGTTGAAATGATTTTTTAAAGGCTTTCATTGTGAATTGAATGATAGTTTACAGGGTAGACCATCGGTTTCACATTCAACAATTCATATAATTTGTTTCATTGCAATGATTACAATCCCCTCCATGCACCACTGGTTAACAGTATTATTCATTTTTTTTTTTTTTTTTGATGTACACAAAACACACAGTAAATATATATTCATTTAAATAACCAAAGGGCGCATTTTGCCAGCACACAGCCTTTCTCCTTCTATACGTCTTGAGACCTCAATTGTGCTGTCTCTCTATACCATAATCTCTGCTTCCTTCTCTGGTGGTGTTGCTTCTCTGGTTAGAATTCCACAGTCTACTCATGCTCTTCCCTTTTGATGGTCCTAGGGCCCTCTCTTCCTGGAATGAAAGATTAACTACTCCCCCCTTTTTGTTTCCTATCTTCTACCTTTACAGTTCTGACAATTGCAGTTAGTCATGATATCAGTTACTGACTTTTGAGTCAAAAGAATACTATCCCCATCTTCCCCATCCCCTTTCACCAAACCCATCTACATAAGACGAAAACTATTCAGAAGGGATTTTACCTTACCTCTCTCATGCTGAAACTCAGCACACGCTAGTTGAAATTAATATTAAAATATATTTTTCTTAACCCAGTATTTCCAAAATCATGCTATTTCAACATGAAATAAAAAACATTTAATGAGCTAATTTATTTATTTTTCTTTGTAGTAATTCTTTGAAAACTAGTATGTGTTTTACATTTAGAGTGCATCTCAGGTCTAGCCACATTTCAGTTGCTCAGTAGCCATGTATGACTGTTGTTTTTGTTACCTTCCTTCCAGTCAGTTCTGGTCCATAATGACCCTGAATAGGGCTTCTAAGGAGTGGTTGGTGGATTTGAACCGCTGATCTTGTGGTTAGCAGTCCAATGCTTATCTTGCAGTGCCACACCAGGACTGATGGTTACCATATTGGTTAACATAGCTCTGGATCATGCTTCGAGGACAGATGAAGCTGTTCAAGAGAAGATGTGCTTTCATGACATTGTGAACATTATGTTATGCTGGCCAAGATCATTCATCTATATATTTTTAAAACTTATATTGTGAATTAAGTGAAGGTTTACTTAACAAGATCAAAGGTTTTACTTTCAACAAATCATATGCTTTGTCTCATCTCAGTCAATGCAATCCCTCCATGCAACAACCATGATCACACTTCCTCTCTGTGATTCCTGTTTCCATTCCACCCACCTTCTCATCCCTTCACAGCATTGCCCTTCAGTAAATGTTGCCCTTTTGATTTTGAATGATTGACCACTCCATGGTGAATATATCTTATAGGTGTTGTTGCCCCCACTATATACATATCTACTGCTTGGCTGAAAATTGGGCCATGAGAGTGAGTTCTTTTCCAGACCTGAAGGGTGGTTGACGGCCATAGTCTCAAGTCTCTTCAATCTCTTTCTGACCAATAAGTCCAATCTTGGGTTTTTTTTTTTTATATATAATTTTGAGTTTTGTTCTACATTTTCTGCCACTCTATCTGGGACTTTCTAATGTGATCACTTTCAGAGAATTTGGTTGTGGAAGTGAGGCAACATCTATTTTTTGATGTTCCCAGATTCCATTGGTCCACTGGACTAGTTGATTCCAAGCATCTTCAATACTCATCACTCTTTTTTCTTCCACGCATGGAGAGACATAATACAGTTGCACCTTAGATGGCTCAGGAGTTTTTAAGTTCTCAGATGCGACTCACTGAAGTAAGATGTAGAACTGTGTTCAAGCATTTCTTTGTTTGTTGGCCATCTGAATTTCTTCTTTGGTGAAGTATCTGTTGGTGCCCTCGGCCCATTTTTAAACTGGATGATTTGTCTTTTTATTACCACATTCAGAATGAACCTTTATCTACTGTCTAGTTAGTACTTCTTCCTCCTGCTCCGTCCTCTCCCTAGTAATCATCAAATAATTTTTTTTCTCTGCATTTAAATATTTTTATAACAGTGGCCTCATACAGTATTGGTCCTGTTGTGATTGACTTATTTCACTCAGCATACTATCCTCTAGACTCACCTATATTTTCACATGTTTCCTGGATTCAGTGTTCTGCATCATTACATGGTGTTCATTCATGGGACACTTTGGTTGTTTCCCTCTTTGGCTGTAATGGTACAATGGATGTGGGTGTGCGTCTGCCTGCCAGCGTCACAGCATCTTTCTAGGAGTCTGTGTGTGTGTGTGTGTGTGTGCACTTAAATGCCGATCAGTCTCATTCTGATTCTGAAAATAGGGGATACTGGTGATATAAGTAACACACAGACAGACCTTATCACCCCAAAGAGACTTCTAACTTGCAAAAATGTTCCAATCCCAATATTTTAAAATATATGTTTAAACTACCCAAAGGCAGAGATAACTAGATTGACTCATCCATGTATAATTAAGCTAAAGAGAGGCTTACTTGAGACACTTTTCCTGAATATTAAACACAGATTCTTGTAAATCTTCCCTAGAGATTATAATGAATAGTTACTATTTAATATGATAATCTTTTTAAAGTGTTGAAGAGCAAAGATGTCAATTTGAGGACTAAGGTGCGCCTGACCCAAGCCATGGTATATTCATTAATCTCTTATGCATGCGAAAGCTGGACAATGAATAAGGAAGACCATAGAAGAATTGATGCTTTCAAGTTATGGTGTTGGAGAATATTGAAAGTACCATGGGCTGTCAAAAGAACCAACGGATCTGTGTTGGAGGAAGTGCAGCCAGAGTGCTCCTTGGACACCAGGATGACCAAACTTTGTCTCTCATACTTTGGACATATTGTCAGGAGGAACCAATTGCTGGAGAAGGATATTATGTTTGGTAAGGTGGAGGGTCAGAGAAAAAAGAGGAAGACCCCCCAATGAGATGGAATGGCCAGGTGGCAGCATCGATGGACTCAAGTTTGCTAAAAGTAGTGAGGTTGACCCAGGATCGGGCGGTGTTTCGTTCTGCTGTGTGTAGGGTCACTATGAGTTGGTGCCGACTCGATGGCACCTAACAACAACAACAATATGAGAATCACAATAAAAATCTCATTCTATGAGCTATATAATGTTTAGTCAAACATATTAATACACACACACACACACAAAAAAAAAACCCCAAAAAGCTAAGACACTCCAGAAAGACAAAAATTCCACTGACTCATGTTACACAATCTATAGATTGAATAATTGTATGAACTTGTTGATCCTGTTCACATTATACTACACGAAGAGAGTTCCTATCTGTCTCTGACCAGATAATATTAACTTATTCCAAGTGAGCACTTGGCATGTCTCATAGGTCAGAAAGAAAACCTCTTTCAGTGTTGCTGCGCTTACAAAAGATGACATGTATTCCTTGAGAAGCAGCAACCAGAACATCATGATGGGATGTCTCACCTGTGAGGTAAAGATCTGCAGAACACTGCTCCCAGAACCAGCACACAGGGCCACGACTTTGATTTGGTCCTCTCTACCCCAAGACCTGGTGTGGCGCTGTTGGCTAATGCGTCAGGCTGCAAAGTCTTTTGAACTGCAAGGTCTGTGGTTCAAGCTCACCTGCTGCTCCTTGGAAATCCTATCCAGGGTCACTGTGGGTTGGAATCGACTTGAAGGCACTTAACAACAACAACACCCCAAGACCGAGGCGAACGTTTTAGGTGTTGTTTGATTCTGCCAATCATGATTGCCAAGGAGACAGACTCGTCTAGTGTACACATCCGCCCCAGTCCAGTGTGCAGAAGCAGAGGCTTTTCCAGTGACAGAATTTTAGTCTTCTGATAAAGTTGTCTGCTATGGGAGAGAAATGCCACCGCCTGCAGCAGAGCCTTATCCTTGTATGCTCTTCATCATCAGTCCTGACAGAAAAGAAAGTGACAGAAACACCTGCAATCCCCTTCACAGCAGACATGACCTTTTCCAGGTCTAGGATTAGGTCCTAGAGTTAGTTAACACTGAATTCTACTCGATGTGTTCCCTCTGTGTGGTAGTTGGCAGCTTTGGAAGGACATATGGGACAGGAGGTACAAGCTCCAGGTCTTTTAGCCAACCAGCTGTTGACTCCCTGAGTGGCAGCATCATAGGCTGGGTGAGGAGAGTAGATACCAACTCTGTTTTAACAGAGCGTTCCTTCCAGGTTTTTCAAGTTATAGGCTTCATTGGTCAGAAAATAGGCAGATGGTAGGAGAGAATGAGATCCACCTTTTTTGGCAAAGCCTCATCCATCACTTCCTCTGTCAAGTCATTTGTCAGGAAGAGCGAATTTACGGTATGCAGTGGGCGTGGCTCTACCAGTAATCCAACAATATCCCAACTCTCAGCAAATGAGAGGGATGCAAAGTCACTCAAGGAGGAAAGGAGAGTTTTCAAATCTATGAGGGAACAGGAAGAACTGAAAATCAGGGAATGGGTGTGCTGGACCTTCAGGCCCCTCCCGTTCATATGTTTTTGATACTTTTGACATTCATATGTCTGTCTACTTTCTGATCACTCAATTGTAATTAAACAGCAATTTAAAAAAAAAGCAAAACGAACATTCCAGTTAAGACAGATGAGCCTACTGGATTATTACTAAAGTAAAAGTTGATTTGTAATTTTAATATTACTATTTAGTCCTGTGAGTACCATAGTGAAATAGAGTTAATGAATGCAGCTAATTAGTAGATGAGTTAATTAAGAAGCAAATAATCAAGTTTACTGAATGAGAATAAGATCTTGTAAAAATTTTTAGAGAGATAATACCAGTTGTCAATATGACCCTAGTGAGTCTTACAGAATTACATATGGTAACTTAATAGTGTGGTCTGCTACATTATCTGGGAGCTGGTCATTAGGGGATTGAATTGGTCCAGGCTTATTTCTCTCACATGGCTAAGGTTCATGTTCGGATAATTTCATATTAATCTGGGGTTCTTCATGTAATCTTCCTTTGTCTGAACTCCTGGGAATCTTGCCAGCAAGATGTAATTTGTTATCTATTTTGCTGAGTTTCTTCAGTGTATTCTCAGAAACAGTAGGGGGCGCCTGACTGAGCACTTTATCAGCAGATTTAGCCAGTGACACATCTCTGCTCTCAGAAGCGCAGAAACATCTCGCCAGCAATTCTTTAGTTCAGAATATGAAAATGAGAGAGGACAGTACAGCTTTGAGCTTGTTTAGATCCTCTGTATTTCCGTCCACCACTTGTCTGTCAGTTTGCTGTGCTGTGTAGTGGGTTGCATGTTGCTGTGATGCTGGAAACTATGACCCTGGTATTTCAAATACCAGCAGCGTTACCCATGGTGGACAGGTCTCAGCTGAGCTTCAGACTGACGAACTTGGAAGAAGGACCTGGTGACTACTTTAAAAAAAAAAAAATGGCCTTTGAAATCTTTATCAATTGCCACCTCATATTAGAAGGCATTCAGAATACAAGTCCTGGTGTGGCACTGTAGGATAAATACTGGACCACAAGGTTGGTGGTTCAAACTCACCAGCCACTTCTAGGAAACCCTATACAGGGTCGCTATGAGTCGGAACCAACTCGACAGCACTAAACAACAACAACAAAATACGACTGGTGAAGAGCTGCTTCCTCAAAGTACAGTCAATCTTAAGGACATGGATGCAGTAAAGTTTTCAGGACCTTTATATGTTGACATGGCAGGACTCACAATGAGACACACAGCTTCAACTATCCGTTAATAATCAGAACATGAAATATACAAAGTGTGACTCTAGGAAGGTTGGAAGTGTTCAAAGATGAAATGGAATGCTTGAAAATAGATATCCTAAGCTTTCTGCTCCCACAAAAATTGGAAACCCTACACTTGGTTGCTATGGATTGGAACCGATGTGATGACATTCAGGCATTAGTGAACTCTAATGGGCTGGTATTGACCATTTTGAATTAGGCAGTTATGTGGTCTACTATGCTGGGAATGAGAAATCATATGATAGAATTATGCAAAACCAATGATTTATTCATTGCAAATACTTTTTTCCCAACAAAATAAACAGTGACTGTACACATGGATCTTACCAAATGGAATACACAGAAATAAAATCGAATACATCTGTGGAAAGAAACAATAGAGAGGCTCAATAATATCAATTAGGATTGTGCCAGGGACCTTCTGGGGGACAGACCATCAGTTGCTCATGTACAAGGATTGTTGTTGTTGTTGTTAAGTGCCATCGAGTCGGGTCCGACCCATAGCGACCCTGTACAGGGTTTCCGAGGGTGTAAATCTTTACGGGAGTAGAAAGCCTCATCTTTCTCCCGCGGAGCGGCTGGTAGTTTCGAACCGCTGACCTTAAGGTTCGCAGCCCGATTCGTAACCACTACGCTACCAGAGCTCCTTCATGTACAAGGATAAGTCTAACAAATTAATGAATACCAAGGTCAAATCTTGAGTATATCTCATTTGAATTTAGATATCATCTCAATAATAGATATGACTCATTGGATAATAATGATCAAAGACCAGACGAGTTATGGATGATATCAAGAACTTCACACCGAGAGAAATCAAAAGGTCATTAAAAAGAGAGCAATGATTATCTGTTGCAAATATATTCCTGACTGTAGTAGAGCATGGAGTTCTGGTGTGGCGCTGTAGGTTAATGTGCTGGACTTCAAAATTGGTTTGAACTGCAAGGTCAATGGTTCAAGCTCACCAGCTGCTCCATGGAAATCCTATACAAGGTCGCTATGGGTCGGAACTGACTCGACGGCACTTAACAACAACAACAACAAAATACTAGAGCATGCAGGAGGCCGAGTTATGAAAAACTTTTAAGCCTTTACCAAACACCTTGCAAGAATGAGTCACTGGACCTGGGGACTCAGGATTTTACTCTAGGGAAAACTGTTATAGCATAGGAAGACCATAGAAGAATTGATGCATTTGAATTATGGTGTTGGAAAAGAATGTTCATGAACTACCAGAAGAATAAACCAATCTGTGTTGAAGAAGTACAACCAGAATGTTCCTTAGAAACCAATATGGCCAAACTTCTCTCATGCTTTGGACATGTTATCAGAAGGGACCAGATCTTAGAGAAGAACATCACGCTTGGTAAAGTGGAGGGTCAGTGAGAAAGAGGGAAACCCCAATGATATGTATTGGCACATGGCAGCAGCAGTGGGCTCACTGTGTAGCAACAATTATGAGGATGGCACAGGACGGGGCAATGCTTTGTTCTGTTGTACATAAGGCTACTGTGAGTTTGAACTGCCTTGACGGCACCTAACAATCCTACTTTGGTGAGTAGCGGCGACTGTGTCATAAAAGCTTATGAGTAGCAACCTATGGATGGTGCAACTATTGGTCTCTCCACATAAGGAGCAAAGATGAGTGAAAATAAATCAAAGACATAAAGACGTATGGAAACAATGAGTCCAGTGAACTAATGGACCACATATACCTCATCCTCCTGGACCCTAAACTTAATGAAGTACCCAGGTACCACTACTGACTACTCTGGAAGGGATCACATTAGAATGTCCTGGGTAGGTGGGAGAAAACTGAAACAAAACTCAAAATAATAATAATAAGACCAGGTTTACTAATCAGATAGAGAGACTAGTGGAACCTCCAGGACTCTGCCCCTTAGTCAACCTTCTGAACTCACCTCCAAAGCTCAGCAATAGAGAGATCTGTACAGTTAATAATAACACAGGGAGGTATGCACACCTTAGCATAATCAAGCATTTGAGATAAAAAACACAGCATTTGCCCAAAGACAAAGTTCAAAAGACAGAAAGGGGTATGGGAACCTCGGGGAGGAAGTGGGATAAGTGATATTACACTGTGAGGATTACAATCAATGACATGAAACAAAATGTGTATGAATTGTTGAATGGAAAACTGACCTGCTTTGTAAACCTTCAACCGTACACAGTTGAAAAATAACATAAAGTAAAATAAAAAGAAAAATGAGAATAGAGATTATGCCTTATTCATTTAAAACACCAGACAGACCTCAATATTAGGGACAGAGAGTAAATTAAAGCATGGCTGAATGAAATGTCAGAAGACAGGTTGTTAAAAAAAGAAAGGGTCAAAACAGATGTCAGAGGAGACTTTGAAACTTGCTCTTGAATGTAGAGTAAAGAGAATGCACAAAATGTTGAACAGAATATTTTAAAGAGGGGCTTGAGAAGTAAAATATTATAATGTAATGTACAAAGACTTAGAATAAGAAAACCCAAAGAGAAGAAAATGCTTGGTATTTATTAAACTGAAAGAACTGAAGAAAAATTCAAGTCTCAAGTTGCAGTATTGAATATGAACAATGAATAAGGAAGACTGAAGAATTGATGTCTTTGAATTTTGGTGCTGGCAAAGAGATATGAGTATTCATGGACTGCTAAAAGAAAGAACATCTGCCTTAGAAATATCGCCAGAACGCTTCTTAGAAGTGAGGATACTGAGACTTTGTCTCACATACTCTGGACTTACCATCAGGAGAGCAGTCCCGGAAAAGGACATCATGGTTGGTAAAGTAGAGGGTTAGTCAAAAAGACATGACCTGATACCGTAGCTTAAACAATGAGCTCAAACTTGTTAAGGAGTCTGAGGATGGCTCAGAACTAGACAAGGTTGTTATGAGTTGGAACCCACTCACAGAGTTAGGACTGACTCAACACACCTAACAAATAACAACAGCACTTAAAATTTTTATTTAATCCTGGAATCACTTGGAATTTTTTGATTCTGCAAGGCTTTTAAATTTACAGTTCTGATTTGTGTGTGTGTGATGTGTATTTAAGGTGTATTAATATGCATTGTATTTGTTTTACCTCATTATGGTTATCTTCTGTAGTAATGTGGTGTAGGAATTAAAGGAATGTCAAATGTATTGGATTTTTTGTTGTTTGCTGCCATAGAATTGGCCCATGGTTTATCGCGGCCCTATGCCCAACAGGAGGGGACTGTTGTGATGACTAGGACTTTTATTCACTGATTTTTAGAAGTAGATCTACTTTCTGAGTTCGATGCTCTGGTGAAACTTGCCTACATCATAGCGATCCACACAACTCCACGGGCTGGCAGCAGAGGCTGTGCGTAATGCAAATTGGCTGTGAATCAAAACTAGGTCTCCTGGTTGGAAAGCTACAAGTGCTCAGCTGCTACCTGAAAGTTCAGAAGTTTGAGCCCACCAGCTGAACTAGAGGAGGAAGGACCTGGTGATCTGTTTCTATAAACACTATAGCCTTGGAAACCCAGTCCCTGGAGAAAGACATTATAATTGATAAAGTGGAGAGTCAATGAGAAAGAGGAAGATCCACAGTGAGAATGGATTGATACAGTGGCAGCAAAATGGGCTCAAACATAACACGAATTGTGAGGATGATGCAGAACCGGGCTGTGGCTTGCTATGTTATGCACAGGATCACTGTGAGTCGGGACTTACTGGAACTTACTGGACACAGTGATTTGGAATCATCTCAATGGCACACATTAATAGCAACAAGAGGCATTTCAGTTTTAACATGTCCACAAGGGGCACAGTTCTTCTAAACTCATGTTTCTCTTTCTGCTGTTGCTTAGTCAGCTAATGATGTATATTTTTAGTTAGCCAGATTAGGAATAGAGGATGAGTCAGCTCTGTTGTTGTACCTGGCTCATTTCCCCCATTCTGCCTTCACCACATGAATTCATCCAGCAGTCTCTGGATTGTTTCCATTCCTTCTATTGAATGTGTCTATGGTTCTCTTTTTACCCTTGTTGCTAAATGCCGTCGAGTAGGTTCCAACTCATAGCAACCCTGTATAGTGTTTCCGCGGAGTTACTGGTTTTGAATTGGCATCCTTGGGGCTCAAACTGACCTTGCAGTGCAGTGCAGGATTCTGCAGTGCCATACCAGGACTCCTTTTTTACCCCCTTGCCACTGCCTTAATCTTATTATTTTCCCATTGGATGGTTTTAACAGCCTATCATCTGGATATATTATCACTAGTCCTTTTCTCTCTTTGGTGAGTTATTGACCCATTACCCAAAATTCCAGAATTGGTTTTCCAGAAATCAAATTTAAACAATCCCTGCCCTACCCACACATATTTCCAATATCTACACGTGCTCTACTTTAACTTTGCAGAACTGTTTCCCTCACTCATTTCCCTTCCTTAGATCAATACAGCAATCCTCTGTTAGGAAATGCTCTGGAGTTTCTATGATTTCATTCACTTCCCAGATGGTCTCATAGCAAGAACTCCCTTTCCGTCTCCTGTCTCTTTGCACACTCTCCTAATCTACACAGCCTTTAAGACAGTTCACATGCCATATCACTTCCAAAGTGTTTCTGACTCCAGCTGCAGTGTTGGAGTCCACCAAGGGCTTTGGTGTCCATTGGAATCTCATAGTACTTAGTACATCACATTGCAGCTATTGTCTACTTATGGTTTCCCCAAAACCCAAGAGCTTAGAAGTTACAGACTTAGCTTCACTTGGCTGTTAACCTAGATGTTGGTGGCTTGAAACCACTGAGCAACTCTGGATGAAACAGCTGGCATTCTGCTCCCATAAAGATTTCAGCCAAGAAAACATTATGGGGCAGTTCTGCACTGTCATTTGAGGACACACGAGTCAAAAATCAACTTGTCTGCACCTACCAACAACCTCTGTATGCCTCTATAAAACAAAACCTAAATTAACTGCCATCAAATAGATTCCGACTCATAGTGACCCTGAATAGGGTTTCTAATGCTGCAAATCCTTACGGGGGCAGAAAACCTCCGTTTTTCCCTGAGAAGGTGTTGGTGGGCTTTAACCACCAACCTTGTGGTTAGCAATCCAGTGCTTATCCTAAAGAGCCACCATACTCCCACACATCTCTATTCTAGTTAAATGCCGTTGAGTCGGTTCCGACCCATAGCAAGCCTGTATAGAGTTTTCAAGGAGCGGCTGGTGTGCTTGAACTGCCAATCTTGCAATTCAGACTGGCCTGGCAGTCCAGCACATTAACCCACAGCGCCACACCAGGACTCGCATCTCTCTGTAGTACTTCCTATTTTCTCAGCTCTTCCACACACTTGATTTTATGAGATTCTGGCAAGTGAGTCACCAGGAGACTGACTCAGATATAATGATTCTAACTGTGCTTGCTCCTTGGTGGCTGAAAGGATGTAGAGTAGAGGTTCTTCCCTGGGAGTCACATTTCACTTGAGTCAGGAAATGATTCAGTTTTTCCAGTGCATCTGTGATCCCAGTCAGCACTCTTCTACCGCCTGTCAGCCTGCAAAGGAATTTTCTGAAGGTCTTCTAAATCACCTGGCTGCCCATCCATCTTTTTATCTCTTCTCTTTTTTCCCTTCCTTCTGCCCTTCAGCTTCCTCACTTCATCATCCCTTCCCCTATTTGCTTATCTGTGTCTTGCTGTATATCAAGCCTATCTGCTCTTCATCTGTCTTCCCTAGTTAGAGAATCATTTTCACTGACAGTTCTTTGGCTGAACTGAGTTTTGGAATTTGCTTGCAGTTGTTGGGTCCATTTAGACCTCTTTGAAGTCTTGTGGGAAGGTGTTTGGGGACCCTTAATGGTACAGAATGTACGCACAATTTGCAGCTGCAGCTCTGGGGAAGAAGCGCTTGTCAGCCATGCACGCACGTCCCTGTCTCAGTCAAAGATTATGTCATTTGCAAGGTCCAACCCAGAAATGATCCATTGTGATGGGGATCAGGGAACTAAGGACTCAGCAGACGTGATTATTCTGAGAGTTTTGTAAAGTGCCTTCGAGTTGGGACCGACTCAGCAACCCTATATAGGGTTTCCAAGGAGCGACTGATGGGCCTGAGCTGCTGATCTTGAGGTTCAAACTGACCTTGTGGTCCAGTGCTTATCCTACAGTGCCACATCAGGACTCCTGATAGCATATTGTTGGTGGTGTTTTTAAGTGCCCTTGAGTTGGGTCTGACTCTTAGACCCAACTGAATAGAGTTTCTGAGGAGTGACTGGTGAGTTGGAACTGCCAATCTTGCAGTGCAAACGGACCTTGCAGTCCAGTGCTTATGCTATGACACCACACCGGGACTCTGATTCCATATTAGAAACAGTGAAATGGAGAGTTCAGTGTTCACACTAATACGATATCAACATATTAGCAATATGCCTGTTCTTTCCAGGTGCTTCGCATATGTTACTGTCAATATCCTGTTTCGTAAGAGGAGACGGTGACTGTGTGATGCTCGGTGACTTGCTCAGGACCCCTCCCCTACCCCTGCCCTGTGAAATAGTAGAAGCCTTTTCAAGAAACCGTTAGACAGCAGCCTGGGAACTCTTAAGGCATAACTACCTGCAGCTACTAATTTGGAAGTCCATTACTGTATTATTTCCTGTATGGTTATTATTGCTAGGGTACAAGGCTATATGTTGGTAAAAAGGAACTTGACTTTGCTATCAGTCAGATTTAGATCGAGTTTACATGTTAGTCCTATTGTCTATAACTTCATGAATTCAGGGGAAGAATATGTAATCTCTAAGGCTCAATATTTTCTTTACCTGAAAATGAAGGTAAGTATCTAATACAGGGTTGGCTGGTAGGATTAAAGGAAATGTATGTTTGTAAAACGTGTGTGTGGAACCTATTTCATAAACAATTTTGTTCTAAATAAGATTAATACTGGTCTCATTCTCTAAAAGAATACATTTCTTCATTTTTTTAAATTCACTAATGGAGCTATTTTATACTCTGAGAGTACCATTATTATAGTAGATGTGATAGTAATCAATTCTTAGATGTAGTTTTATTATTTTTACTGAATGGCATGTCTTAAAAGGCTCAAATAACACACTGTTGATTTAAATTATGGATTATAACCAAGCTCATATTTTAGACATTCTGAAGATGAATATATATTTGGAAAATTTCTACTTTATGAAGGGTGTACTTGGTATTGCATTTGTGCCTAGGAATAAGATACTTTTTATTAATTGGCAAAATGACACAGAAATTCCAGCAATATGTTACTTAGGGAATCTGGATATCCAATTTGATTAAGCCTTATTATTTCTCCTTCACTCTTTCTCTGCTCCAAATCATCTAGTAGCTGAGTAAGATTACCTTTGGCTGCAATTGTTCAGAGACCTGTTGAATGTTTAATTGTGCATGTCCAGACTTTTCAGTACCCCACAATATGGTTGTTGTTGTTGTTAAGCATCATCCACTCAGTTCTGAATCATAGCGACCCTGTATAGGGTTTTTGAGGAACAGCTGGTAAGCTTGAACCACCGACCTTGTGGTTCCAGCCGACAATATGGCTGTAGAAATATTATTTTTAATCAAAGGCTTGAATATGTGACCTTGAACAAGTTAGTGTTGTCTGTTCTATAACATATTAGCCAGTTATGTATTTGAAAAAGGAACCCTGGTGAAACACTAGTTAAGCCTTCAGCTGCTAGCCGGAAGTTTTAACCCTGCCAGCGACTTGCTGGGAGAACAGTCTAACACTCTGTGTCTGTCAAGCTTACATAGCCTTGAATACCCTGTGGCGTGGCTCCGCTCAGTCACATGGGGTCTCTATGAATTGTAATTGACTTGATGGCACACAGCAACGTGTTTTGAAATAGGAAAAGCTCATAAAACTTCAACGTATCTTCAAGTAATTTGTAACTTAAAAAAAAATATGTAGAGAGAGTTGACTCCGTTTGTGGTGTTGGAGGAGAATACTGAAAGTGCCATGGACTGCCAAAAGAACCAATAGATCTGTTTTGGAAGAAGTGCAACCAGAATGCTCCTTGGAGGCCAAGATGGCTAAGCTTCGTCTCTCATACTTTGGACACATTGTCCGGAGAGAACAGTCGCTGGAGAAGGATGTCATGCTGGGTAAGATGGAGGGTCAGAGAAAAAGAGGAAGACCCCTAACAAGATGGATCAGTCAGGTGACATCATTGATGGACTCAAGTGTGGCAGCGGTAGTGAAGTTGGCCCAGGATAGGACATTGTTTTGTTCTGCTGTGCATGGGGTGGCTATGAGTCGGTTCCAACACGATGGCACCTGACAACCACAACAACAGCCAGCAAAATGTAAGAGTTCTGAATTCCTCCCTGGAAACGTTTGCAACATGTGCTCAGAGAGTGTGTGTGTGAGTGGCCCCTTCTCTGTCCCTAGAGCTGGAACCAGAGCGGCAGAGGCTACACATCATTCACCACCACAGGCAGATCGTCGGAGAGAAAGACAGCCCCGTAACTCTCCCTCCAGTGTGCTGCCTTCTGGCCCATCAGGAACCTGAGGGTGAAATTGATGTACAGGCGGGTACTGATGGGAACAGATGCGACAGATAGAAGGAACTATGTGATGCTAATAAGGTCATGAAATTGCAGAAAAGAAGCAAGTCTGTAAGAGCCACAGCCTCATTGACCCTGAGACCAAACGAACTAGAAGGCTAACACCACTGACCACTCTGACGGGGGTTGCAGTAGTTGGCCTTGGATAGAATGGGAGAAAAGTATGGAACAGAACTCAAATTCTTCTTTAAAATTTTTTAAAAACTAGACAAACAAAATGTAATATTTGAAAAGTGACAACTCCCTGAGACTGTCAATGAGACACTCTTTAACCTAGAACCGAATCTATCCCCATATTTACCTTTTAGAAAAATAGCAGAATGGCACACAAAATATTTCCCCAAGATCGATGACCTACTTAACAACCATCAGTGTGAGGCCAAAAGGTCAGCAATTACTCAAAAGCAAAGATGAGAAGATAAGGAGTCAGGGAAACTAGAGTACTGGAAAGGGAATAATCACCACACAATTAAAGAGAATACTGACATACTGTGATAAATATAACTAATGTCACCAGATAGTTGTGTGGAAATAGTCAAATGGGAACCTAACTTTGCTGTGTAAACTTTCACCAAAAACTCAATAAAGTATTATAAAAACAAAACAAAAAAAGCAAAACTTGAGATGCTGTTTCCTGAGTAAAGTTTGCAAACACTATTGACGTTCCTATCCAAATTCAGCACAGGGAAATTCTGAAAGGCACAAAATGAATGTAGGAGGGGCTAATCGATGGGGTAAGATACATATATCTAATTATTCACAGTACTTTATAGCCCAGTGATAACTAAGTAGGGGATATGAGAGATTGCACTCATCATAATTTTTGTGGCAGGGATTCCAGAACAGGAGAAACGGTTTGGACCAGTGATAGGGAAATGGTGGAAGCAGAATTATTTTAGGTGTTCTCGGGAAAGACCTTTGAAAATGATCTTGGGAGAATAGTTTGGTGGGGAGGTAACAAGCAGCTACTTTTATTTTTTAGTTGACTCATGCTGTTTTTAGTTGTCTCATGGCAGCCCCTTACACAATGTATGAAGCATTGTCCTGCACCGTCTCCATGATTGGTTGTGCCCCAAACAGGGTTTTCATTGGCTGAATTTTGGATGTAGATCACCTGACCTTTCTCCTGAGTCTACCTTAGTCTACAAGCTTTGCTGAAACTTACTCTGCATGATAGCAACAGCACACAAACTTCCAACGACAGACAGCCTGTTAAGTATTGTGGAGTAGGTTCTGACTCATAATGACCTTGTGCATGGTTTCAAGGAGCAGCTGGTGGTTTGAACCACTGACCTTGTGGTTCACAATTCAGTGCTTGTCCTTCAGCGCCACACCAGACAGGTTATAGCTGCAAATAAGGTGAACTGGTTGGGAATGAATGCAGATTTCCCACGTAGGAGGTGAGAATTCTATCATTTAACTTTCAGTGTTCCACAACTGGAAGCAGGATCAGTATCATATTCTGGTTTACTCTGTAGGACAAACACTGGACTGAGAACATGAAGTTGGTGGTTGGAGCCACTAGCCACTCTATGGGAGAAAGATGAGGCTTCCTCCTCCTGCAAAGATGTACAGCCTCAGAAATCCTGTACAGTATCACTATGAGTCGGAACCATCACCATGTCACTTAGGAAGTCAAAGAACAAGTGTTCCACCTTCTCCTTCCATAGCTTTTGCCTTGGAAAAATGGTCAATATTCACTAGTCTTTAGGCTTTGTCCCTGAGGAATCATTCCATCCAAACTGACAAAGCCACATCATGTTCTGCTCCAGTATTCTCAATGAGATCTCCCACACTCAAAGAAAATCCTGCTCCTTGGAAGATGGCCGAGGATCTAGAGACATGTATATTGTCACCTCCACCTGCGTTTGATAACAGAACAGTTATAGAACACGCTCCACGACTCCATGGGGATACTTTGAGTACCCATGCTTTTCATAAACACTGAGGACACATTCAGCCCAGGGCCACTGGGGAATTGCCTTATTTCAGGCAGGCAAAAGGGCTGGAGACAGGATCCCCAGGTAATTTCTCTGTAGACTTTGTTGCCAGTGTAGGAGTTACACCTGAGAATACTGTGACTCAAGGTTAAAACTTCTGCAGCTTTATGTTACCCCCAATAACAATATGGCTGGAATGAGCACTCAATGAGCACCTAGCTAAGGGGCCCTGCCCTGGTAGCACAGTGGGTTAAGCAATGGGTTGCTAACTCCAAGGTTGATGATTCAAATCCACCAGCTGCTCTGTGGGAGAAAGATGAGCCTGTCTGCTCCCGTGAAAGTTGAGAGTCTCTGACTCTGTGGAGCAGTTCTGCTCTGCTCTGCTCTGTAGGGTCACTAGGAGTCGGCATTAACTCAGTGGCAGTGGGAGCAGCCAAACTGCTTCTGGAGACTGGTGCGGAGAAACCTCTTTAGCAATATGCCCAACTTATTGCATCCTGACTCTTAACAGAGAAAATGTGGTAAGCATCAAAGGCAAACTATGCAACCACCAAAATTATTCTGATTTTAAGTAGAGAGTGAGAGAACTGAAGAGGCCAATTCTTCACTCTCAGAAGCACTTAAATCTGTTCATATTTGGTGTGAGTTAATAATTGGGGTAGGGCACTCCCTGCCTTAACAGATATACTGAGAGCATTATAAGAGGAAAGTATTATAAGGGGAAGTGTTGGAATCCATAGTTCTCAAATATGTTCTTGAGTTTTTGGTGTGTTTTTTTTAATAGTGTGGAGAATGTATTAAATAAATCATAATAGCCTGTAAACAGTTTGAATTTGTCTAGTGTATATATTTATATCTATATATGCATTTTAACTCAAAAGTTCACAATGTATCATTTAAATGTGTAATTCTGCAAATGGGTTCTGAATATAGTAAAGTATCTGTATAAAATTACTGTCTATGACCAAATGGTCAACAATTACTTGCAAACAAAGATGAGAATGTAAGGGGACAGGGAAACTAAATTAATAGAAATGGAGCAACCAAAATAGAAATTATGGAAATGTACACACATTGTGGAAAATGTATCCAATGTCTCTGAACAATCTGTGTTGATATTGTTGAATAAGAGCCTAAAACTGCTGTGTAAACCTTCACAGAAAACACAATAAAATCTTTTTCTAAAAAGTATTATTGATGCACTTTAAGAGCGTTGCACTTAAGGAAATAAAAGAGCAACAAACTCTAGACCTCAGATCAATAATATTAAAATTTCCAAGAATTAACTTTAAAAGTCAAAGTACATTTAATGAACATATGCTTATTAGTATAAATACATCTGTTGTATAAAGATATCTACAAATCATGTACTATTTTAATTTCTGTATTTTATGTCTTTTCTTTTTCAGTAGGTTTCCCCTCTCCTTAATTTAGGAGACAGTTTGGAAAAGGAAGAAATGATGTTATTTTTCACCAGAACTCATAGATTATGCAGATTATTGATCAAATTAATGACTTTGATTAATGTATATCTTTACATAATTTTGGATAAACATGTCACTTTAGAGTCCTGGTGTGGTGCTGTAGGTTAATGCACTGGATTACAAGGTCGGTTTGAATCACAAGGTCGGCAGTTCCAGCTCACCAGGCAATCCTCGGAAACCGTATACAGGGCTGCTATGAGTCAGAACGGACTTGACGATACTTAACAATAGCCTATTTTAGTACAACCTTGCATATATTGTTTGGCTTAACTGTTTGATTCAATTGTCATTTGAATATACATGAAAGGCAGCTTTTCTTTCAATGGAAACACTTTTAATTGAAACCCAAGCTGCCTTGGTTCCATCCATCGTTCCCAAAGTTGGGACTTTGGGTTATTACTGTGTATATCTTTGAAAGTAGAGAAGTGTGAACAACAAAGTTGGCGGTTCAAACTCACCAGCTGCTCCTCAGAAACCCTATACAGGGTCGCTATGGGTCAGAGTGGACTCGACGGCACTTAATAACAACACCAACACTGCCTGCCCCACAGCTCAGTCTCTGACCTGGAGTTGTCTAATCCAGAGCCATAAAAGCCTGGCTCCTAAGGCTCTTATATAAAAGAGCTCGGTACAGGTAGAAACACTAACCTGCAGAATTGCAGAACAAAGCTTCTCTAAGAGTTAAAATTGGTTTTTTTTCTTATGAGGTACTGATTTTTGAGAAAATCTTCTCAAAACTATGTCATTTCCTTTTGCTAAAGCTAAATAATTTAGCCTGCAGAAAATGTTTTCATCACAGCATTTGTTGTTGTTGTTAGGTGCTGGCAAGTCAATTCCAACTCATATGTACAACAGCAAGGAACACTGCCCCCACTGCCCCTTGACAAGTATGGTGAAGTTTGCACAATTAACAATGTTCTTTTTTTTTTCTTCAGCTCATTTGTTTGAGGTGACATTTCTTTTTTCTGAGGAAGGACAATACGAAGGTTTTTGAAAAATATTATGATTTATAAAGAAGTTGTACCCACCAGAATTAGATAGTATCAATGTTTTTGTCATATACTGGTCTCTTCTTTTTTAAATTTTTAATGAAAAATTGTTGTTGTTAAGTGCTGGTTGACTCATGGTGACCTATAGGTTTCTTGGGGACAGTGGGTGAGTTTGAACTGCCATGCTTGCAGTTCAAACTGACCTTGTGCTTATCCTATAACGCCACACCAAGATTCCAAATTATATGTAGCATATGCTAATGTTTTGTGTGTTTTAAAATTTTAAGTCATCAGTAAACCACTTGTCTTTCAACTAACCATTTCTGCCACCCAGGATTCCAAAAATATGCATAAATAATATAGAACTGTACTTAATATTCTGCAACTTGAGTTTTTTCTCTCAATTTCATTTTGAGATCTAAATTTTGAGTCTACCCTTCAATAAGTGAGTCTAATTCATTCATATTTATTGTGATTATGGAATCTTAATTTATTTCAGTCCTCTTGTTTTTGATTTACTATACTTTTCCCTCTAACTCCCCCCCTCACCCCATTTTGTTTTTTTCTTTGCATTCACAACTTCTCCTAGATTGCTTCTCTTTTTCCTTGTGGCTTATATGTTGTTGTTGTTGTTGTTAAGTGCCATCGAGTTGGTTCCGACCCATAGCGACCCTGTACAGGGTTTCCGAGGGTGTAAATCCTTACAGGAGTAGAAAGCCTGATCTTTCTCCCGCGGAGCGGCTGATAGTTTCGAACCACTGACCTTAAGGTTCGCAGCCCGATTCGTAACCACTATGCTACCAGAGCTCCTTTGTGGCTTATAGATTATAGATTTTATATCTTTTAGTGTCACTTTAAGTTTTTAGCATACCCATTTGATTTTTTTTTTCCTAGTAAAGCTTGAAGTGAGAATATTTGTAGGCTGAAATATTGTCATTATCTATGAATATTGTTTACAGTTACTATGATTTCATATTTAGAATCTTTTTAGATTTTTAGTGCTTCATTTAGCCATACAGTAAAGAACAGTTTCCAAAAGTTCCCTCATGTATTCTTATTTCACTTGTTTTTTGCCCTAACTTGTGGCATTGTTGTTAAGTGCCATCCAGTCAGTTATCACTCACACCAGCCCTGAATAGGGTTTCCAAGGAGCAGCTAGTGAGTTTGAACCACCGACCTTGTGCTTAAAATTGACCTTGAGGTCTAGTGCTTATCCTACAGAGCCACATCAGGACTCTAATTTATGGAAGAAGTAGATATTGCTACTTCTGTGTTGCTGTTAAGTGTGATCGAATTGGTTCCGATTCATAGCGACCCTATATAGAGTTTCCAAGGAGCATCTGGTGAGTTTGAACCACCGACCTTGCAGCTGAAACCGACTTTGCAGTCAAGTGCAGATCCTGCAGTGTTGCAGCATTATATTATTATATTGTTATTAAAAGGCTATAAAGCTACTGTGTCAGAGCTGGGAAAAGAATCTAAGATTCCAACTCCTTATATACAACTTGTCCCCTTGTGGTTTTTTTTTTTTTTTGCTTCTGACAATGAAAACACATTAGTTTTCAAGATTTTAAAGATTTTTTGGTGTTCGCCGTCCCATTTTAAAGGGTGTATTTTTTTCCTGGGGCTGATGTAACCACAAAATAAGCAGCTGTTTCTTGGTTTTGTTTTAAACCTTTTATTGTGAATCGAGTGAATGTTTGCAGAGTAATTCATCGATTTTACATTAAACAGTTCCTTCACAGTTTGTTACATGTCACTGATTCCAATCTCCTCAACCTAATAGCAGTTACTCCACTTCCTTTCTGGGTTCCTTCCTTCCTTTCCTCCTTTCCCAACTCTTCTGAACTTTGTCCCTGAATTACTGTTGTTGTCCAGTGCCGTTGAGTCGGTTCCGATCCATAGTGACCCTGTATAGGGTTTCCAAGGAGCGGCTGGAGAACTTGAACTGCTGACCTTGCAGTTCAAACTAACTTTGCAATCCAGTGTATTAACCCACAGCGCCACACCAGGACATCTTGGGTAAATGCTGCCTTTTTGATCTCACACCATTCGATGGTGTGCATATCTCACTAGTATTGTTCCCCTTATAGAGCTGTCTGTTGCTTGACTGAAAATGAGTCCACAGTGGTGAGTTCAGTTCCAGACCTAAAGGGCGACAGAAGATCTGAGTCTCGGGGTTCCACAGACTCTATCTGACCAGTAAGTCTGGTCTTTTATTTTTATGATTTTGAGGTCTACATTTTATCCATTCTGTCTAGGACCTAGTGTGATGACTTCTAGAGCAGTTGGTAGTGGTTGCCAGACACCATCTAGTTCTTTTGGTCTCAGTTCAGGAAGACTGATGTTCTGTGGCCCATTAGTCCACTGGACTAATTTTTTCCCTGGGTCTTCAATTATCATCAATCTTCTTTCCTCTGGACA
>NW_006408583.1:14810245-14813739 GCF_000296735.1 Chrysochloris asiatica
TGGTTGAAACTCGCCAGCTGCTCCTCAGACACCCTATATAGTGTCATTATGAGTGGGAACCGACTCAATGGCACATAACTACAGCAACATTACTTTTTGCAACAGTGGACTACAGTTTTGTTTGCTTGAACCTGGTGGCTTTTCTCAGACTCAGAAGCAAAACCAAATTCTGCTTAGTGGCAACTTTGTTACACCTGGCTTTTCTTATATAACTGTCTCTGTTGTAGGATTCTTACTTAGTTATTCTTTCTAAGTTATCCTAATAAAGGTGCCATTGCTTGTCAGCTTCCTCTAATCTTTATTGGAAGGAGAGTGTCCAAATGAAGAAATGGAAGGAGAAAGGACACTTCTTACTCAGGGATGTACCAAATACAGGCAGGCTTTGAACTCGTTATAGGCAGGAATGGTTGAATGTGTTTGGATGGAAAGAACAGAGACTCAAAAATTACCTCCAGCAAAGTGGTCCTCATGGTGAAAAGGACTATCATTGAGCACAACCCATAGGGACCCATCACAGTTTCCCTCTCAATGGATGTTGGGTCTCCCATGGCGTATGCCCTCCCTCTGACTGTCAGATCTAGTCTTCTGTGTCTATCATCTGCCTTAGTTTTGCGCTCTCATAATGCAAGCTGGCATATGGCCCACCTTAGTCTCTTCATTTCTTAGTTCGGTCTTTTCAGCTGTAGCTCTACCACTAATTGGCTTATTCACTCAAGATTTTTCTTTTTTCTTTCCCATGAGAGAAAGACTGTGGACTGATTCTACCTTTCAGGTTAACAATTAGATTGGCTTTCCTTGAGTGAAGAGTCCAATCTTGATCCTCTTGGATAGAACAGAAAGGCCTAGAATAGGTAAGAGGTTTCTTCTTGGGGCGAGGGCTGTGGGAAGGTTGGTGTCATCAGATACTATACCCCAGCCATTTGAACTGTTCATCAGGGCAGACTTTGACTTTCAGAATGCTCTCACCATCGAATATGCGGCTTGTTTTATATGCTCCAAATGGTGATTTGTTCAACCATCCAGTGAGTAACTCTAGCAAGAAAGCTGGGCTTCATCCTCTACTCATCTTCAGCCACCAGCCCAGGTCGTTCTGCTCATGGCTTTTCACTGAGTCTCTGTACTTTCATTTCTCTTCATCTCTAAGAGTGAAAATGCTGCTTAACTGCTCTTCTATTCCAGGCTATATATATATATATATTTTTTTTTTTTCAATCTTCTTATGATCTTTCTGAAACACGATCTGATCATATGATGTGTGATATGATCAGATCGTGTTTCAGAAATAAACTTCAGAACATCATTTAAACCGCTTTAAGAATGGTATGCAGTTCCCCTCAATGATGTGGCCTTTACCCCTGACTCTAGCCTTGGAAACTTTCTCTTTCCTCAGTCCCAATTGAAATATAAAATTCCACTTGAAATGCTTAGATTGCTCTCTGCTTTTTTGTCTCCACTTCAGGGAACTCGTTTGTCACACACTCTTCTCTAACTTACAGCTATTACTTAGGACTCTCTGTAGAGGTATCTTCCTCCAGGATGCATCCCGACTCCTCAGTTTGGCTTTGTTCTTTGTCTTTTGTGTTCCAAGTATTTTTATTGTCTGTTGACTGGATTTCTTCCACTCACTTGCCTCTAATTCTGCCATCCAGCATCATGTCAGTCCTGAAGGTACCTCGGATGTGGTTGTTGAGTCAATGAATGAAATGTACAGAATTTAAGTTCTTCTCTAGCTTTGTGGTCCACTTGGCATTTTACTTTAGACAGCCCATTCATCTTTCTGCTTGGTAAGGCAGCCGATGAAGATCCATCAGTATTTGAAGTGTGTTGTAAAGATAGGGTTCCTGAGAGCTGAGTTCTAGGAGCACTGTTTAATAGCAGCAATTATTATTGAAGGATTTGGGAAGATTCATAAATGTGAACTTGAAAATGAAAATTTTGTTTCAAATACTTTTTTTGAAAAAGCCTGTGGAAATGAGGGAGAAGTTCAAAAGCACAGATGCTAAGTGTTGTCTGTTGGAGAATTGCATGATCCTGGCAAATCCTGTGATTTTTGTAAGCTTTGGGAGCAGTATTTCAGTAACACTACCCTCCAGTCTGGAGTCTTGGTGTGGTGCTTTAGGATAAGCATTGGGCTGATTGAAGATTGGCCATTCAGACCCACCAGCTGATCCTTGGAAGCCCTATACAGGGTCACTATGAATCGGAACTGAATCGACAGAAATTAACAACAGCAGCGCTACAGTATGATTGAAAGTGGAAATATTGCTGTCACGACCGATTGACTTTATGACACAACACCTGCAAATCGCTACAACCTCGCATTCATTTATTGGCCAACTTCTGATAGGGCTTCGACAGTTTTGAAAGAGACAAATGCTAAATTTAAATGCAATAACAGATGCCGAGGGACTCTGACAAGCCACAAACCATTGCAGCAAGCTCTTTTAATGTTCCATTCCTTTTTCAGTGCGAATTGTTTAAGATAACTAGAAAATTGGTATGCATTTGGGACAGTTTCTCTTAGTAGAGTTATTTTTAACATAAACATATTTTTGCTTGTTAGTTGCCATATAATCTTCATCGGGCAGACTGATTTGTTTTATGTTTCAAACACTGATTCTTTACTACATAAAAGCTGTGCCTACACATTACCAGTACAACTTGTTGAAAAAATAAATGGATTAGTCAATTAATCAGTTCCTGTTTCTAAATAAAACCAATTATCCCTTTTGATTTTTATCTCCTACTGAGATGGGTGGTAGCAGATAGTTGTTGGCGCATCATATGGTCATGAAGCCCTGATGTGGCGATGTAGGATAAGCACTGGATTGCCAAACACAAGTTTGACAGTTCTAATCTACCACCTGCTCCTCGGAAGCCCTTTGAAGGGCCTCTACGAGTTGGAACTGACTCTATGGCGCTTAACAACAGCAAAAGTCTTTAGAGATAAATGTCTTAAGGGTTTGGCTACTCTGCCATCAGAGGAACGCTTTGCAGGCAACATGTAAATGACTTAAAAATGACTTCTAAAATTTTCTGTATTTTCAAAGCTAATACATTTATAGGAAAGGTTGCCAGATAGAATTAAGTGTGCTGTGTTAGAGGTCCCCAAGACCATCCTCAGTGTCAGTAGTCTTGTAGAAGGACTCACAGATTTCACACAAAGCTGCTACACCTATGCTTAGGGTATATTACAAGAAAAGGATAAAGTATAACATGCAAAGAAAGAAGACTCAATAGGGTGGGGATCCAGAGGAAACTAGGCACAGAGTTCTGTTGTTTTCTCCTGGTGGAGTCACCTGATCAGGGCTTAATTCTCCCAGTCACAATGCATGACAACAAATGAGAAGTGTTGCAAACCAAGGAAGCTCATCTAAGTCTTAGTATTCATGTTTTGTTTTTGTTTGTTTGTCTGTTTTGCGGGTGTGTGTGTGGGTAGGGGGAATTAGTCACATAGACATCTAGCACTCATGTGGCTAACCTTAGTACCTCAG
>NW_006408583.1:14815479-14831965 GCF_000296735.1 Chrysochloris asiatica
TCCTTCCATCTTCTTTTGATGGTTTCTGCATCATTCAATAATTTGCCCAGGGACTCTTTCAGTAACAAAAGTTGAGGCTTGAATTTTTCTTCAGTTCCCCAAGCTTGGGAAATGCTGAGCGTGTTCTTCCTTTTTGGTTGTCTGATTCCAGATCTTTGCACATTTTGTTGTACTATTTGGCTTTATCTTCTCAAGATGATCTTTGACCTTAGCCCCTTTAAAAGTACAAATAACACCATACTTTATACACGAGAGGACTTCAAAAAATTTGTGGAAAACTGGAACTAGATGGAATTTTTCCTCAAACTTTTTGAAGCTCCCTCTTATTGCCCTGAACTTTAGTTTTTTCTTTCATAATATCTTTTTACCATATGACTTTTGTATGTTATTTTATTGTTAAGTGCTGTTGATTCAGTTCTGACTCACAGTGACCTTGTATAGGTTTGTTCTTGTTAAGTGCTGTCAAATCTGTTCCAACCCATAGCGACTCTGTATAGGGTTTTCACGGAGCGGCTGGCAAGCTTGAACTAACGACCTTGCGGTTTAAACTGACTTTGCATTAACCCACAGTGCCACACCAGGACTCTAAGGAGCAGTTGATAGATTTAAACTGCTGACCTTGTGGTTAGCAATCCAGTGCTTATCCCACTGTGCCACATATATACAGATATGGACAATGCAGACTAATATAGTAGAGTATGGGCTTTGAAATCAGGTACAGCTGAGTTCAAATCCAAGTTCTCCACTTTTTAGTTGTATAACCTTGAGGAAGGCTTCCACCTCTGCACTCCTTTGTTGTCTTGTCTGAAAAATGGAGCGAATGAGGTACTAGGCACCGGGGGATACTGTGGGGAACCCGATGGTCAGTTCTCCGTGATACTTGCATATCACTGTGATGCCTAATAGTAGATACTGAGTACATTGAGCCATTCATAATATGTTTTTCTCTTCTGAGTTCCAAGCCTACTAAAACAGACTTTCAGTTCAGTTAATACCAAGTAGTGATGTGGCTACAAGTCGGCCATATAAATGGCAACTAAAGTGGAGTAACATTTTCTGTACTAATTGAATATTATTCTCATTCTATTGAGGGGTTTGATACCTTGTAATGTAACACCTCAGCATGTCTCCATCTGAAACATTCTGTGATTGCAAATGGATTTGTTTGTATTCTTGACAAAGGGGTATAAGACAGGGACTTATTTTTATGCCTTGTCTCTTTGTTACAGTTACTCATGGTAACATCCTCTGGAAAGCTTCAAGAAAGTTATACAGTTATTTTAGGAATATCAGAGTCTAGAAGACAAACTGAAACTTCCTTATTTTATTTTTTGTTTTGTTTTACTGAAGTGCCGAGTAGTAGAGCTCTCGTTTGGAATGAATGTCAGCAGTATGAGCTGAATTCAACTTCTTTTCTCTCTCTGGAATAAAAAGAAATAATCCTGTTTCCACATATCTAACTTGTAGGTCAACTTTTAGGACAACAGTTTTTCTTGGTTGGCACTGCCTGTTCCGGGTTTTCACCGTAGACTCCTCACAGAGCTTCTAATTCCATAGGCTACCCCCCACCCCATGTTCAAGTCGTGAATACGGGTTCTCTTTCTGAGTTAAGATTTCATAGAGGGAAGAGGATAGAGTGAAATTTTACTGTGCATGCCAGATATAAACATATACATTTATCTTTTCAAATCCTTGTACCTTTGTGAATTGTTGTTGTAGTTGTTAGTTGCCTTGAAATCTGTTTTGACTCATGGAGACCCCATGTGTGCAGGATGGAACTGCTCCATGGAGTTTTAAAGGAGAAGGTAAGTGACTTGAGACGGGTTATATAGTTAGTAAATGGTCCAGCTTACATTGTAATTAGTCTTCAGACTCATGTTATTGCTGTTGTTAAGTTCCATCGTGTTTGCCCCGACTCATAGCTATCCTGTGTTCAGTTTCCAAGAGCGACTGGTAGGTCTGACCTGTCAACCTTGTGGTTAGCAGCTCAGTGCTTATCCTATAGCGCTACACCATGGATCCTGGTTCATGCTTGTTCATTGCTATTGTGTAACTTCCTGAGCTAGTTAAGATTTTAATTGTCAGAAGTTAGTCATTTTTGTGTGATTAGTGTGATGTTTTATAAAGGAAGATTTATATCTTGTTTGTAAATAAAATTGTTACTAATTTACCTTTAATATCTTCCTGTAATTTGTCCCCCATGAAACCATGCAATGGGTGACATTAGAAGTCCTTTCTGAGTTTAGCAATCATGCATATGTATTAAGTCCTGAATGTGGATTATAGTTATGGGTTATGCTGTGAGCTGTAAATAGGTGTAATTTAACCTATTTCTCACACTGTACCCAATGAATAAGTTTGTTTTCTAGAACACATGTGTTGAGATGACAGGCCACTAGCCTAGGACCACACTGCTATTCAGATTTCAATTCCATGTGAGAACCAGTGTCTCCTTTTCTTGACACCAGGCATTTTCTATAACAAGCACCGATAGGTGAGCCATTTGGCTATTTGAGATGAAATTGATGTTTGACATCGCACATTCTAAGGAAAGTCAGTAAGCTCTGATTGCAGACATTTGCATTCTGTGCATCTGCACATATATGTGACCTACCTCCCCTTCCCCCAATATATTTACTTTTAAAGATGTAATGTGGGGGTGACTAGTTTCTTCCCAGAGACATGCCCTCTCTGTCTCCTCCTCCAGGTGGAGCATGACGATGTATGGCAGTGAATTCCTTTCCCCTGTTGAAGGAGTGCTTGGCTGACTTCTGATAGCTTGGAGTTTTCTGTAAGGCAAAGGATGAGGGTGACTCTGGAGACAGTTGTGGAAAACCATTGGACAACAGTGGTTGGAGATGGACTTAGTGGTATGGCTAGGCCAGTGCAGATCAGTATCTAATAATCAAAGAGTCCAGTTAAGTACTGTCTGAGAAAGATGAGACCTGTGTGCTTGGTGGGACTTGAGAAAGGTTTTTGAATGGGAAAGGGGGAAATGTTATAAGTGGAGTATTTTGAAGGTATGCTCTTCTGTTTCAGACTGTCCTCTCTTGTACTCAGGTTTCTGCTGGTATTGATTGTATTATCTTCAAGTGGTTCGTGCATGGTTTGAGCATCACTGTTCTTTTTTTATTATTGTGTGTATGTCTCCCCAGTTGAAACTGGAAACATCTGAGAGCAGGAGTCACATCATCTGCGTTTTACTTTTTAAATCATTCCACCGCAGAATTTCTTATGCAGAAGTCAGCTCCTACTTCAGTGTTAAAGATCTGAAAGTGAATCCAAGGTAATAGTGGTCCATTCTGAGGAGCTCATAAGGAATTAGAAATAGCTACAATCTTATTTAAAACAGATCAGGCGTTTTGTACTGTATTGCTTTGTACTGTATTGTACTGTATAGTTAAGCGCAGTTGAGTCGGTTCATAGTAACCCTGTATAGGGTTTCTGAGGAGCAGCTGGTGGGTTTGAACTGCTGACCTGAACATCTTAGATTAAATCAATAAGATTCTAAAGTCCAGATAGTAGTAGCAACTGCTTTATAGACTATCTAGATGTTATTTTTTATCTGAATTTACCTATTTGTATTCGAAAACACAATAAACCTTATGAACAGCAGTTTTTCATTGTTGTTATTGTTAAGTCGGTTCCGACTCATAGTGATCCTACATAGGGTTTCCAAGGAGCAGCTGGTGGGTTTGAACTGCTGACCTTGTGGTTAGAAACCCAGTGCTTATCCTACAGTGCCACACAGGACTTCAGCTTTTCATTAAGGTCTTCAATATCTTCCTAACTTAAGGATGCTCAGAACTTAAAGTTAAAAAGTACAGCAGACTGTATGCATTATCTCTCACAATGCATTTATAGCTGTATGTCCATTCCAATTGTATAAGCATCTATAGACAGAGTGCCCACACATAGGATCCTTCTATGTCTCCATTAGTAAGAGAATTTTGCAAATGAAGTCATGGTCTTCAGGGGCGTTTGTAACCTACAGTATTTAGTTTTATAATACAGTACTTAACTTCTGATAAAATATAACAGTTTTGTTGTGTTTCTTTTCTCCTCAGTGCTGCATGTGCTGTTTTTAATCATTGTAAAGAAGAAAACTGAACTTTAAAACAATGCTGGAAACTCTAGGTAAGCTCTATTCCTTCTTGCCTACTGCTGTAAAAGTTGACATTCTTTCCATAGGGACTTTTGAAATATGGTATATAGCGGTATATTGCAGGTTTCTATTTATAGCAACTTAGTTAAGAAAAAAAATTAATTATGCACCAGCACTGTACCAGGGTAATGCATTTGGGTAATTTAATCTGAGGTGTTAAAAATTGTATCATGTAGTCAAAAGCATATGAAATACTCTGTATATTTTGATAAAATTTTATGTAAACTCAATTCTATATAGTACTTTTACTTTATTCGGGATCCTTGAAATCCTATTGAGCTCTTGCTTTTAATGAATAAAAAGAACAATCACAAACAATCACTTAGGCTGAATCCAGCTGGACAAACTTCAGTGAAGATTTAAGGCAGTTTAGTGGGAGAAAGATGAGGCTTTCTGCACCTGCAAAAAATTTTAAAAGCCTCAGAGACCCTGTATAGAATTGCTATGAGTCTGAACCAACTTGATGACACTTAGCAACAGCAAAGACAGTTTAGTTTCTATATGATATAATGTAGGTTTTGTTGTTGGTGTTGTTAAGTGCCATCGGTTCGGTTCTGACTCACAATGATCTGTACAGGGCTTCTGAGGAGCAACTGGTGGGCTTGAACTGCTGACCTTGTGATTGCCAGTCCAGTGCTGATCTTACAGCACCAAATTTTCCAGGCTCATGTGTTAATCTTTTTTTTCACACTGCTCTCCAGCTTAAGAGAAACTAGTTTCTAGAGGCCCTCACCTTCTCCTGTTCCAGATAACTCTTTGGGTATTACTATTGGAGGTGTCTGGATTTCACTCCGGCACCTTGATGATCATTCTGGTCCCGTGACAACTAAGGCTGAGGGGAAGGGAGAATCAGCTTGATTTGTGGTCATGTGACTTTATTGCTGATACTGTGATGGTCATGAAAATGCATGGACACACACTTCCTTCATCTCCCACTTCCTGCAGAAGTCACACAGCAGAGAGCATAGGCGGCCACACAGGAAAGTTATTACAAGTGGAGAACAAAGGGCAAATACAAAATGCCTTAAACCATTGCTTTCTTCTGTGACTGAGCTGAACACCTCCCAGAAGCTGATAAGAGGATTTGTGTACTGACATACCATGAGAAATACGACCCAGAAAAAAAATTCACAATGTATGTCTTTATCATTATTAGCTTTACATTTTTTTTGTAGTAATAAACGTTTAATTTTTATGTGTGTGAATTCACCCACTTCATTACACACTTGGAGTTTCCCATTTCTGTGTAGTTCTGGATTTTGTTATAGAAAATGTCTTAAGTGGTAATCTCCACTCTTTTTCATTACTGTGATATATTTGTTGTTGTTGTTAAGCATTGTTGAGTCGGGTCCGACTCATAGTGGCCCTGTATAGGGTTTCCAAGGAGCGGCTGGTGAGTTTGAACTGTCGACCATGTAGTTCAAACCTACCTTTTGGTCCAATGTTTTATCTGACAGCACCATACTAGGACTCTTACTGTGCTGTGACAAATGTGTATTTGGTAGATACACTCATTATTTGGAATCTGTTTGGACACATATCTGAATAGAGCCCTTTTTAAAAAAACAAAAACACTTGACCTTACTTGTAAGTGTGTATGTGTGCGTGTGTTTTAGGGAGATGTCTTTAATTATTGCTTGTGGTGGAACATTACTGTGATGAAAGCATTCCTACAGGTTCTTAAGTCTATTAGGGATGCATGTATTCAAGACATCTACCTGTGCAGCTCTGTGTCTGCTACCTAAGAGGATTAAAAGATACTTGAATTGCACAACATGGGTTTGAACTATGTCGGGTCCTTACACACAGATTATTATAAAAAAATTTTGTGTGATGCTAATCATCTGGTGAACAGGTTGTCTTTCCAGTAAATTGCATGTCACAGTGAAATGTGACCTCTTGCAGTTCTCATGCATCTTTTATTGTATTAATGCGATAACGGAACCCTTGAATAGCACCATGGGACCCATAGAAAGTGCAACTAGTGATGCTGAAAGAGCCCCCCAGAAGTCGAAAAAAGCCTTGACGTTACAAATCAGTGTTGAATTGCTTGATATGTACTGAAAAATGAGGTCTGCAGTTGTGCTTGTCCACCCTTTTAAGAGAAATGTGTCCAAAGTAAGGCCCAGTGTAAAATAAGAAAGGGAAATTCGTGAAGTTGCCTCTGTAGCTACTCCAGCAGGCACGAAAATCTTGCACTTTTTTGTGAAATACCTTTGTATCTCGTTTTGAAAATGCAGCTTTTATGTGGTTGCAGTACAGAATACATATCACATGCAAAATTTGTGTTAAACTTGACTTTTATGTTCATAATTGATGAGGTTTCTGGTCAACAATAGACTTTTAGTAGTTAAGTTTTGGGGGCGTCAGAAATTAAGTGTGGGTTTTGGACTGTGAGAGTGTTGGTGCCCTTAACATTTCCCTCCCTCTTCACAGGAAAATTACACTTCATCTGAATTCATGTCTGCACTTTGCAAATAGCTCGTTGCATACGGGTGATACTACACCAAGTTCCTTGCTTTCAAATAGACTTTCTTACAAGAGACTTCAAGGTGTGAGGGACACACTTATAGTAACACATGGCCAAACGGTTTGCCATTGAATGAATTCTGACTCATGGCGGACACACATGTGCATAGTCAAACTGCTGCACAGGGTTTTCCAGACCACGTGACCATTTGGAAGCTGATTGCCAGACCTACTTTGCAGATTTGAACCACTGATTTTTGCTTAATAGTCAGATGCTTAACTACTTGTTCCACCTAGGGAGATAGCCAAGCTACCATTTTATTTCTTGGAGTCCATTTTGTGTTCTTGATAAAGTGGGGATGGTTATAGGATTTGTGGGTTTGACTTGGGTCTTTTAAGTCCTGTTACTGACTCATGTTGTTCTTTGGTCCAGACAAAAACCGGGCCCTGCAGGCAGCTGAGCGCTTGCAGGTCAAACTCCGAGAACGTGGGGATGTGGCCAATGAAGACAAGCTGAACCTTCTGAAGTCGGTCCTGCAGAGCCCGCTCTTCAGCCAAATCCTGAACCTTCAGACGTCCATGCAGCACCTGAAAGACCAGGTAGGGCATCATTCACCCAAACAGGTGTTGATGGAGCAGCATAGAGAGATCTTTTGTAAAGTGTGTATGCTTCTGAAAGGCTGATTTTGATATGTGTTAATGAATAGTTAATGAAGTCATTTCAACCTACAAACGAGACATTCAGATTCACTGTGGCTTTTTCCCCCTAGTTATTTTTGTAATGGTTGTTGCTGTATATTGTGGATGATATGACATCGTGTTGAAAGCTCTGTGGATGTCAGAGACTGAATTCGTGCAGGAAAAGGGGATGAGGGAAATGTGTTTCGGCTAGATGGCTTTAGACTTGGTTTCCCTCATTACTCAGGCTCATTGTTCATGTGATATTACTCATTCAGAGTCAGTCATTCAGTATAGTCACAAGATTTCAGATAAGCCTGGATTTGCATGTGTAATCATGTGTGTGAGGAAGGGAAATCACCTCTATTTTGACAGTAGAAGGAATAATTACATTGTCATCAGCTAGAGGAATTGCAAATTCTCACTTCTTAAAGGAGTGTAAGTAGCAATTGCCTCTATGACAGCGTCAGATGGCGGTAAACATTAGAACTTCTAAATGTAACACAGCGTACTTTTTTTTCCTGCAAAAATTATGAGCATTAAAAAGTTCTTGCATTTATATTAGAATTGAAGCGCATCACAATGACAGAATGCAAACTGAAGGCAAGTGTTCTTTGAACTTACTTAATTTAATCACTGTTTCTCAAGAGTTTAAAAAATATATATTTTTAAAAATAGTTGTCTTCCTCACAAGGTTTGAAGTCAATCTAATTATGCCTTCATTCCAAGTTAGTTCTCATCCCGATGTTTTCGGCACTGATGTAATGGTTAAGGATGACTCACTAGCAGATATTCTGCCTTGTTTTTGTTAAGTGCTGTCCAGTTGGTTCTGACTCATAGCAACTCTGTGTAGGATTTCCAAGGAGCAGCAGGTGGGTTTGAATCCCCCAACCTTGTGGTTAACAGTCAAATACTTATCCTACAGTGCCACACCAGTACTCTTGCCTTAAAAGATGGTATGTGAAGCTTGAAACTAGTTCATAATTCCGTGAGAGAACAAATCCAATGAAAAACCCCAAATTGCGGCAAATGCAAAGAACAAACAGTGGTAATGATTAACAGAGAAAGTATTTGTTTAATGACATGTAACTTTTGTATCTATATATTCTAACAGAAAGAAAGAAAGAAAATCAAGATGAATCTTTAAAAATATTTTTCTACGATGAATTTCTCCTTATCAATTTTAAACAGCATGATCATGAATTAGGGGGAAAAGATTTTTATTTATTTATTGTTGTGTTTGTTCTTTCTGCAAGTTATTGAAAAAGATTGTTTTTAGAGACTTATATTCAGAATGGATTGGCAAGGTTTTGGAGAAACTAGTCTCCTGAATAATGGTATAATTATATTGTGGAAAATTATTTAGTTTTTTTAGAGTGTGAAGAAATTGAACAACTGTCTCCTTGCCTTATGTGGAAATGCAATTGGAATCAAAGGGAACGTTTAAACAAGAAAAAGTTTTAATGAGCATTTTAGGAAACACCACTGGCCTAGAAAAATCACTGGCGAAATGTTCATTGAAGTCGGCGTATGCAAGGAAAATAGAATTTACTTGTACCATGCTTGCTGAATTTGTTTTCCAGTTGCTGTGAGGTTGATTCTAAGTCATGGAGACCCCGTATGTGTCACAGTAGAACTTTGCTCGCTGAACCAAACCAAATCATTTGTTTGGAAATTGATTCTGACTCTTGGCAGTCCTGTGCGTTTCTTAGTAGAACTGCGTTCCTTCGAGTTTTCAATGGCTGTGACCCTTGGCAGTAGGTCACGAGGTTTTTATGATCAGTCACCTCTGGATGACAACATTTTGGTTAGTAGTCAAGAACTTAACCATTTGTACCACCCAGGGATTCTGTGTTTGTTGAAAGGTGAGGGCAAAAGGACCTGCTTGATGTGCAGCTTATTTTCCCATTTCTAGCTGCAAAAGAGGGTTGAGAAAATGGATAAAGATCCCAAGACTACATTGGTCCCACATGCTTCTCTTGAAACCTACTGGGAAAACTATTGAGAAAACTATTAATGTTATCAGGCTTCGTTGTGTGAATTCTTCAGGCATGTCTTCCAGACTTTGGAGTGTGGGCTCATTGCTCACCTCTACACAGAGAGAGGAGTCCTGGTGTGGAACCGCAGGATAATGCACTGGATCACAAGGTTGGTTTGACCTTCAGGGCTGGTGGTTCAAACTCACCAGCCGCTCCTCGTAAATCCTATACAGGATGCTGAGTTAGAACCAGCTCGATGGCATTTAAAACAGCAACAACAGCACATAGAAACCCTAATACTGAAAGGACCAAGAGACACATCTAGCCCAAACCCTGCTTATTACAGTGACTTACAGAGGTTGGCTTGTTTATAAGAGTGATTTAGAACTCGAATTGTTTCCTTAGTTCCAAATTTCTTTTCTTTTCTTTTCTTTTTTTTTAAATTCTGTAGCCTGTCTTGCATCTTCTGTTCTTTTGGGTAGGAACTTGGTCCATAGATACCAAGACTGTCATTTTGGTTAAAAGCATTGGTGACTTCTCATAGTTTCTGAGTCTCTTCAGTTTATTCCCCATTCTTTACTAATTTTCTTCCATTAGTTTATTAATGGCAGTTAACAACATTTTATCAAAAATCTTGTTTCTTCTATGAGTAGAGTAAAAGATTTTAAATGTATGTTATTTTCTACTTTAAATTTTAAGTATAAATATTCTGAATATTATGTTAGATTTACGTTTCCTAGGTATGTTGTTAAGCTTGTTAAGTGCTGTTTAGTCAGTTCCAGCTCTTAGTTTGAACCACCAACCTTGTGGTTAGCAGTTCAGTGCTTACCCGACAACGCCACACCAAAACTCCCTCTAGGTATGTGTCGATTGCTAATTTGTTAGTATTTTTAATTTGTTAATATTTTTAATTTATGCATTAAGGTAGATAGGGAATTATTTTTTTCCTTAAATTATATCACTGGCCACTCCATTATGATTAATAGCTAGCGTTTCTTTATTACTTCCTGTCTAAGCTATGTTTTCAGATATGTTAGTTCATAGCCATGACAGTTTCTAGTTCTTGTCTCCATCTTTTTTTTAGTACTACAGGAAAATTGAACTCTCCCATTCTCTTCCTCCGCCCTTCTTCTGTCTTGTAGAGCAGTAAAGGGAGAGAATAATTGAAAAGTACTAGATGTATGCAACATGTAGGAGCTCTGGTAGCGTAGTGGTTATGAATTGGGCTGCAAACCTCAAGGTCGGCAGTTTGAAACCACCAGTTGTTCTTCGGGAGAAAGATTAGGCTTTCTGCTCCTGTAAAGATTTACAGCCTCAGAAACCCTGTACAGAATCTCTATGAGTCGGAACCGACTCCGCGGCACATAGCCATAATCACCATGCAGCATATTGGAGAACATGTTTCTATCGTTGCCTTAATGACAGATACTGACATGCCATGTTGGATTAAACCTACTCTTTTTCCCCTCACATGCTTCTTCTTGTTGCTATTCAATAATATTTAATCTTTCCAATTTGCTCCCTCAGTATTCAGATTGCCCTTAGAAATCCAACTGTTTCCCTTTGGCAAATTAAACACTTGACAGGTGTATAAGAAAGCCATGCCCTGAAGGGATGTGCTATTTAAATATTGTCAGAAATATTAACAGGACTGAGAGTGTAATTGATGCCTCTGTTTAACTCTGCCACGTTTTGTATTGTTCCAACCGCCAGCTAAAAGGATGTGCGCTATTAAACCTGAATCATCCCTAATAGCACCCGTTCCTTTCCTATTACACGATTCCTGCTTAAGTGAAGAGGGAGCAGAGACAACAGTGATTGCGTGACAGTCATCTGTCAGACGCAGATTTTCAGGTCGTGTCCTCACTGTCACCTAGCCTTCACCGCTAATCACTTCAGGGCTTAATGAGTATTCATGACAAAGTTGCAGCCATTGTGGGGAAAATAAACCCGTTCACAGTTTAATAATAGAAACTTGTCAGCCATGAGGATACTGGATTTGCATATTTATTCCATGAATTTTCTTCCGTCCAGTATTGATGGATGCTACTTGCCTGATTCATTAATCCTCTTGCCTCGTGAGCTGACCACAGGCACTATATTAAATGCCTTTTTTTTTCTTACCCTGAGCTATTTGTAGGAAAACGGTGGATTCAAGTTATTCTTTTCAATAGAAATTTGGAACGAATACATACAAATCGACACAGCTAAGTTTGTTTTTTAGAGTTGTGACAACATAGACCAGTTTGAAGATTGAAGAAATGAAATGGATAATTCCAGTTATAGAAATTGCTTAGGTGGGAAACTGGCGGTAAACCCTCTGCCGTTGCGTCACTTCCGGCTCATAGCAAGCCTATAGGGCAGAGTAGAACTGCTCCATAGGGTTTCTGGGACTGTACATCTTTATAGAAGCAGCCGGCTGTATACTTCTCACGAGAAAGGGAGGTCGAACCACGCTTAATCCGCTGTACCACCGGGGCTTCATAAACAGGCCTTGTTTTTGTTGTTGTTAGTTGGTTCTGACTCATAGTGACCCTGTATCGGGTTTCCGAGGAGCGGCTGGTGAGTTTGAACCGCTGACATTAACGTTCACTCAGACCTTGTGGTTCAGTGCTTTTCCTGTAGCGCCATACCAGGACTCCAAATGGGTCTTAGGACACTGAATACTCGGGAGGGTTCTCCACACCCGTGATCT
Organism: Chrysochloris asiatica; assembly: GCF_000296735.1. NCBI lineage: Eukaryota > Metazoa > Chordata > Mammalia > Afrosoricida > Chrysochloridae > Chrysochloris > Chrysochloris asiatica. Next base: position 14,827,466 of record NW_006408583.1, read on the forward strand.
CCAGCCTTTTTGGACTGTGACATTCTAATACTAATTGATTTTTGTCTGTTTGATGTTTCCAAGCTTCTTTCTAGTTCACCTTCCTAGAATAGGATGGCAAGGCAACGTGGTTTACCTCCATATTCTGCAGCTTCATAATATATGTGCATGCAGTGTTACGTCAGATTTTTTTAGTTTGTTTCTTTAGAAATGTTAAGATAGCTTTCGAAGCAGTTGATGAGGTACTGGGTGGACATTCACTTGAGGTTGGAAATCGCTGTTCAGTGTTGGTTGGAATAACTAGACACCCGTTTTTCTATTTGTATTCTTGTAAGGGGGTCTCCCTGGCATACAATTTGGGTTCTATGTTTCAGTGCTTGTCAATTTAACCTGTCTACATTCCAAAAAAAAGTTGGAAAAATTTGTGATGGCATTACATTCTGGATTATGGGTTATCCGAAGGTAAATTGGGACAAACTGCAATGTAAACTATCAGAGAACCTGATACCCCAGGGCCAGGGCCCTGGGGTTAACTATATGCACACAGGTATAGCTCAGAGAGGAGCAGGTTTAGTTCCCTCACCACAATAAAGTGAATATGGCAATGAAACCACTCATATAAAGTATTTTGGGTTTCCCAGGACATATAATATCTATGTTTACAGTATACTATTGTTTATTAAGTGTGCAAAAGCATTATGAAAAAAGTGTGACATATTGTGAGAATCACTATATTTAGTAGTTACAAACCATCAGTTTGTAAAAAAATAGTATCTGCAAAGCCCAATAAAGCAGGCCTGCCTGTGTATCACTGAACTTCACTTTCCCAAGAGCTAAGGCTCCCCTCCCCCTTAGCTAAAGAACTGTTGTTTTTCTAATGTGTCATTGAGTCGGTTCTGACTCACAGTGGCCCTGCACAGGATTTCTGATGCTTTTACAGTCTTTGCAGGAGCAGAAAACCTCATCTTTCTCCCATGAATCGAGTGGCGGGCTCGAAACTTGGACCTTATTGTTTGCAGTCCAGTTTGTATCGTCTGGATACAAACTGTGCTTCGTGCCCCTCCCACCAAACCCAAAATTGGAGGATTTTCTATTACTCAATCTGAGAAGCACATCTAGTGAAACAAATTTTTCCTTGGAAACAGAAAACTGATCTCATGGCCACTTTTATAGAAGGGTGAAAATACAATGAATAGTGAGGTGGAGGGTGTCTGAGTTATCCAGTGCTGCTATAACAGACATACCATAAGTGGCTGCCTTTAACAAACAGAAATGTATTCCTCACAGTTTAGGAGGCTCAAGTCCTAATTCAGGGTGTCAGATCTAGGGGAAGGCTTTCTCTCTCTGTTGACGTTGAAAGAAAGTCCTTGTTACTTTTGAACCTGAGCAATCTTCCTGTGGTTTGGACTTTTTCTTCCCTCATTCTTCTTGTTTGCTTGCTTGTTTAATCTCTTTTATATCTTAAAAGAGATTGCTGTAGCACACACACACTATACTAACATTATCTCACCAAGATAAACAAGAAAACTCGTTCTCAAATGGGATTATAACCAGAGGTTGTAATGGTCTCTGATGCTTCAGACATATAATCAGGCAGGACCATTCCTTGGAGAAGGACATCATGCTTCACAAAGTGGAGATTCTGTGAACAAGAGGAAGACCCCTAAAAGAAATGGATTGGCATCGTGACCGCAGCAGTGAGCTCAAGTCTAGTTACGATTGTGTGGATAGTGCAGGACCGAGCAGGGTTTAGTTCTGTTGTGCATCGGGTCACTACTGACTCAATGGAATCAACAACAACAACCTATGGGTTAGGACCAGTTCAGTTTGTAACATGGTCTCTATATGTAGAGGCCAAAGTGGAAAGTCTGTGTCTAGGTACTCATATGATTAAATACAAAACTAGTCAGGTGAGTGGAATAAGAGGAAAGTGTTGACTTATATTGACTAAAAGAAACCTTCCCACTAGAGATAACCTATAAGTTGGGTCTTGAAAAATAGGTCACAGGAGTTTTCCACAGATGTGGGGGCAATTATTTCAGGTATAGTGCAAAAATATTTACAAGGGGATGGAGCAGTTATTCTTGGGATGATTTTGTACAACTCTTCCTAGGAGGTCCTTAGTAATGACAGGAGACATTGGGATTGCTGAAAATGATTGTCAGGATTGACATCTAGTGAAGTAACTGGGATGGTCTTAAACATTCTGCAATGTTCAGCAAGCCCCCCGGACAAAGAATGATTTATTTGTTAATGACCACAGTATAAAAACGGAGAAACCCTGATGGATAACCATGTTGTTAAGTGCCGTCAAGTCAGTTCTGACTCATAGTTAGTAACCCTGTACAGGGTTTCCAAGGAGCAGCTAGCTGGTGGGTTTGAAGTCTTGATCTTGTGGTGTGCAGTCCAGTGCTGATGTTGCAATACCACACCAGGATAACCATGTTGTTGTTGTTGTTAAGTGCCATTGAGTTGGTTCCAACCCAGAGTGACCCTGTATAGGGTTTCCAAGGAGCAGCAGGTGGGTTTGAACTGCCGATCTTGTGCTTTGCAATCCAGTGCTGATGTTACAGCACCACACGAGGATAACCATGTTGTTGTTAAGTGCTGTTGAGTCGGTTCCAACTCATATCAACCCTGTATAGGGTTTCCAAGGAGTGACTGGTGAGCTTGAACCGCTGACCTTGCAGTCCAAACCGATTTTGCAGTCCAGCACATTAACCCACTGCACCACATCAGGATAGCCATGCAGAGACCCTTATTATCAGAGTGGTAGATTATGTATGGGAAATCAGGAGGAGAGAAAATTTTGCAGCCTATTAAGGTAAAGGTCTTAATGACATTCTGATAGATAAGACCTTCAAGTATATGAAACAGGTTTCCAAAGGGATGCTTCCTTCATCTTTCCTACATCTTGATTAGTGATGACTTTTTTGTCTAGGGGCACATGAGCTAATATAGAGCACAATTTGTTTGTTTGTTTGTTTGTTTGTTTCCTGAAGCTCTGTCTTAAAACAGGAGCAAATTATAGAGAAATAGTCAAAATGGCCTCCAAAGGATCAGTTTCAACAGTTGTCTGATGTAGGCAGGGGATAACTTATAGAGCACACCTATCCTAGGGCATGCCTGAGGAGTCTCTTTAGTAGCTACATATTTGTCAGACTGCTGAATCAAATCCATGGCCAATGTGTTATGCTTCTTCTAAGCAGTAGTAGCAACAACTAACTCAGCTAATTTCTTACATTTCTATTTTTTAGATTGGAGGAAAGATGAGAAACTTTGATAACTGGACATTTTGCTGCTCTATTTTGACTTTGGTCATCAGAAAGATGTTTTTGTCTGCTTCATGTGGCAAAGAGCAGAAATGCCTAAGTTTCCCCAGCTTGATTTGATTACTTATGTAAACGACAAAAACAACCTCTCACCCTGTGGTTTCTAATTTGTGGCTGAGATGAAGATGATTCATCTGTAGGCTGGCTATCAGTAAAAGGGAAATGACTACTGTCTCCCAAGAATGCCTAGGTTAAATTACGACTTGCTTTCGGAGAGGGAGGAGACGAAGGGTTGAACAGAAAGAAAACATGCCTTGATGCTGCAAACAGAACTTGTCTAAAAATGGAATGGAATTCTTCACAGCTGAGGTTGCTTGAACATGAAAACCATTTTTCCCGACCCCTGAAATGATCTTAATTTTACAATAGAGCGTTGCAGTCTAACAGGAAGGTTTATTTTTTGAGATTTGAATGTACATTATCTGGGAGGAGTTAAAAGAGGAGCGAGTCACTTGTTTTCACATCCGCCATAAAGTTTATTTACTGTAGGAATTTCAAATACTTTATTTTTGGTACTATAACAGCTTTTAAATGTTTGTTCTTAAATTAAAAGTTTGTAAATATAGAGTCTCTGAAGGGACTGAAATTCTTGCTTCCTCCTGGGCAAGAAGGCACTGTACAAGCTTTTTATACAGTGCTGGATGAAAATGTGGCACCATCTTGTAATCGGGTCTGCATATGTGTCCAAAACAGCAAATGGTGTTAATTGTGTGATGCTTTTTTCTGGTTTTTGTGTTTTTTTTGACAAAGTTAAATGGCCTTTGCAGAAGAAGGGGGAAATGTGAAATTTACTTTTTTTTTTTTTTTCACTCAGGAGTTTAAAAACTATAGAGATTGATTTACATTTAAATAATAACAACAACTACAACAAAAAATATCTTGTAAGAAGTCCTTAGGAGTGATAAGCTTTATTTCATTTAATGAGGGCACTAGCTGTGTGACATAGGTTTTGGCCCCATATTTTCCAGTTAGAAAAGTGGGGCTTTAGAGACATTATGTAATACAACTGGGACTACATGGTGACTTCTGGTAGATTTAGAGAGGGATTCCTGGGTCTGTCTGACCCTCAAGCTAGTGCTGTTTTGACCAGATTTGCACTGTTTTAAATCCTTGGTTCGTTAACATAAAGGAACAAATTAAATGAAAAAGGAAAATGCACATAAAACATATATATATATATATATACATA
>NW_006408583.1:14832483-14848731 GCF_000296735.1 Chrysochloris asiatica
ATATATAATAGATATAATGTATATGTTGTTGTTGTGAAGTGCCATCAAGTCGGTTCTGACCCATAGCGTCCCTGTATAGGGTTTCTGAAGAGCACCTGGTGAGCATGAACCACCGACCTTGTAGTTCAAATGGCTTTGCAGTCTGGAGCATTAACCCACAGTGCCACACCAGGACTCCTTATAATGTGTGTGTATCTATATATATTAACACATTATATATATAATATTAACAAGAAGCCCTGTGGGTGCTATAGGATCAGCACTAGACTGCTAACTATAAACTCAGCAGTTCAAACCCTCCAGCGGCTCCTCAGGTAAAAGATAAGGCTTTTTGTTCCTAAAGAGACTTACAGTCTCAGAAACCCTGTACAGGGTCACTTGGTGTCAGAATCGACTCGAAGCCACAGCTTTTTGTTTTTTGCTTATTACATGAGCAGACCTCCAGACTGGTTGAGAATGGAAGGCTTGTGAGATTTAGCCCTGAGATATTCTTTAAACCTTGAACTGAAACTAACTCCTGACACACCTGTTAAGTTCTGTGCCCCTTTTAAAAATCAACTACATGAGACTAAATAGTTAACAATTACTTTAAAACAAAGATGCACATATAAGGGGGTGGGGACAGAGAAAGTAGGTTCATGGAAGTGGAATTGTTGTTGTTGTTAAGTGCCTTCAAATTGGCCTGTCTCATAGTGACCCTGTACAGGGTTTCCAAGGAGCAGCTAGTGAGTTTGAACCACTGTTGTGGTTCAAACTGACCTTGTAGTCCAGTGTTGATTCTACAGCACCACACCCAGACTCCACAATGGAAACGGAATAGCCAGAATGAAATACTGATGATGTATTTCTCATTGTGAAGAGGTAACCATTTGTAATTGAACAACTTGTGTGGAAATTGTGGAATGGGAACCTAAACTGCTATGTAAACCTTCACCAAAACCACAAAAAAATCATATTCAAAAAAGAAAAGAAAAGAAAAAACACACATCCAGTTTTATAATTTCAAATCCATTAAGGGAAGAATTCCCTTGAAATTGTCCCTCAAATTTTAATAACAAGTAAAAATGAATACATATCAGAACTTTCATGTATGCTCTATGTAGAATTACACTATATTTTAAAGTAAGTGAACTGAGTAAAGATAATATGTTGCAAAGTGGAGGGGTGCTATGGCAAAGCAAGATCAGTTTTGATGTCTGTTTCCATATAAATATGCCTGTCTGTAAGATTTGGATTTTGTTTTGTTTTTATTTTTCATGAAGAAGACTGAAAATAGTGACATCATTTTGTCTTCTGGAAAAATACTGCAAAAATTCTAACATGTTTGTTTAAATTTTCCATTTTTGAATTATTATCGTGGCAAGGAGCCCTGGTAGCAAAGCGGGTTATGCATTGAACTATTAGCTGCAAGGTCAACAGGTTGAATCTACTACCCGGTCCAAGGGAGAAAGATGAGGCTTTCTGTTCTCGAAGAGATAGATTTACAGCCTTGGAAACCGGATACAGGGTTGCTATGAGTTGGAACCGCTTCCATGGCATAATACCACCACCACCATGATTGTGGCACTTAACCTGGATTGCATTATTTAATATTGGTAATGTCTCCTCTGTGAATTAGAGAATTTAAACAGAATTTGATTAAGACTATAGTCTTTGAGCTACATACTTTAATCGCCCTCCCCCCATTGGAAACTTGGCTACAAAAACATAGAATTGTTGCAATTTAAATAAAGAAAAGACATTTTGCAGATACGCATAAACTCATTGTGCCTACACCATGGCATATATGTGTCTTCCACTTTCCATTTCTTCTTAACAAGCAAAAAGTAAACTTTAGTATTAATTGCATTTTGGGTTCATTTGGAATCCCCTTCACTACTTTTGGGAAGAAATATATGCCATGTTTATTGTTGAGTACCTTGTATTTAACATGATACTTTATCTGAGATCAATAAATGATTACTTAATAAATTACTATATAAATATTCTTAAGTATTCATAATGATGGTGCATCAATAATTTATTTTGCTTGTCAGAGAACTAATTTTTAACATAAATAAATTAGCCAGATAACTGACATTACCTTGACAACTTAATGGGTTTCTCTTATTTACCCTATTGAAATGATGCAACATTATTTTCATAGCAATAGCACGTGCTATGCTATGTATAAATACTGGTCTGCTAACTGAAAGTTGGTACTTCAGACCTACCAAGCACTTCTTGGAAATGCCATACAGGAACACTATCAGTTGGAAACAACTCCGGAACACTTACCAACAACAAGTCTTACTTTAGGAGCCCTGGTGACACAGTGTTTAAGCACTCAGCTGAAAATGAAAAGCCAGAGGTTCCAATTTCCTGCTGCTCGACTGGAGAAAGGTGTGGAAGTTTGCTTCCATAAAGATTACAGCTTTGTGAGTGGGACCACACTCACAAATAGATATTGATTTGACAAAGGATATTGACATATATGTATTTATATGTGCTGCAAACAGATCCATGCATCTAGTATAGCATGCAGGGGGAAACGTTATGAAAACTTATCAGCAATAACCAAACACTTGAAGGCATGAGTCCCTGAGTGTGGGGGTTCAGGATCATAGTCTCTGGGGACACCAAGGTCAATTGGTATAACATAGTCCATGCAGATAATGCTCTACAACCTGCTTTGGTGAGTAGAGACTAGGGTCTCAAAACTAATGAGTGGCCTCTAAGGTGAAGTTATTGGTCTCTCCTGTCTGGAGCAAAGCGTGCAGAACATTAAAGACTCAAAATAATTAGTCCAAAGGATTAATGGACCATGTGAACCCCAATTTCCACAGGACTGAGATCAGAAAAACTAGATGGTACCTAAGTACAATTGTTTATTTATTCTTAAAGGGATCACAGTAGAAGGTTCTGGATAGAGTGGGAGAAAAATGTGAAACGAAACTCAGGCTTCTTGGTCTGATAGATAGGGAAGCCCTGAGACTATTGCCCTTAGACACCATCCAAACCTAGAACTGAACGAATTCCTGTGGCTCGCCTTTCAGCCAAACGATAGGCCTGTAATGTGAATAGTAACACCAGGGAGGTACACGTGCCTTAGAGCAATCAACCAATAAAGGATAGGCCCTTAACGTGAATTGTAACACCAGGGAGGTACACGTGCCTTAGAGCAATCAACCAATAAACGATAGGCCGGTAACGTGAATACTAACATCTGGGAGGTACACGCTCCTTACAACAATCAACCAATAAATGATAGGCCCGTAACGTGAATACTAACATCTGGGAGGTACACGCTACTTACAACAATCAACCAATAAATGATAGACCCGTAACGTGAATACTAACATCTGGGAGGTACACGCTCCTTACAACAATCAACCAATAAACGATAGGCCCGTAAAGTGAATAGTAACATCAGGGAGGTACACTCGTCTTAGAACAATCAACCAATAAAATTCAATGGCAGCCTTCCAGGGATAAAGCACGGAAGGCAGGAAGGGATGGAGAGGAAAGAAGGACAATGAAAACGATGAACGAATGGAGAAAGTGGGAGCAGTGTTGCTCCATCTCAGGGATTGCAGTCCATGCCACACAGCAAAACGTGTATGAATTAGTGAATGGAAAATCAATTTGTTCTATCAACTGCCATCTAAATCACAATAAAAACTTAAAACAAAAACAAACAAACAAACAAACAAACAAACAAACGGCCTTGGAAACATTATGGAAGAGTTCTCTACCCTGTCCTGTAGAGTTGATGTGAGTTATAATGTAATCAACGGCAATTGCTGTTGTTAACTGCTGTAGAGTTGGTTCCAACTCATAGTGACCCCGAATAGGGTTTCCAAGAGAGATGCTGGTGGGGTTGAACTGCTCACCTTGAGTTTACCAGTCCAGTGCTTACCCTACAGCACCACACCAGGGGCCATTAATATACAATTAATTATCCCTTTCATCATTAGAATACTATAAAGTAAGCATAATTCTTTTCCTCACATTATAGATAGGGAATGGAAGCACAGAGGGTTATTTATTGGTAGAACTAGTATTTGAACATGGGCAAAGCCCACCCTAGTCTTAACCAGCGAATTCAGCCATTATTAATTTAATTGTCTTCTTAAACAATACAGTGTACATCATTGATAGATTTCCTGAGATTTGGTGCCTTTCTTATGTCAGACTGTGGCAATGAGATCTAGAGAGATCTGGAGACAGACACCCTAGATTTGTATTCTGGAGCTGATATTTATTAGTAGATGATGGTAAGCATGTATTTGTTTCTTACAGTGAATATTTTCATCTTCTCCAAACCTCTTTTTTTTTTTTTTTTTTGTCTCTTTTAATTGTAAAGTGGAAACTAAATAATATGGATCTAAAGAGTATAAGTGAATAAGCTCTGTGCATGCCAAATATTCAGAAAATATGACTTTATTTTCTTTTTTCTCACTGCCTCCTCCTCTGGCTGAAATTTAATATGCTACGGCAGCAGTGCTCAGACATTTTGGTCTCATGACCCCTTTATACTTTAAAAAATTATTCAAGACTTCAAAGATGAGTTTTATTAAGCAGCATTTATCATTTTAGAAATTAAAATGGAGAAATTTAAAAAATACTTATTACTTTATTTGTAAATAACATTAATAAATAAATTATACATTTTAGAAATTAGTGAGAATGACATTGTTTTACATTTTTGTAATTCTCTTTATGTTTGTCTTAACAAAAGTAACCAGATTCTCATATTTGTTTTTGTACTTGATCTGTTTGAATTTGTTGTTATGTTATCTAATGTATATGGAGAAAATCTGATATCACACACATATGTAGCTGTAAAAAGATGGGGTATAGATTTTCAGGTAATTGTAAATATCATGGTAGTTTCTTAAAGGGCATCTTTTGCTCTATTTATAAGATCTATGACTCTGTCTTTGAATTTTTAGTTTCTACTCATGCATAAGTGAGCCCTGGTAATATAGTGGGGTTGTATGTTGGGCTGCTAACCACAAGGTCAGCAGTTCGAATCTAGCATCCACTCTATGGGAGAAAGAGGCTCTCTGCTCCAGTATGAAGATGTACAGCCTCAGAAATCCTGCACAAGGTTGTTCTGAGTTGGAGCCGACTTAACAGCACACAACTGACACCACCAGTCGTGCATAGTTTTGTACTGCGTTGGTTATTAGGGAAATACTGACTCAGTTACTTATGCAGATGTTCCAAATGTCATATTTTGCTTTTTGATACATAATGTCAATTAATTACATTTTCTAATATAATTTCCAACGTCACCAGCAAGCTCTTTACATTATGGAAAGGTATTAAGCTAAGATTGGCAGATAACAAGTTTTCAAAATTCTAATTTTCACTTGAAAGCTCAAATTATATAATTGGCAACATTACAGTCAGCTGTTTTCCTTGAAATGACAGGATTACATTGTTCATTTTCAAGAATATGTCTGCCAAATACCCAAGTGTGAATAATCACGGTTTAATTTTTGGTCACTTTTTCAAGTAATAAAGTGTTCATAAAAAACCGCAGTTAGCTCAGTTTACAAGTCAAAGACAGCTAGTGTAGAAATGTTTTCTGTCCACTTCCCATTTTGAAACATCCGTTTTCAAAACATATTCACATAAGAACCAAGATTTAATACACTAAATACTTTTTTCTATTTTGCCAAGAACTTTATTAAGTGAACCAAAGGAGATTAATGAGAACCTGAAAATAATGTGTGCTTTTTCCCTTTGTAATCTCTATTACATACCCCTGCCTCTCACACGGAACAATAATAAAAGCAAAGATATTATCACAAAATATCAAACAAGCTGGAAGAATAAACTAATTGCATATGAAATTATAATTTCAGTCTAAATTCAGAGGATAAAGTGTGGTTGCTGTGTGTCCTTGAGTTGGTTCCGACCCTTAGTGACCTCATGTATAACAGAACGAAACACCACCAGGTCCAGGCCATCCTATTATAATTTACGTCATCAGTGTGCTGGTGGGGGTGTGCCTTAGAGTAGGTCCCCAACTCCAAACCACCTGTATAGGGTTTCTGAGACTGTTGTCAATCTTCACGGGAGCCGGAAGCCTCATCTTTCTCCTGTAGAGCAACTGGTAGATTCAAAATGCTGACCTTGTGGTTAGCCACCAAACTCATAACCCACTCAGGACTCCTTAAATCATTATAGAACCTACTATTTTTTAGTGATAAATTCTAATTTTTTATAACAATAATGAAAATGTTTAAAAGAAAAACTGTAGCTATTTTAAGTTCATAGTATCTTATGATATTTTACCCTAATGTTCATGTTTCATGAAATTGGAAAAAACGTTTAAGTGTTTTCACCTAGCAGCATTTCTAAAGATGTTTGTGTCATTTAGGCTTGAAAATATTAGTTTGTAAAATACAGCATTATGCTGCCTAAGTCCAACATTAAGGAGCTCTGGTAGCGTAGTGGTTACGAATCGGGCTGCGAACCTTAAGGTCAGCGGTTCGAAACTACCAGCCGCTCCGCGGGAGAAAGATGAGGCTTTCTACTCCCGTAAAGATTTACACCCTCGGAAACCCTGTACAGGGTCGCTATGGGTCGGACCCCACTCGATGGCACTCAACAACAACAACAACAAGTATGCCTTGTGGATTGAGTTAGTAAGTATAGTTTATAATATAGTTTTAGTAAGTATAGTTTATAATACAGTTTTAAGAATGAATAAAATCTTTACAGATGAAGCTTTCAGTGAAAACTGTTGTTGTTGTTGTTAGGTACAGTCGAGTCAGTTCCAACTTACAGTGATCTTATGCACAACAGAACGAAACACTGCTGGTCCTGCTCCAACCTCACAGTCAAGGTTACGCTTGAGTCGGTTGCTGCTGCTACTGTACCATCCATCTCAGTGGGGGTCTCCCTCTTTTTCATGAACCATCATGATGGCCTTCTCCAGGACTTGGTTCTTCCTGATAACATGACCAAAGTATGAGAGACAAAGTCTGGTCATCTTGGCTTCTAAGAAGCATTGTGGTTGTACTTCCTCCAACACACATTTGTTTTCTCGTCTATCCATGGTACTTTTAATAATCTTCTCCAGCATCATAACTCAAATGTACCAATACCTCATTGGTCTTCCTTATTCACTTTCTACATTTCACATGCATATGCGACTATTGAAAACATCATGACTTGGATCAGGTGCACCTTAGTCCTTAAACTGACATCTTTGCTCTTGACCAGTTGCACACTTGTGCAGCAAATTTGCCTAATGCAATATGTCGTTTGATTTCTTGACTGCTGCTTCCATGAGTGCCTATGATTGATTTGAGCAAAATGAAGTCTTTGACAATTTTAATCTTTTCTCCATTTATATGGATGTTATTTTTTTGGTCCAGTGGTGAGGATTTTTTTTCTCTTTACACTGAGGTGCAACCTGTACTGAAGGCTGTTGTCTTTGATCTGCATCAATAAGTATTTAAGCCCTCTTCGCATTCAGCAAGCAGGGTTGTATCGTCTGCATATTCCAGGTTGTTAATGAACCTCCATCCAACCCTGATGCTGCATTCTTTTTCATATAATCCAGCTTCTAGGATCATTTGCTTAGCATACAGCTGGAGTAGTCAACCTACAAAGTTGACAATATTGTAAAATAATATTAAGTCTACAATTTTCTATTTGATGCCATTTAATACATTACAGCAATCACTATTACTTTGGGTAGATTATTGACCATCCATATGTACCTTCCTAAATATCAAAAGGAGCCCTGGTATGGCTCTGGGTTAATGCTCTGGACAACATAGTTGGTTTGGACCATAAGGTCAGTGGTTCAAGGTCACCAGCTGCTCCTAGGAAACCCTGTATAGGGTCACAATGGGTAGGAACTGACTTGATGGCACAAAACAACAACAACAACAAATTTCAAAGGGGGAAGTCAACAACAACACTTATAAGGTATGCTCACCATGGAACAGTCAAGAATTCAAAATCAAAATCAAAATGGCAGCATTTTCTTTAAGACAAAGTTGAGAAGGGCTGGGAAGAAGGGTAGAATAGAAACAGGAACCACAGGGAGAAAGTGGGATAACTGGAAGGGATTACAATCATTGAGATGAAACAAAGTGTATGATTTGTTGAATGTAAAGCTGATAATCTTGTCTGTAAACCTTCAGTCAATTCACACTAATACATTTTTTTTTTGTTTTTTTTTTGAAGAGTTGTATATACTCTTTAATTCATTTCCTTCTTTAGCTTTTCAGTGTTGGCTTCCATTTCTTTGAGTTTGTCGCTGCTAGTTGACCATACTCAGCACAGGAGAATTTGAAGACAACCAGGCTACCGATGACTGAAACTATGCCCATGGATCCAAAAACAGGTGTAGGCAATTTACATTTAGATTACTCAGAATGAATCCATATGTATTTTTGGGTAAGGAATTCTCCTAATTCAACACCTTTTTGTTTCCAATTGATTGGCCAGTTATAGTCAAAGGCTAATTTTAGAATAGCTACAAAATTAAACATAGGTTTCAAACACTGCCTCTGCTTTGCTATTCAGTAATTCATAGCTATGAATAGCAAGGTGTGCTGTCTCGGTAGGCGAGTAACTATAAGCCTGGTGGACGAATTTTACCTGTGTGGTTCAAACTGTGACGTGCTCACTACTAGCTGAAGAAAGGTTGGGTGGTTCAAATGTACCTAGAGACACTTAAGAGGACAGGTTTGTCCATCTGCTTCTGAAAGGCACCCTATAGCACATTTCTTGTTTGTACACATGGGATCACCATGTGTCAGAATCGACTTGAAGTCAAGAAAAAATAGCATATTAGTAATTTTGACAAGATTTTTTTCTAAGTTACCGTCCCACCTCAGAACCCAATTCCTTGGACATCTTAAGTGCTGAATAAATCTTTGAATGCATGAATGGATGATATCATAGAAATGCAAAATTACACTTATTCCATCTGAAAACTTCTTTTTTTTTTACCCCTTTTATAATTTGCTACTTCCTTTTGTATTTTATTTAGTTTAGGAACCAGGAGCTACTTTATGTCCAAAATAATCTTGTCACATTAAGCTAATTCCCTTTGAGCATGTAGCTCAATTTCTTTAATTAGTTTTAAAAATAAAGATCATTAAATCAGAATGCCACCATTAATTACCGTGCAGGGCTCACCTGTTCAGCTAAGCATCAGAGGTATGTTCTCATCTGCAAGTCACTGAAAGATTTGGGGAAAAGAACGTCTCTCTAGCTTCCAAACTTAAAATGAAGCCCTATTATATAAGGAAAAAAAATCCTTTGCTATTGCTACCATTTTGGGTATTGCATTTCACTGAAAACTCACAGTAGCCTATCCATTTTTATATTTCATATTTGGGACCAGATCCAGAGAGTGTTTTATGGCATTTTTGTAAATTCACAAGAAATAAGCACATTTCTTTCTCTGCAAGTAGAAAAGACAAGGTGCAGATTGGGAAAAAAACAAGTCTGCATGTCTAGTAGGTACACCTGTTACAGCAAATCCCCAGAGAGTGCCTATTTCATATTCCTTATTATGTTAAGAGTAACAAGTAAAAATTGGGGAAATTGAACTAACAATATATGCTTAGAAATTATTTTTAAAACTAGTGAGTTGCAAAAGCAGTGGTCATTTTTTCGTGCTTAATTCAAAATATCAACATATATTTTAGCTTTTGTCATTGTTAAGTGCCATCGAGTCAGTTGTGACCCTGTAAAGGGCTTCCAAGGAGTGGCTGGTGGGTTTGAACTGCCAGCCTTGTGGTTCAAACTGACCTTGTGGTCCAGCGTATTATCCTGCAGTGGCAGAAATATAATAATCCATCAAGTGGGAATAAGTGTTTATGTCATTTTAGTCTTTGAACAGGACTGCAGATCAGCTTTTGATGAACTACCTACAAATGTTTTAGGAAATTCAGTTTGATTCTGAGCAATACTTTTCATAGAGAACACAATTATACAAGTACTTTTGGAATGATTCATGATAACCATTAAAATGGAGCTATTAATATTTGTTTCCCTTTCAGCTAACAACTCAGAAGAGATAGATGAAACTTAGGAAGTTACTATTTCAGTGTTTTGTAGAAGCTTCCGTTAAGTGAGTCTGCATATTTGAAAACATTTGTTGGGTTAACTTAAGTACATTTTTTGTTATATTTTAGTGATAAAAATATCTAAGACATTGAACTTTTCAAATATTTTTGGAATTACAAAATTAATTTTGTAGGGTAGTTATTATTGAAAAAAAGCAAAGCAAAGCAATTTTTTACTTCCAAAATTTCACATCAGCTTTGTACCAGAGTGGGTCAATGTTCTTTTGTGTAACAATAATATATGATAGCATGTTGATTACGTTTTTCTTCTTACAGGTTAGCAATACAATTAAATAATTACAATTTTTAAGAATCCATAATCTTTGAGGATGAAAAATCTAAATGTGCAGCAGAGGTTAAAACACACTTGTTGAGAATTCATCTTGACTTGAGCACTCCTTGGAGGATTCATTCTTTGAGTGGAGTTAGCTGTTGGAATCCAGATTTGACTGTGAAAGGTCATCTGCCTCAGTAAAATGGACTAAGCTTAATTTTCAGATAGCCAGTTCCTATATGTTTCTTCATTTCAAGATGAATGCTGAGTCTTTTAATTGTAATTTTTATTTAATCTGAGTTAAATCTTAATTCAGAGGTGTAGTTTGTTTTTAAATGTTAGTTGCTAATTGATTGTTGCTAGGAAATAGTCGCTTCTTAATCTTTATTGACTTTATCTCCAGCAAGCCTTCTAAATTCCCTTATTAATGTTACTAGTTTAGCTGCAGATTCATTTTGGTTTTCATTGTCCACAATTTTGTGGTCTACAAATAGTTTTTATTTCTTCAATTCTAGTTTTAATAGCTTTTATTTTTCTTGTTGTACCTTGAGACCAATGATGAATACAACTAGGTGCTGTTAATAAATGCCATTGTCTCATTATTGATTTCAGGATTTATTTTTCAATATTTCCCCCATTAATTATGGATTTTAAGCTGCTCCTCTGGAGAAACATGAGGTTTCCTGCTTCCACAAAAAGTTAAACTTTAAAGTCTTGGAAACCCTATACAGGGTTGCTATGAGTTGGAACAGACTGGAAGACACTGAACAACAACAACAATTGTTTTTTCTGTATTTACTGAGATGATCCTATACTTTTCTCTATATTTTGTTTATGTGGAGAATTGAAAATTTTTCAAGTGTTAATTCAACCTTGTATTTTTGGATTGTCCAGCTTGTTCATAATCATTATCTGTTTGTTGTATTTTGGGATTTGTTGTTAACATTTTGATTTAGACTCTTGTATCTATATTTAGGAGAAATTGGCTTATAGCTTTCCTGTCTAGTAACATCCTTATTATGCTTTGGTATCAAGATTATACTGGCCTCATACAAAAGTTGAGACCCTTCCTTTTTCTTGTCACTAAAAGTTTCTGTAAGTTGGTATTACATTCCTGTTTCAAACATCTGGAAGAATATGCAAATGTGAAAACCATGAGTCTGGGGTGTTATTTGTGGGAAATTTTTTAGTAGTAGATTAATTTTATTAGTAGATAAAAGGCTATTCAGTTTTGGTAACTGTGTTTGTTTTTTTTTAAATATATCAACTTGATGACTGTGGGTTTTTAATTTTTTTTTAAAATTTTGTATCTTAGTTTCTTACTGATTCTATAAATTAGTGCAACAAGTAGATGCTTTAAAAAACAGAAGTTTATTTTCTTGCAATTTAAGAAGCTAGATGTTTGAACTGAGAGCCTCAGGGAAGACTTTCTCTGTGTTGACTCTTGGCAAAAGTCCTTGTGTCTTGGCAGCTTCTATTCCTCGGTTCCGTCAACTGATGCCACACCAAGTCTTCCCCCATCTGTGTTTCCTTGCTTCTCTGCCTATCTCTCTCTCTCTTTTTTAATTTTTACTTTTTATTGTCAATTAAGTGAAGGTTTATAGACAAGATCATCAGCCTTTCTGTCAACAAATCCTACCCTTGGTTTCATCTCAATGACTGCAGTGTCCTCCCTGCAGCAACATTTCACCTCATGTCTTTCCTGTGGTCTTAATTTCCATTCCAAGCTACCTTCCCATCCCTTTTCAACCTGGTCTTTAGATAAATGTTGCTCTTTTGATTTTGGATAATTGACTGTTCTGCATTGAACATACTTTACTAGTGTTATTTTCCCCACTATATATCTGTCTACTGCTTGGCTGAAAATTGGGCCACGAGCGTAGGTTCCTTTCAAGACCTCAAGGGTAACTGTGGTCCTTAGTGTCAAGTTCCTCCAGTCCCTTTCTGACCAGTACGCCTGGTCTTTGTTTGTATTAATAATTTTGACTTTTGTTCCACATTTTCTTCCACTCTATCTGGGACCTTCTAATGTGATCCCTTTCAGATCCTTTGGTAATGATAGCTGGGCACCATCTAGTAGTTCTTCTGGTCTCCTAGTCATGGGGACTGATGGTCACAAGTTCTATTAATCCATTGGACTAATTCCAAGCATCTTCAGTTCTCATCACTTTCCTCTCTTCCACACATGGGGAGACCAATAGCTGCACTGTAGACAGCCTCTCATGACCTTTGAAGATTCCAGATGCTACTCAACATGTAGTATATACCACATTGTCTTTGTGGACTCTATCATGCCAATTGAACACGGTGTCCCCTGAGACTATGGTCCTGAGCCCTCAGGCCCTGCAACTCATTACTGTAAGATGTTTGATAATATTTCAGAAGATTTCATCATATTGCTGGCTGAATGCTCCATTACTTTCATAGTTGTATTTACAGGAAAGATAAATACCCATTCATTTATATATAAAGAGAATATTTATTCTCTTTCAAATAATTACATATTTATGGATATGCTCCTACTCTTCCTCACATACCCATTCAGACAATGGATCTGACCATGTATCTACCCAAAGAGCACTGTTGTTCCAAGATTATATATATATCACTATTTACCTCTATATCCTTTAGCCCTTGCATACCTCCCCTGTGTCTTCACTTGTCTTCAGCATCATCTACCACCCTCCATATTCTTGTATATTGCCTTGTACATTACCTGAGTTAACATGTGTCTACCTCTAGTCAGTGAATCACTCTCCCTTTCCTCCCACCCCTGGCAACCATCAACTTACGTTTCTCTCAGTATGAAAACTTTTTATTGAATTCTTACAAGAATGGTTTCAAACAGCATTTGTCCTTTTGTGATTGACTAATTTCACTCAGCATAATGTTCTCCAGGTTCATCCATGTTTTGCAGTAGTTTTCAGATTCATCATTATTCTTCAACATTGCATGGTATTCCATTGTGTATATGTACTAAAATTTGCTTATCCATACTTCCATTGATGGGCATTTAGGCTGTCTCCATCTTTTGCTATTGTGACTAGTACTGTGATGGACATCAGTGTGCATATATCTAAGCATGTCCCGACTCTCATTTCTTGTATATATCATACCAAGTTGAGGGATTTCTGGGCCATACAGTATTTCTATTTCCAACTTTCTGAGGACGCGCCATACCATTTTTCACAGTGGTGGAACTGCTTTACAGCCCCATGAACAATGCAGGAAGCTCTCATTACAGTCTACCAGCATTATTGTTTTCTATTTTTTGAACTTTTTTTTTTTTTAATGAGATGATATCTCATTGTTGTTTTGATTTGCATCTGTAATTGAATCCAAGCATCTTTGGTTCTCATCATTCTTCCTTCTTCTGCACCTCAAATGACTCTTCATGAGGTTTTAAGATCCGAGACACTGGTGTCTAAACTAAGATGTAGAACATTGATGGCTAATGATCGTCACCATTTCTTCATATGTTTGTTGGTTGCCTGACTGTCTTCCATGGTGAAGCTCCTGTTCATGTCCTGTGGCCATTTTTAAATTGGGTTGTTCGTCTTTTTCTTGTGGAGGTGTTGTAGTTATTTATAAATTTTAGAGATTAGTCCTTTGTCTGCCATGTTGTTGCTAATTTCCCCCCTCCCCACCCCCAGTCTGTGGGCTCCCTTTTTACTCTTTTGTTGAAATCGCTTAATGCACATTAAGTTTCTGATTTTTAGGAGGTTCCAGTCATCTATTTTGTCTTCTACTGTTTGTGTAGTTTTAGTAACATTTGAGAATGTATATCAGATACTAAACGCCCTAGATTTCTTCTAATTTCTTCACTGATGACCTTTATATTTTTATGTTCGACATTGAGATCTTTAATCCATATTGAGTTTGTTTTTGTATATGGTGGGAGATAGAGATTTGGGTCTTGTTTCATTCTTCTGCAAATGGATTTCTCATTTGGCCAGCACGATTTCTGAAGTGTCTGTCTCTTCCCCATTTAATGTGTTTTGGCCTTTTGTCAGAGATCAACTGACTGTATGTTAATGTATTTACTTCTGGATTCTCAATTATATTCCATTGATCTTTGTATCTTTCTTTATACTAATACCAGGCTATTTTGACCACTGATGCAATGTGGTAAATTTTAGATCAGGAAGTGAAACTTAGTTCTTCTTGAGCAGTGGTTGGCTTATCCGAGGTTTGTTTCCTTTTCATATAAAGTTAGTGATCAGTTTTTGCATCTCTTTAAAGAATGATGTTGGACTCTGGATTGTTGTTAAGTGTCATTGAGTCAATTCCGACCCATCGTGACCCGGTATAGGGCTTCCAAGGAGAAACTGGTGAACTTGAACCACTGACTTTGTAGATCAAACGACTTTGCAGTCTGACTAATTAACCCACAGTGCCACACCAGGACTCCAGACTCTGGGTTGTGGTTGCATTTTATATGTAGAGATTGCTTTAGGTAGTGATAACATTTTCACAATGGTAAGTATTCCTATCAATGAGCATGGTATAATCTCTCATTTTTGTAAATCTCTTTTGTTTTCTTGTAGTAGTATTTTGTAGTTTTCTTTATACAGGTCTTTAGTTTCTCTTGTTATATTTATTCTAAAGTATTTCATCTTTTGGGTGGCTGTTGTAGATGGAATTGTTTTCCTAATTTCCATTTCAGTTCTGTCTTTATTAGTACTGAGGAATCCAAAAGATTGTTTTCTATCTTGTACCCTACCATTTTGCTGAGTCTTTCAATGAGTTCTAATTATTATCTTGATTAGTCTTTGGGATTTTCTGTTTATAGGATCATATCATCTGAAAACAGAGTTTTACTTCTTCTTTGGCAGTTTGGATGCCTTTAATTTCCCTTTCTTGCCTTATAGATTGGGCTAAGACTTCTAAAACTTTATTGATTAAGAGCAGTAATAAAGGGCATCTTTGTCTGGTTTCTGTTTGTAAAGGGAATATTTTCAGTTTCTCTCCATTGAGAATAATGTTGGTTGTTAGATTTGGATGTTGTTGGTTTTTTTAAGTGCCTTCGAGTTGGTTCCAGCTCATATTGACCCTTTTGCAAGGAGCATCTGGTGAGCTTGAATCAATGACCTTGCAGTTCAAACTGGCTTTATAATCTAGCGAATTAATGGCAGTGCCACACCATATATGCTCTAAATTATGTTGAGGAATGTCGGTTCAATTTCTATGTTGTTGTGTGTTGTACTTTTATCAGGAATGGATGTTGTTGTGTGTTCTTATCAGGAAAGGATGTTGAATATTGTCAAATCTTTTCTACATCAGTTTTGTTTATATGGTGTAATTCTACATCATACAAAAACCAAATGGCCACCACTTGTTTGTCAGCTTGTCGTTCTGTGTTGGCTTGTGAGTTTCTGTGATTCTGAAAGCTATACCAATGGTATTTTAAATACCAGCAGAGTCACTCATGGTGGACAGGTTTCAGATGAGCTTCCAGATGAAGGCAGACTAGGAAGAAAGAGTGATGAGCTACTTCCGAATACTTAGTCACTGTAAGCCTTATGAATAGCAGAGAAACACTGTCAGATATAGTGCCAGAAAATGAGCCCCTCAGGTTGGAAGGCCCTCAAAATGCAACTGTGGAAGAGTTACCTCCTCAAAGTAGAGTTGACCATGATGATGTGAAGGGAGTAAAACCCGTGGGAGAAAAGCCCATGGGATCTTCATTTGCTGATGGGGTACAACTCAAAATGAAGTGAAACAGCTGTAAATATCCATTGAAAATTGGAACATGCAATGTACAAAGTATCAATCTGGGAAAATTGGAAGTTGTCAAAAATGAAATGGAACGTATAAACATTGACATCTTAGGCATTAATTAGTGAGCTGGAATGGACTGGTATTTGCCATTTTGAATCTGAC
>NW_006408583.1:14851421-14857774 GCF_000296735.1 Chrysochloris asiatica
ATGGGTCCATCCTGACTCGATAGCACCTAACAACAACAATTCTACATCAGTTTTATTTATATAGTGTAATTACATTGATTACTTTTCAAATATTTAATCATTCTTGCGTCCCTGGTCTGAATCTCCACTAGGTGATGATGTATTATTATTTTTTTTTTAATATTCTGTTGGAATCTATTGGTTAGGATTTTGTTGAGAAATTTTGCATCTATGTTCATGAGGGATATTGGTCTATTAATTTTCTTTTTAGTGATATATTTGCCTTTTTGGTATGATGTCATGCTCACTTGATAAAATGCATTTGGGAGTTTTCCATCACTTTCTATGTTGTTGAATAGTTTGAGTAAAATTGATACCTGCTTTTGTCTTAATGTCTGGTAGAATTCACCAGTAAAGTCATCTTGGCATGAACATTTTTTGTCATTGTTGGGAGGTTTTAAATTACTTGATTAGTTTATTCTTTTGTTATAGGTCTATTCAAGTTTTCTACTTCAGTCTGTGTTAAAGTAGGTTGTGTTTTTCTAAATATTTTTCCATTTCTTTTAGATTTTCAAATCTATTGGAGTACACTTATTTGTAGTGAAGTATCATTATCCTTTTATTTTGGTGGGTTCTGTTGTGGTGCCACCCATATAGTTTCTTATACATGTTGTTTGTATCTTCTCCATTTTTTCTTTTGCTAGATTTGCCAGTGGTTTGTCAATTTTATTAATCCTTTCAAAGAACCAACTTACTGTCTTATTGATTCTTTGTATTAGCTTATTTTCTAATTCCTTTATTTTCCTCTAATCGTTATTATTTCTTTTCATTTGAGGGAGTAGCCTTACTTTGTTGCTCTAGTTTTAATTGTTGGAGATGTTCATTTTGGTTCCTTCTTCTTTTTTGATATGTACATTTATTGCTTTAAATTGCTATCTAAGTATGCTTTTGTTATGTTCCAAAGGTTTTTGTATATTGTATTTTCACTTGATTCAAGGAATTTTTAATTTTGTTTTTTATTTGTTCTATTACATGGTAGATTTTAAGGAGGGTGTTATTCAGTTTCCATGGATTTGATTTTGTTTCCTTGATCTTCTTATTGTTGATTTCTAATTTTATAGCATTGTGATCTCAAAAGATGCTTTGTAGTATTTATATTTTTAAATATTGAGGCTTCCTTTGTGACCAAACATATGGTCTGTTCTGGAGAATGTTTTACGTGCACTGGAAAGGAATGTGTATTGTGCTGCTGTTGGCTTCAGTGCTCTTTATAAAAGTATGATTTCAAGTTGATTGTAATGGTATCTCTTCTGTGTCTTTGTTGAGGTTTTTTTCTAGTTGTTTTACCTTTATTGAAAGTGGTGTATTAAAATATCCTACTATTATTGTTATTGTTGTTGTTATGTGCTACCAAGTTATTTCTGACCAATAGCAACCCTGGATAGGGTTTCCAAGACACACCTGGAGGGTTTGAACTGCTAGCCTTGTGGCTAACAGTGCAGTTCTGACCCTATAGCATCACACTAGCACTCCCCTATTATTGAAGCGCTGTCTACTTCTTTCTTCAATTCCAGTAGAGAATGTTTATGTATGTTGACGTCTTTCATTAGGATCACAGATATTTATTATGGTTATATCTTCTTTGTTCAATTGGCCCTTTAATCATGAGATGATGTCTTTCTTTGTCTCTTATGCTGGTTTTTGTCTTAAAGTCTGTTTTATCAGAAATTAATATTGCCACTCCTGCTTGTTTTTGATTGCCATTTGTTTCATATGTTTTTTTCCATCCTTTGACTTTTATTCTATTTTTGTCTGTGTGTCATGTGTGTCTCTTTTAGACATATTATTGAATGATCCTGTTTCCTATTCATTCTGTTACTCTTTGTCACTTGACAAGTGTATTTAATCCATTAATGTTCACTGTAATTGTCAATATGTATGAATTTATTACAGTCATTTTGCTGTGAGATTTTTTGTGTGTGATGCTGCTGTCTTCTTTGTTTTACATTGTTTTCGGTGCTTATTTCATTTTGTTTGTGTGCTTTTTTGTTAACTTCTTCACTGCTGTTTTACTGTTTATAAAAGCTTCATGTATTGATTTATTTGTGGTTATCGTGTAATTTATTAATTTCATCCCTAATTTAAAACAATCTGTTTCGATATCTACTTGACTTTCTTCCTCCCCGTTTGGAATTCTTTTACTGTTGTTATTAAGTGCTGTCAAGTCGGTTCTGACCCATAGTGACCCTGTAGAGAGTTTCCAAGGAGCGACTGGTAGCTTGAACCACCGACCTTGTAGTTCAAATGGCTTTGCTGCTGGCGAATTAACTCACAGCACCCCACCAGGACTCCTGTAACTGTACTTCTCCTTTTTTTTTTTTTTTTTTTGTAATTGTCTTGTTTATAATTTGATACCTCTTATTCCCTATTTTCAGTCTTGTAGGCATATTATACTTTGGATTCTACTATAGCAACAGGCAAGAAATCAAATGACGTATTGCATTAGGCAAATCTGCAACACAAGACCTCTTCAAAGTGTTGAAGAGCAAAGATGTCAGTTTGAGGACTAAGGTGCACCTGACTGAAACCATGGTATTTTCAGTAACCTCATATGCATGCAACAGGTGGACAGTGAATAAGGAAGACAGTAGAAGAATTGATGCATTTGAGTTATGATGTTGGAGGAGAATATTGGAAGTGCCATGGGCTGCCAAAAGGACTAACAGATCTGTGTTGGAAGAAGTTCAGCCAGAGTGCTCCTAGGAGGCCAGGATGGCCAAACTTCGTCTCTCATACTTCAGACATATTGTCAGGAGGGACCAATCACTGGAGAAGGATATCATGTTTGGTAAGGTGGCAGGTCAGAGAAAAAGAGGAAGACCCCAGCGAGATGGATTGGCATCAATGTGGCAGACTCAATGGGCCTCAATGAGCAACAATTGTGAATTTGGCCCAAGATCGGGCAGTGTTTCGTTCTGTTGTTCATAGGGTCACTATGAGTAAGTACTGACTTGATGGCACCTAACAATGACAACATATCTGGCTTGAATTCTTTGTGGTGATGCTGTGTATGTAATCCCTGGTTTTTGTCTGCTATTGTTGATTCTGAATCCAAAGGACTCCCTTTAGTATTTTTATGTAACTTTGCTCTAGTTTTCCCAAATCCCATCAATTTCTTTTTATCTGGATATGTTCTAATTTCTCTTTTATATATGTGGCATAGTTTTGCTGGGTATATTATTCCTGAATTCTTCCTTGTTTTCCTTTCCTTTCTGCATAGGTAAATATTCTTTTGAATTCTTTTTCAGGTATTTCCAATGCCTTTTTCTTAACTCAAAAATGATTTCAAGTTCTGCTGCTTGGTTACTTGTTTGAGCTACGCAGTCTTGTTTCTTCATGTGTATGGAAATTGTCTGCTGTTTGCACGATATTGTGGTGTTGATATATTTGTACTCAGTTAATTATTGTATGTTCATATATTCTTAGACACTCGGCAACTGTCTCCTGGTGGGTGTTATCAGTAGATTAGTTTGTGCACCATTCTGTGTTTGCTGTCTTTGCAGTTAAATTCAAGATGGATTTAGCTGATGTTGGTTTTAGTTGATACCGTGCATAGCAGCTGGTATTGGATTTTGCCTAATGGGTGGGGATGTAGAGGTTACAGTTGTGGCTGAGCTGTGTGGATGTGGTTACTGTCTCCTGTTAGTTGTCACAAGAAGAGAAGACACACACACAAGCGAGAAGAAACATAAACATTTTAGCAAACAACTGTCAAAAAGGAAAAAAGTAAAGAGAAAAAAAAATGCAGATAATGTTTTTTTCTTCACCAGTAAGCTATGTGGTTCTGTGCCAAATATTGTCCTCTTGCCTTCACAGCTGCTTCAGGAAGTTCAAGATGGGCATGTTATGCCCGACTGTCCAGCACAGATAACCAGTCTTTCTCTCTTTTTTCTTTTAATTCTCTCACACATTTGTCTGTTTAGCTGCTTCTCTTAGTGAGAGTTAGTCAAGGGTTGGCCAAGGCCAACTTGGCACATTTGAAGCAGGACTGTTAATGCGGATAGCATCCCTCCTTTAGTGGGGCTCAAAACTGCTGCACTTTCCTGTGGGACTTCAGCTGCCAGGAGAATGGGATGTACTCGGGTGGGGACCTACCTTGCCTCTGGTCTCCAGAAGTGTGTGGAGAACAAGAAAACAAATGCACCTGTATTGCTGCTGGCTACATGTAGGTTTCTGCAATGCCAATATTGTTTCTTGTCTCTGAAGCTCCTAACAAAATTTCAAGATGGCTGCAGCACATTTGGTCGGTTGCCATAGATCATCAGTTTCTCCTTTTCTTACTACATCTTCTCAGTTCTCTGTCTTAGCAAGCATTCAGTCCACTTCTCTACCCCTTGATCTGAAGCTCAGAGTGCTAGGACTCTATCATCTGCATTCTATTTCAGCTGGTTGTCAGTATCTTAATTGTAGAGGGTCTGTACAGCCTTTCTGCCTTGTCCATCATCTCCAGTAATTTTTTTTTTTTCAAGGAATATGTTTTATTGAATCTTTTCAAAGCATTTGGTATAAAGTTGTTCTTTATACACTACATGTAAAGTCTAGTTATACCTCTTTAACTCCTAATTCTGGAAGTTTATATCTTTTCTCTTTTCCACCCTGGTCAACATTAATTAAAGTTTATACATTTTATTATATTCTAACAAAAGACAAGTTTTAGCTTTGTTGAATTTCTGTAGATTTTTAAAAAAGTTTATTATGTTGGAATCTGAGTTATTTTCTTCTCTATTTGCATTTGGTTGACTGTCTTGTTTTAATTTTTATAAGGGTGCTTAGTGCATTGATTTAAAACATATTTCTTTTCTAATATATTCATTTAAGTTTACAACTTTCTCTCTATTCATTTCCCTAGCTATTTCCCATAATTTCATATCTTCATTATCGTTCAGTAATTTTTCTTTATGCAGGTTTACTAAGTAGTACATTGCTAAGTTGACCAGTAACTTGGAATTTTCTTGTTATCTTTCTGATGTTGATTTCTGGCTTAATTCTACTGCAGCCAGAAAATATTTTCTGAATGAAACCAGTTCTTTGAAATTTTTTGAGACTTGTATATGTTAGGTGGTTGGTTTTATTTAGGATGTTCTTCAAGTCTACTATATCGAAACTGGTTTATGTCTATTGTTCTATCAGTTTCTGGGAGAATTATATTATAATCTCTGATTCTGATTATAGATTTGCCTATTTCCCGTTTGGGTTTGTGTCTGTTTTGCTTGGTATGTTTTAAGGTTATGTTATTAAATTGGTTGTAGTTTTTCACAAAATAAACTGTTTTTTCTCTATGGATGGTTTCTCTTTATCACTAGTAATCCTTTTTTACACAAATCCTTCTTCTCTGATGTTAGTTTAGCTACACCCAGCTTCTTTTGGTTAATATGTTGTTGTTAAGTGCCGTTGAGTCGGCTCCGATCCATAGTGACTCTGTATAGGGTTTCCAAGGAGCAGCTGGTGAGCTTGAACCACCAACCTTGCAGTTCAAATGGCTTTGCAGTCTGGTTCATTAACCCACAGTGCCACACCAGGACTCCTTGGTTAATATAGGTATATTTTATTCTTTTTCCATATTTTTGCTTTCATTTTTTTTCTTTAATTTGCATCTTTGTTAAGCAGCATATAATTGGATTTTGTTCTGGCATCTAGCATTAAAATTTTATTCTTTAACTTGGAGTTTTTAATCCCTTTATGTTTAAAATAATACTGGTAAATTTTAGTTTAAATTTGTCATCTTATTATTGTTTTATTTATTCATTTTTTGGGTACTTTATTTATTTATTGTTTTTTTCCTTGCCTTTTTCTGTATTAGCTAAGTTCTTTTATTGTATTATCCCCCTCCATTAAGATGTTATTTGAACTTTAATTAGTTATTTTTCAGTTGTTGTTGTTAAGTGCCACAAAATTGGTTCCAAATCATAATGACCCTGTAAAGAGTTTTGGCTTGTAGGTTTGAATCACTGATCCTACAGCACCACACCAGGACTCCATTATATTTGTAGTAGTTATCCTAAATCTGTTCTTCAGATGATCTCTAAATTCAGGTGGGATATAATCAAGGTCATAGTTTCGCTCTCATGGACTTGTTTTCATTTTCTTCAACCTTAGTATAAATTTGCATATGAGCAATTGTTCCATAATCTGCTACTGGCCTAGTATTGGCTGATGATATGGAGCTTTTCCATCATCTCTTTCCACAGAGGTAGTCAATTTTATTTGTGTGTATTCCATCTGGTGAGGCCCATGTGTATAATTATCTCTTATGCTATCTAAAAATATTTGAAATGAACAAATAATTGATACACAGCATCATTTCTGTCACCAAG
>NW_006408583.1:14858349-14861016 GCF_000296735.1 Chrysochloris asiatica
AAAAAATTGAAGCCTTGACTTTCATTATTGAAGGATTCTCTGGGAAAATTATTGAATGATGCAGAAAGCATCAAAAGAGGATGGAAGGCTCTTCCTTTCTTCACCATCGTATGAGTGCTGCTGCATTCCATCTTCACTCTGTCTTCTCATAAGACTTTCAGAATCAAGAGATCCCTGACCACAAAACAAAAGCAGAATCATCTCATTCCCCAATGGTTTCAAATGAAAACTGGTAATAAAATCAGATACAACTCCAAGGGAAGACACTAGAGAAGAACCAAGCTGGGTCTCTAAGGAGCCACACATGTAATGACACAGCACATAATATACCAGGTCCTAGCACTCTACCATAGCAAGTTCAATTTTGATAAGATTTGATCGATTGAACATGTTTTGCAAAACTTCTGGTTTCTTCCTTTATTTTTATGCTTCCGCATTTAAAGAGGTTGGCTAATAAAAAAAAAAAAAAAAGAAGATGGAAGGACTATGCAGTCATTCTGTGTACCAAAAGGAAATGGTAGATGTTCAACCGTTTCAAGAAGTAGCATATGATCAAGAACCAATGATACTGAAGGAAGAAGTCCAGAATGCATTGAAGGAATTGACAAAGAAGAAGGCACCAGTAATTGATGGAATAAAAATTGAAATATTTCAAGAAAGTGAGGTGCTTGAAGGAGGCACTCACTCATCTATGCCAAGAAATTTGGAAGACAACTATCTGGCGAACTGATTGGAAGAGATCCATATTTGTGCCCATTCCAAAGAGAGGTGACCCAATGGAATGTGGAAATCATCGGACAATATCTTTGAAATCATGCCAACATTTATTTCTTAAAAACTTGCATTATGCATTTATATTCCATTGTTGTTGTTGTCAAGTAAAGGGACTCTGTTTAGGAGTCCTGGTGTGGCACTGTTGGATAAGCACAGAACCACTAACTCAGTTTGAACCACAAGGTCAGTAGTTCAAACCCACCAACTGTTCCTCATAAGCCCTGTGCAAGGTTGCTGTGAATTGGAACCAACTCGATGGCACATAACAGCAACAACATAGTGTGTCGGAGGGTTTTTTAAATCAGAGTGGCTGCTAGGTTCGAACTGTACAATCCATTGCTTATTGTACTGAGCCACCATGCTCGCATGTGTATTTTAGTAAATTCAAACTACCACTATGGGAAATTGCAACTCGGATTTTGAATTTAACTTCTGTGCAGTGTTCCCTCTCCAGGATTTTGACAGCTGAAATCCTGGTAGCATTGGTTGCCCCAAATAGCCAGCTATATTACTCATTCCCAGAAATATTGGTTCCCACGGCTTAAGAGAATCAGCAAATCCCCTATGGGCAAAAATGAGTTATAGATGTGGCAGAAACATAACTCATTGTGTCTTCCATTTCTCTAGGGCCTAGTTTCTATATGTTCTGACTGCCTTTTTAATACTTCAAAGTTGTATTGTTTAATAACACTTCATACAGATTTTCTAACTGTTCTTGGTGGAAGGGTAAGTCCATCCATTCATACTGAGTGAGCTTAATTGTATCTAGGACTAAGGACAATTTTTGCTGTCTTGGGATACTATTATAGCAGGAGCTTTTTTTTTCTACCTTGCTAGGTGAAAATATAATTGTTCATTTTTCCTGATCTCAGCACTCAACACGTGTCTGTTGATATACTTTCTAGCTTATACTCTTTGAAATTCTCATCAATTAAATACACATTTTTCCAAAGTCAATTATTTTGAAAAATTATGCCAGTTATACTTATTTTTATACTTAATGACTTTATTGAAAAACACCCCTTTTGAGCCACGGAGATACAGTGTGAGTTGTTTACTTGCTAACTGTAAACTCTACAAGAGTAAATATTTCAGCCTAGGAGTTCTGGTGGGGTGCTATAGGATAAGCACTGCACCACAAAGTTGGTTTGAACCAAGAGGTCAGCAGTTCAAACTCACCAGCTACTCCTCAAAAACCCTATACAGGGTCACTATGAGTTGGAACCAACAACACTTAACAACAACAACAGGAAGTTCTGTGCAGTAGTTGTACTGTGCCCTACAGGGTTAGTATAATTTAGAATTGATTCAATGGCACACAGCAACAACAAAAAACTTGTCAATCATATTATTTCTAAGAAAACTGATTTAATTTTTTGAAAGACTGTTTCTGAAGATGTAAAACAGTTGTTGATGACTTAGTTGTGTTTGGGAAAAGTGTAAGACATTGAAGAATGGTCTTATAAAAATCTAGGATTTTTTTTTCCACCAAATTGATTCACAAGTGTCCACATTTTTGTTCCATCTTAAATTAACTGAAATTGACCATTTTTGTGAGTGTGGTTTATACTAGACAGGAGGCAGAAGCTGCCATTCTTGGGGCCATATGCAAAGAGAAATCCTTATTACTGTCAAGATATTTGTGAGTCAATGTACAAATGTTTTTAAAGTTAAATAAAGTGCTCAAGTTATGCATTTTCCCTGTGTTTTGATTTCTGCTTTAACTGCCATTTTCTAGAAACTGAACCCATTACTGATTCTGACTGTATATGAAAAGAGGGTTTTTCCTATACTTGAAAATACTGAGAGGGTGTTTTATCTTGCCCTTTTGCAAATAATTTGCAGACTTTTAAATTGAGCTATTAAAAATAATCCTTAATTTACCCAGTATTA
>NW_006408583.1:14868171-14875115 GCF_000296735.1 Chrysochloris asiatica
GACCCTGCTGGTATTTAAAATACTGGTGGCATAGCTTTCAGAATCACAGCAACTCACAAGCCACCACAGCATGACAAACTGACAGACAAATGTGGTGGCTTGTTATGATAGAGTGTATTATATATGAAGAGTGTGATCATGCCTCTGGGTAATTTGAAGAATATAGTGACATTCACAACATCTTAGAAATTCACAGTGAAGAAGAGTATATGTTGTAGGAATTTAGATGGTGTAGAAGTTTCTATTACATTTTTCTTCTTATGATTTATCAGATTTTAAACTTAGTAATATATGTTGTATTCCATAAATATGGTTCAGGATACATTAAATGCCCAGTTCTAGATGATGAGCAATAGAGATTTTCTTTTCTTTTTGTAATTTTGTGACTACTAAGATGACTGGCACTTCCGTTCATGGCTCTTCTGTCATCTCCTGCTTTGTTCCCCACACAGGGTCGCCATGTGGAAGTGTTTGAGCTCCTCAAGCCACTGAGTGGAGGTCTCGGGTTCAGTGTTGTAGGACTAAGGAGTGAGAACAGGGGAGAACTGGGAATCTTTGTGCAAGAAATACAGGAGGGCAGTGTGGCTCACAAGTAAGTGCCATAACATCTTCTCTGTTTTTATACCCATGAGAGAGTCTGAAGAAAGCAAAAACAGAATTAAAACAACTTTTAAAACCTGACTGTAATATGTCATTACCTAGATTTAGTCCGTGGGTGGTTCGGCTAATTAGAAGAAAGACCTGCTGCTTTGGTTCTGAAGACGTCATTGAATACTGTTTAGTTTTCAGTGTACTCTGACACACATGGATTTGCTAACCACAAGGTTGGTGGTTCAAACCCACCAGCCGTTCTCGGTAACTCTATACAGGGTCACTATTTGTTAGAACCAATTTGACGGCATCAAACAACAACCTAAAACAACAATACAGTGAAAAGAGCAAGTTTTTAAAAATAAGATAAATGTAGCTTTTGGATATAATCATAACTTAATTTCTTTTAAATAAGGAACGATATGAGTAGAACATCATCATTTTCTCTGTTATTAGATAGGTCCTTTTGTATTTGATTTTTGACATTATTCTACAGAAAAATGTACAAAGGGCCTATGGTATTTTGGTCTGTATTTAATTAATATACTCAAAATACTAAATAAATGCAGACATCTAGACTTTAATTTTTGGAGAAGCAGTAGTGAGGTAGTGTTTAAGCGTTCATATGCCACCTGAGAGGGTAACGCTTTGAATCCACTGGCTGCTCCAAGAGAGAGACATGTTCGTTCTGTTTCCATAAAGTTTATAGCTTTGTTTCCTGTTGCTGTATTGTGTCTCTGTCCTTTAAGGTCACTACGAGTCTGAATTAACCCGGCAGTAGTGAGTCCTTTCATTTTTAGATGTGAGGACCATCCAAGATGTAGTGTAAGGGTCGAGTTGGTAGCTTACAGAAGATGACTTTTAAATGGGAGGAGTTAATTGGAAGGACAGTGGACTTACCTTCAAAGAGTGGATCACCTAGTACCAAAACCTTTTTTAAAAAGTAGAATTGTGGGGAAAGATTGAAAAAAGGTGGAAACTGCAAAATGGGATTAAGAACAACCTGAATTTGTGTGCCATTTCTAGGAGAGCTGTCGTATGTTTTCCCTCTTTTTGTTTTTTTGTCTTTGATAGAGATGGAAGGTTGAAGGAAACGGATCAGATCCTTGCTATCAATGGGCAGGCACTGGACCAGACTATTACCCATCAGCAGGCCATCAGCATCCTCCAGAAAGCCAAAGAAAATGTCCAGCTAGTGATCGCCAGAGGATCCTTGCCTCAGCTCATCAGCCCCATCGTGTCACGTTCTCCATCCGCGGCCAGCACCATTTCAGCTCACTCCAATCCCGTGAGTACAGAAGATGTTTAAAAAGAACAGATTATGTTTTTCTAGTTCTTTCTGGTTGTCTGTAAAATTTTGATTCCTTTAGTTTCTTTGTGCTTTTTGAGTTTTGCCTGATTAATTCTTTTATCTGCATTTAGTCTGGTATATTTTTTATTTAAACATGATGATGTTTATAGCTTCTGAAACATCCTTGCACTGTAGTTTTTTATTTGACTGCCTTTCCCAAAGATAACTTAGGCTTTTAACACAATCAGCTTTATTTGTAGAGTAAGATAAAGTTGATTGTGTTAAA
Source organism: Chrysochloris asiatica (assembly GCF_000296735.1). Lineage (NCBI taxonomy): Eukaryota > Metazoa > Chordata > Mammalia > Afrosoricida > Chrysochloridae > Chrysochloris > Chrysochloris asiatica. The sequence continues at coordinate 14,870,340 of NW_006408583.1, forward strand.
AATGAGATAAAGTTGATTGTGTGATCTTGCTCTGTGAAATATAGAGCTGTATTACACAACTGCATTTAGATGATTTCAAATCATCTAATTTGGAATCCTGCCTCCAGAAAGAAATTATACAGAAACATCCTTAATTGGAAATCAATTTTTTTCTTGATCTCTGCCTTTTTTTTTTTAAAGTTCTGCAAAGGGCCTTACAAATCAATGCCCATTTTTCACTGGAAGAGTTCAGTTCAATTACTATAAAGATGCATTCATGGTATCAAGAATTATTATGCCAATTATTGTTGTTGTCGTTGAGCACCGTTGACTCGTAGTTCTGACTCATAGCGACCCTGTGTAAGCTTCTAAGGAGTGGCAGGTAGGTTTGAACACCAGCCTTGTGGCTAACAATGCAGTGCTTGGTCTCCAGAGCTCTGTCAGCACTCTCTCTCAGGACACTTACAGCAACAGCAACAGCAGTAACCATGTGTTGAAAGGGAAGTACAGGTCATGCAGATAGTCTTCAATTTATGGCCTATTTGAGTTTTGAAGAATTGTACTTTCAATTGTTATGTTTTGGGGATTTTATGTGGGGTTCATCAATAGTACTGCATACATAGTATTACATACAATGTTATTATGTAACTGTACATTTTTCAACCCCTAAAGGAAATAAAGTTGGAATTGATAAAGATACTGATAATAAAAAACAATAATAAATGAAAAACAAACAAGCAAACAAAACAACAAAAACTTGAGGTATTATGTCAGAATCAAATTACGATACAGTCCTCACAACAGAACTTTGTCATAAGTTTGAGACTTCCTGAATACAAATAAAAGGGATCAAACACATACTGTTAGGAGTCCATTTTATGTCTGAAGTCAATAATCTAACACTTAACATAATACAAAGATGTCAACAGTAATACAACATTCTCATTTTTCCTAAAATTTGCAAACTCACATAGGACCTTTGTTTTCAGGTTCACTGGCAACATGTGGAAAGTATTGAGCTGGTGAATGATGGGTCTGGACTAGGATTTGGCATCATAGGAGGAAAAGCAACTGGTGTGATAGTCAAAACCATCCTGCCTGGAGGAGTAGCTGATCAGGTAATCTGGCCTTTTAAGCTGTTTTACCAAGTAATATGGCTTCATCTTTCATCCTCTTTATGGTGTAGGATAAGCACTGGACTCCAAACTGAAAGATGGCTGGCTGAAACCCACCAGCCGCTCCTGCGGAAAAAGCTGCAAAACCCTGTGGAGGGTCTCTGAGTCAGAATTGACTCAATGACAGTGGGCTGTTGTCTTTTCTTTTTAAATTTTAGAAGAAACTTTGGTCATCATTAGTGACAAAGCAACCCTGTGTGAGTCTTCTCTTTAACTGGACTATCCTTAAAGTGTTCTCTTAGACCTGAGGGACATCATCTTCGAAAGAGACACTAATCTTCAATTATAGTTACACACAGTGATCTGAAAGCGTTTAGAATCACAGACTAAATGAAGGCTATGGTTAGGATCGTTACTGAGGTAACGTAGGTAGCTGTCTTTTAGGTACAAGATATTATGGAAAAGGAATACTTAATTTTATTGGGAGTGCCGTGACTCTGTAGGATAAGCACTGGATTGCGAACCATATGGTTGGAGGTTCAAGCCCACCAGCTTCCCCTTGGAAGAAATATGCGACTTTCTGTCCCCAAAAAGATTTATAGCCTCAGAAACCCTATGAAAGGTACATATGAGTTTTTGAAGTGCTAGTTTTGTTGTTGTTATTTATTTATTTTTTTTTTTGGGGGGGGATATTTATTTTTGGCAACATACATTCAGTGGCACTAATTACACAGTAACCATAAGGTAACTTACATGAAACCACAGAACTGAAACTTAGCCACAGCTACATGGACTTGGGCCTTTCTGGCTGAGCACTCTTGCAAAAAACTGGATGCCCACTTCAGAGCTATGCCAATGAAAACACACTTCTGAGTAAAGTTCTGAAGTGGTGACTCACTAGAGTAGCCCACAGCTGACAGATAATAGGCAGGACATGTAAGTTTTAAAGTAGTTACAGCCTGATTCACAAAAAGTTACCAGTGGCACTTAACGACAACAACTCGATTATTAAGGAGAAAGAGAAGACTTAACTTGTCCCTTTAGTGCTGGGTCACTGTTGTCACCTTGTATATGAAGTACAGCTTGTTTTCATTATTTAGAGTAATTTTTGTAAGCATCGCCATTCATAATATATGGCATTGTCATAATATATGAAAAGACTTCATAAAATTTAAAACTATGACTCACATTTTAATCATACAAGTCATAGTAGTTGAAACTGTCTTGACTATAACTTATAAACCGGTCTGATTTTGCATGTCTATTTCAACTTCACTCTCAGAAGTCAGACTTATCAAACATTTCTGATGTTCACAAATGAAAATGCCATTTAATGGCCAACTTTTCAGTGGAGGTTTTAATGATAATGGAATATAATTCTAAATGTTTCTTCCTTTACACATTAGCCAGCATGTAGCAGTGGTGTGGAACTGTAAGATGAGCATTGTACTGTTAACCTAAAGATAGGCAGTTGAAACCAACCTGCTACTCCTCAGAAATCCTATAAAGCATTGCTGAGTCAGAACCAGCTTGAAAGTACTTAACAAAAACAGCAAACAGTATTGAAGAGGTCACTGGGTGGTACAATTAACATGCTTGAGTGCTAACTGAAAGGTTAGAGGTTTGAATCTACCCAGAGGCATCTTGAAAGACAGGGCTGATGATCTCCTCTCCAAAAATTAGTCATTGAATACCCTATGGTGCACAGCTCTATTCTGGCTCTTATGGGGTTCCCATGAGTCAGAAACAGCTCATTGACAAATGAGTTAACAGTACCAAGTGAAAATCCCCAGTTGTTAGGTTTGTGATCTAAATGGTTTCTCTTCCATGCAGATCTGTGTTGTCTAATACTCTGGCCACTCACCACCTGCCACTTTAAAATGTTTCATTAAAATCAAATAAAATTTAAAATTCCATTCCTCGATTGGACTAGCCGTATTTCAAGTGCTCCTTCACCACATGTTGCTGGGGACTGCTAGTGGGCCAGTGCCCACCTTATCCATCCTCACAGGAAGCTCTTCTGGACACTTGGATGGAGGCTTGTGTGATTGCTTTCTACTTGCCTCCTGTATCTGAATTTTCATCTGGCAAGGACTTCATCTGAAATGCATCATTCACAGACATTCATAATTGAAGGGGCCAGCCTTATAAGACAGATTTGTAAGTTATTAATCCTGTACTTTCTTGGGGGTTCATACCGCATTTGGAGTGGAGTTGCATGCATTTGCATAGCAAGCTCCTAGTTCATCTTTGGTTGGTGGCATTTTCTTTTTCTGTCTCTCAACGAAAAGCTCAAAAAGACTATTTTATTGCATCTAGTAGGTGGAAATCAAAAAGGAAAGTTTATAACAACTACTGACTTAAGGCATATCTATGAATTTCAGCAACTTAGATCACATTGAATCATACTTAGAGTGTTTCAGAAGGCGTTCTGAAATTGATATTATAATCACGTATATTGCGCCACCATAGAAAATTCCTATCATTGCCATTTGCTATTGTTCCCTTTCCCTCAACTTAGGAGTTCTGTAACACAGCCTAAACAACACTAGCCTGATTATTCTCTTTTGGTTCAGCATGGGCGCCTGTGCAGTGGAGACCACATTCTAAAGATTGGTGACACAGATCTAGCAGGAATGAGCAGTGAGCAAGTAGCCCAAGTCCTCAGGCAGTGTGGAAACAGAGTGAAGCTGCTGATTGCAAGAGGGGCCGTAGAAGAAGCAAGTGCATCTGCCTCTTTGGGCATCACCCACTCCTCATCGTCATCTACCACGCCAGAGATGCGGGTAAGTATGGAAAACAGATGAGTGAATATAAAGGACAATATCACATAGATGGCAGTGGCATTTACTGAGAAACTAGTCCTAATTAATGTTCATACAGTAATGTTAAGAATGAAACACAATTCAAATATAAGTATGTTTCCACAATGACAGTACACAGTTATACATAAGCAAGAGTACTATGTAACACCAGTGCTTGAAAAATTCTAAGTTACTACTTTGCATCTTTCTGTAAGCAGCACATGCACAAGACTAATTTGAAGTATGGGTCAAATTGTAAAGGAAAGATTATTTGCTACTAATACCTAAAATGTTTAGCTCCATCTTTCTCTCAAAAAGCTCTCTAAGAGGCAGATCTTATGCTCTAATCCTTCTGTTTCCACACATTTCTTTAAAAATTTTATTTGTTTTAATGTACTATGATTGAGGCTTGGGGCTGAATAAAGCTTTTCACAGTCTTTCAACATTATTGTTTTAAGGCATGTCAGAGAATTGTTATCAGATTTGTAATAAGAAGTTGCTACTCTTGACTGGGTTATGTAATCTTCTATACAAAAATCATGCTTTTGAGGTTGTAACAAAAGCTTTATTCAAAACCATAGCAGTCCATCTTTGTCCTTGATTTTATATGAAAAAAAGCTGGAAATGTTCAAAATTACTGGAATGTGGTAGTTACTTCAGATCATTTACAGGTCACAAGTTTACAGAGGATAAAATGTCCACAAAATATTTTTATCCAGAAATCTTGGACATTTTTGAGAAGAGACTGATACCATATTTCTAAATAAGTTTTAGAGCAAGTACGAGGCCTAAATCCTTCCCCAGTCATATGAAAACATTTATATAATTTTTTGTACTAATTGCTTTTCTAACTAGTTGTCACAAATTCATATATATAT
>NW_006408583.1:14875215-14880010 GCF_000296735.1 Chrysochloris asiatica
TAAATAAATTAATAACTTAAGTTGATATATTTTTATTTATTCAGCTGAAGAAACCCCTATTCAGTCTGAAATAACAACCAGAAGTTACACAGAAAACAGATAATTATTTAGTGACTCTTACTAATTTACTAGCAAATTTACATTACACAGAATGTTTATTTATATAGAAAAATCACAGGTATTTATTTTGTTCCATTTATTTCCTTTTCCATAAAGCAAAGATGGGAGTCAAGTTCTTTTTATTAAACATTCATAGAAAGTGTGCTAAGAACAGAGCAATCAAGGCAAATAGAGATAATTCCTGTTGCTAAAGGAGACTCTATTTCAGAAAGCTCTTTTAATTAGCATTTATTATAACAGATTCAAAAGGTACTTTTGATTTATGGACATAAATTTGCAAATTTAAAAATCCTTATGTGATACCATATTTAGTAGATAACTAAAAATGTGATCTCTCCAACATTTGCTGTCACCTTTCTGTAGACCTCAAGGGTGGGAAAGAGTCAGAAAAAGCCACTGGCATTGATTTCATCTCTAACAATTTAGAGGAAGACACATGGCATTAAATATATTGTAATATTATACCTGCTCTGGTCTTACAAACTTTGTTCTGAGCGTCTTCCCATCTTTTGTGTTGCTGATTCTATTCTGACTCATAGAGACCCTATAGGACAGTGTAGAACTACTCCATAGACTTTTCTAGATCACTAGAAACTTTCTCCTGTGACACTGCTGGTGGATTCCAACCCCTGACCTTTCAGCAACCAGGACACCTCGCCTTCATGTCCTGTCGTTCAGAATATCAGAGCTTCTCTTTCAGCAGTTAACTTCTTATAGATTAGACTCTATTTTTGGAATGTGATTTGTTCCTTCTGGCTCACCCTAGCAGAAGTCCAAATATTATTTTCCTATGCAGACATACCATAGGCATTAGGTCCTGGTGTGTGGGATCCTCAGCCTGTTGCCGATTTCATTATGCCATCTGCTTCAACCTGAACAGTGTAACTTCTGTTAGCAGACGTTATTGACGTTGCCATGGCTCAGGGTAAAAAAAAAAAAAAGGCTTGGCATAATCTTGTTTTTGAAAAAAATAATAATTGATCATGCCTTCTGTAGATTTTAAAATAAGCATTTGAAAGGATTCCCAAATTCCTCTTTTCAACACATTGATCTCTTTTTCCTTTGTGAGCATAATAGCCCATATAGCGGTTGAATTATGGGTAACTTTGATAACTCAGTGAATTTTCTGCTTTATTAAATGATTGTACGTAAGATAAATAATAGAATAGGTAATGCACTCTTCAGTGAGAATTGATGATGCGTTGCAAAATATTGTGATAGCTTATTGCAAAGGAAGCTTTTACCTCATATAAGTTCCAGAAATCTTAGTTCAAAGGACAGTGTGCTTGGCAATACAGAGATGATAGGAATCCTCTGCTGGGAATGTCTGTGTCATAACTCCTTATTAGGTGGGTGACTTGGTGCAGTTTCATTTTTTTTACAAAGTAGAGATGCTAATGCTTGGACAATTGTTGGATAAATTAGATTAGAATAGGTTCATAAAAAATGCATAAACATTTATTCTGCAAATGTATATTGAACACCGGCTCTGTTTCAGTCACTCTCCAAGAGACTGAGGATATCATAGGGAATCAAAGAGTCCAATTTCGTCTGCTGGCAAGTCTCACATCCTAGTCTGTGTCCGTTGCCTCAGATGGAATTTCTATGACAGCAGAGTGTTTGGCAGCTGGTAATCAGTGCCATGAAGAAAACCGGAGCAGGGTAAGCCCGTGAACATGCTGTTGGGTGCTAAACTGGATAGGGTTGTCAAGGAGGGCATCTAGGAGGGCATCTATTGTTGAGCATGCCAGGATAATATAAAGAAATAAGTCATCGGAATATTTAGGGAAAGGATGTACCTGGCTGACAGAGGAAGCAGATTGGCGGTTTAAGGAGCTGTGAGGTGTGTTTGAGAGCTGGTCTCAAATGAGAAGGAAAAAGGAAGTCAGGATTTGAGGCTACGGAGTGATCCAAAACGTCATTGACCTAACTTTTCTGACGACTAATTGTAGATTATCCTTTATAATGGGCATGTACAGGTATGCCTTTTTGAAGCCCAAGACTTCTGACACCAATTGCAAGGAGTTGGGGTTTACCTACAGAGTTAGAGGAAATAGCCCACACAAGACCACACAACTACAAGTTTAGGGAATTCTCAGAATCAACCTTAGGTTTGATTACTCATGAGGAGGACTCACAGAACTCCTGAAAGCTATTATACTCTCACTGTGGCTTATTACAGGGAAAGGATACAGGTTCAAAGCCTGGTGTGGCACTGTAGGATAAGTACTGGAGCACAAGGTAGATTTGAACTGCAGGGTCAGTGGTTCAAGCTCACCAGCTGCTCCTCAGAAACACTATACAGGGTTGCTACGAGTCAGAACCGACTCGATGGCACTTAATATCAACAACAAAGGAAGAGCATGTTGGCATTGTAGGATAAGCATTGCACTGTGAATCACAAGGCCATGCTGTGGGTAAAGATGAGGATTTCTTTTCCCATAAAAATTTACAGTGTCTGAAAACTTTTATAGGGCCACTATGAATCAGAACTGACTTGATGGCACACTGAGTCAGAATTGAGTCGATGGCACACAACACAACAAAAGAGGAGATAGTTAGGGTACTTGACGGGGGCTCCAAATGCCAAACCTCACTTGTTCCAAGGAACTGATGTGTGATAGTACGTGAGGAATATTGCCAAACCAGGAAGCTAACTCTAGCTGTAGCATCCAGAGTTTTGATAGAACTTTATTATCTAGGCATGATAGACCTCAGTCTGGCGTTCCTTTCCTGGAGATCATGCTGACTTCACATTGTCTGAGAGATCCACCATCTCATCAGTCCAAACGAATGGATATAGTAAGAGGGGTCCACTGTGGTGTGGTGCTGTGGGATAAAGCACTGAACCCAAACGTTGGTTTGAACCACAAGGTCGGCGGTTCAAATTCACCAGCTGCAACTTGGAACCCTTATACAGGGCCAGTATGAGTCGGGACTGACTCAGCGACAGTTACCTACAACAACAGTTGCTACAAGGAATACTGATTGGTGGTGTAGGATAAGCATTGAACTGGTAACAGCAAGGTAGTCAGTTCAAACCTACCAGCTGCTCCTTGGCAACCCTATACAGGGTTTCTATGAGTTGGAGCTGACTTGACGACACTTAGTAACAACAACAACAGTCTCTCCAGAAGTTACCTACCAGGGATGGGGGACAAAGGCCAGTTATCTTCTGGGGCAAGGCAGATTTCTTTGTTATACATTGTTATAACCATTCAAACACGCAGAAAGTAAATGACCCCAGGAATGTCATCGCTCAAGAACAATTAGTGCTATTATAGATTGATATATATTCTTTTTTTCTTAATGTATATGAGATTATGGAGTGCTGGTGTGTCACTGTAGGATAATCATTGAACGACAACGTGAGTTTAAACTGCACAGTTGGTGGTTCAAACTGACCAGCCGCTCCTAGAAAACCCTATACAGGATAGCTATTAGATGGGAGTGATGCGACGGCACTTAACAACAAAATAGAATTATATTGTCCACACCGCTTTTTCGTTTTCACTTCACATTGTGTACGTGACTGTGCATGTTGATGTTTTCTCTGGAGTTGAACAATGGAAAGCCTTACCACCACCACTACCCCTAATCTGATGAATAGTAAGTAGTGCACTGAACATTCTTGGATATGCATCTTTGTGAATTATTCAATTTTTGTTTTTCCTTGAAATAAACCTCTTGGAGTAAAATGACAAAATGACTGGTTCAACTGTGTGGACATTTTGGAATTTCTGAAATAGTTTATGAGATGCTATAATTATTAATGGCCTGTCTATTACCCATAGGTAAACAGTGCAGCTTCTACGACTTCAAATGTTGACTATGGCCACATTCCACATCTCAGCCAGGCTGTAATTCCTGCTCTGCAAAATGAATCATTTTTATTGTCCTCAAATGATGGGAACGTGGAAGCACTTATGGGATCTCCAACTCCACACATCAACGGGAAATCTGCTTGTGATGACTTTGATCAGCTGATCAAAAATATGGCCCAGGTAAGACTATGTCTCCCTCTTAGTTATGATGTTGTTGTGTTGTTAATTTTGGACTCACACTCACCCAGTATAGGATTTCCGAGGAATGACTGTTGGATCTGAACCGCCGATGTTGTATTCAGCAGTCCAGTACTGATCCTATAGCAACACACCAGGAGCCCATAGTTATGATTGTTGTTGTTGTTAGGTGCCATCGAGTAGGTACCGACCCATAGCAACCTTATACACAGCAGAACAAAACACTGCCCGATCCTGGGCCAATCTCACTACTGTCGCCATGCTTGAGTTCACTGATGTTGCCACTTGGCCAATCCATCTTGTTAGGGGTCTTCCTCTTTTCTCTGACCTTCCACCTTAACAAACATGATATCCTTCTCCAGTGACTGGTCCCTCCTGACAATATGTCCAAAGTATGAGAGACGAAGTTTGGCCATCTTGGCTTCCAAGGAGCACTCTGGCTTCACTTCTTCCAAAACGGATCTATTGGTTCTTTAGGCAGCCCATGACACTTTCTATATTCTCCTCCAACACCATAACTCAAAAGCATCAATTCTTCTGAAGTCTTCCTTATTCATTGTCCAGCTTGCGCATGCATATGAGGTTATTGAAAATACCATGGCTTGGGTCAGGCACACCTTAGTCCTCAAGCTGACATCTTTGCTCTTCAACAC
>NW_006408583.1:14889658-14911442 GCF_000296735.1 Chrysochloris asiatica
TATATTTATATATTTAATGTCCTGACTTTTTCCATACGTCTTGAAAAACTTTATTGGAGCAATTAAAACTTCCATGATCTGTTGTCTTTCCGATTGAGTTTGGTTTCTATTTTTTGCAAAGAGAAAGAAGTACAGAAAGAAAGCTTGTTTATGAAAGTATTTAAATGGCATTCTTTTGTGGTAAATAAAACATTGTATTCAGCAATACATAAATGAATGCAGTACCGAAAACCACTTGATGTAATTGAATGCTTCGAAAAATATCTATTCTGTGCATATCATCATTTCTGAAGCTTGTACCCCTTTTAAAACCATTCGATAGTCAAATTGCCACCCTCTAAAATAGCACTCGCATAAGTCTTATTAAAAATAGAAAACACATTTGTTTCAATTGAAGCAGATTTCATCCTGTCATTTTCTTGTAATTATCTAAACTTTAAACTTTTGCTAAGTTTGCACAGATAATTATGTGCAAAGAAAAAAAATAATAAATCAAACTTTACTCTAAAATGATCTTATTTAGGTGGGCTATCCATGAGATGCAGTCAGAGTTTGTGTCAAGAAAGTCAGAAAACATTTCCAGTTAACTCCTAGCCCCAACGCATATATCCATTAGAACTTGTCGGCAGTGATGTCATCAGGATTGGTAGCTGATGGTGTCAACCCCCAGCCCCATGTACGTCCTTCAGACCAGTTATTACAGAACCCTTGGTAATTTTTTTTTAATCAATTGTAATCATAGATTAATATATAATATAGATTTAAATTGCTAAAAGGTAATATTTACTAAATTATAGGAACACTAATGGCAATTGTTTTGTGAAATTTTTCTACACTGAATTACAACATTATTACTTAGAACATCATTATTAGTAGCTCAGCAGAAGCCTTTAAATTTTTTTTCTCCTTTTCCTTTAATTACTAATTTATTCTCAGAAAGTTGTTATTGTTAGAAGTTCACAAATACTAATTACCATAATATTGTAGTTAAAACAACAGAAAATTTGACAAAATCAGCTACCAAATAGAATGCCTGCAGCAGCGGAAGCAACAGCGTGTCCATGTAGCATGTGCAGATGGGACCACGTGACCGGAAGCTTCCTTGTAAGACGGCTCAGACCTGAGTGCACGTTGTTGTTTTGTGCTTGTCCAGTCAATTCTGACTCTTGGCGACCCTGTGTAAGGTTTCCAAGGAGCAGATGGTGGGTTTAAAGCACCAGCCTTGTGGTTAGTTGTGTAGTGCTGATCCTACATCGCCATACCAGGACACCCTGAGTACATTGTTGTTATTATTATGTGTCGTCAAAATTGGTTCTGACTCATAGTGAATCCTGTATATGGTTTCCATGGAGCGGCTGGTGAGTTTGAACTACTGACTTTGCAGTTCAAACCAACTTCACAGTCAAGTGCTTATCCTATAGCACTACACTAGAACACCCTTAGTGCATTAGAAGGTTCAGAAAGGAAATGAGTATAGAGTTTTAGCCTTGTAGGTGTATCAGTTCGTAATCTGGGCTTCTGATAAGTTTTTGTTGTTATAACAAACTATTGTTGTTAAGTGCCATCTGGTAGGTTCCATGCTTCCCTATGATTAACTACAGGAATAGTTTTATAAAAATTAATAAATTACTGCTAAAACACAACGAAAAAATTTATAGTCAATCATTTTGGTATCACACCCTGTACTCTGCAACCCTTGTACACCCTTAGAGACCCCAGGACTCATAGCTCTGATCCTGTTGTGCTCTTTTGTAGAATCTGCTGACTTTACACTAGTTCATGTTGCCAGCAGCTTACTGATGAATTATTATATCAGTCCCCTAAGGTTTATGTGGATAAACCTTACCATTCAATTCAATAATAATGAAACCAAAATAGAAAAGAAAAATTAAAAAGCTTACTACCAGCGAGTCGATTCCAACTAATAACGACCTTTACAGTGACTAATATTTCCTGAGTAGATACTGTGGCTTTACACTGCACTAGAGACTTCACATACAATGTATCATTTCAGACTTTCTAGTTTTGAATCCCGCCTCTACTAGATAGTAACTGTCCTTGTTAAAGTTTCTAGGTCTCAGCTTTCCCAGTGAAAACTGACATCATAATTATACCTCTCTTAGAGATATGCACTAAAACAGGGCTGGGGAACCTTTGTTCTGCCAAGGGGCATTTGGATATTATAACATAATTCGTGATACAAGATTATCAACTTAAAAATCAACCTGCTGTGTTTGGTCCAACATTTAATTAACTCGCCCTTGGCACTGTGGATTAATGCACTGGACTGCAAAGTTGGTTTGAACTGCAAGGTCGGCTGTTCAAGCTCACCAGACGCTCCTTGGAAATCACAGGGTCGCTATGGGTCAGAACCAACTCGAAGGCACATAACAACAACAACAACAATGTGATGGCTGGAAATGAGGTTGCCTTGGCAGGGCTTGACCACTGATCTCTCAGACCTTATAGGGTCCACCCTTCCTCTAAGAGGAAGTGCATCCATAAATATTATCTGCGTTTGTTATAATTTCTGATATGCAATTCAGTAAAGTGATCCTTGTAAAGATTAAGTAGCAAACTAGAAGAGTTTATCTGAATTCCAAACTTGAGCTCTCTCCACTGTACCGTATCCTGACTCTGAACTTGTTGTTGTTAGGTACCACTCATAGCTGCCCTTTGTACAACAGAATGAAACACTGCTTGATCCTGGGCTGAACTTGTTAGTAAGAAAATATGTGAATTTTAACATTATGTCTATACAAACAATAAAGTACCTCTCTGATAAGGGAAGGCTCTACTTTTTGGCTAACATTGCTTTCTGAGTAACAACATGATGCAAAGTCTGTGTTATAATGATTGAAAGAGTGGTCTCTACAGGAACTCTCTAGCAGAGTTCCAACTATACTGCATTATTTCTAAATAAAGGCTTTATGTTTGTGAACTTGGTTTTGTTTGTTTATTTGTGGATTTTAGGTTGATGCTTCAACCAAAAAAAATGAAGAAAATGAGACATTTGATGTGGAACTCACTAAAAATATCCAAGGATTAGGAATTACAATTGCTGGTTACATTGGAGATAAAAAATTAGGTAACGTTAAACAATCACTATGTTTTTTTTAACTCAGCATTTGCCTCTAATATCTTTGTCTTATCGAATCAGCACTTTGTGTTTTAAGATTACTGGATGAACTGGAAACTTCTTTAGGAATAGTTTAATTTTGACTATTCTGATACAGTAGTTGAGATAGACAAAACAATTATCTTTGTGTACAGCCTAAGTTTCTATGAATGGTGTGATTAACATGGCTTCTTAATTTATTATCTATGCAAATTTGGGATTTTTATATTTGAAGCAAGAAAGGTGGATATACTGGCAAATAAATTATTTTTAATCTTAGAGCCTTCGGGAATCTTTGTCAAGAGCATTACAAAAAGCAGTACTGTTGAACATGATGGAAGAATCCAAATTGGAGACCAAATTATAGCAGTAAGTGACACATTTAATAATAGCTTTGTTAATTTTCATGTTTGAGAAGTGCATTCTAGTTTACTCAACTTGAAGAACTGCAGCTATTTCATTCAGTATTCAGGAAACTTGTTGGGGTGACTTAAGGCGATCATTAAAATGACCTAGCTGTTTTGAGGGGGTACCAACCAGCATGGAATAGAAGCTTTTCTGATCTCAACTCTAAAGTTTGCAATTTTTTGCCTGAATAGATTTTTTAAATATTTCATTTCTAGTTGGAATGAATTCATTACATTAATTAATCTTGAAAGAGTGGATGCGAAAACCTTTAGTATATTTGGATCTGTTTTTGGAATGCTTAACTTTAAACAATTTTAATCAGCAGAATGACATTGTTAATGGTGAGTCTTTGGGCAATGAATTCTTGAAAAGAAACACACCCATCGTCTCATAATTAGGCCAAGACTAATCCAACCCAACGCAGTGCCATTGAGTCCTTTTCTTCTCAGATCGACCTTTTAGAGCATTTCCGAGGCTGTAAATCTTTACCAGAGCAGAAAGCCTTATCTTTTCACTAGTGGGTTTGAAGCACTGCTAACCTGGTGGTTAGCAGCCCAGTGCTTATCCAGCAGCACCACTTGGGCTCCTAATTAGTACAAGGTCATCCTTATCTTAAAGGTGATGACCATCAGTAGGTTTTAAGCAGATCTCCATTTAAGGTGGTGTGCCAAAGAATCTGACTCCTTATTCATTAGAAACTGGACTTCTTAAACAACCCAACTCCTCCCAGAACACAAATTCAAGAAGATTCCGCACACAGGGTTACTTGCAGGAAGCTCCACAGATGACATAGTATCTTAGAGGTTCACAGTGCACTTTGGGAAATTGAGAACCTTAGGAAATGCTCTGTTAGAGTAACCTATTGAACGTTTTCTCTCAAGGCTTCCTAAACTTTCATGATTAGGGAACTTTCTTTTCCCAATATATATGAATACTATTTGGAAGTCACCTTGGGAAATGCTAATTTATTTTACTATTTATGTGTTTATGCTTAAGTCTCTATTGGAATCTTGGTGTGGTGCCTTAGGATAAGCACGGGACTTCAAGGTTGGCTTGAGCTGTAAGGTCAGCAGTTCAAACTCACCAGCCGCTCCTCAGAAACCCTGTAAGGGTCGCTGTACGTCTTAACAGACACTCACAGTAACATTCGACAACAACAATAAAGTCTCTGTTATTCCCTTGGGATCTTAATAACAGTAAAAACAGAAAGTAGGATGTTCACAAAGAATCCTTTGCTTCTACATTGCAACTGAACTGAGTCTTCTTGATTTTAGTTTTATGAAACTTCTACCTAAACGTATTCAGTAACTTCTTGGCCTTTACTCTAGAAACCATGCTGCTAACCTGTTGTATTCTGATCATGAGTTTCTTCCCTATTCTAGACAGTTTATATGGAATCCTGGTTTGGCACTGCGGGTTAATGCGCTGGACTGCAAGGTTGGTTTGAACCACAAGGTTGATAGTTCAAGGTCACCAGCTTCTCCTTGGAAACTCTCCACAGGGTTGCTATGAGTTAGAACTGACTCAGCGACACTTAACAAGGCAGTTTATACAAATGAATCACATAATTCTTGTATATGGTCCTTCATGACTGGCTTCTTTTTTTTTTCTTTTTAAGTTTGTATTGTGAGTTATGTAGGTATACATGGGAGAACATCAGTTTTACATTCATCCTATCGTATTTCATTTCATTGCGTTGATTACAATCCCTTCCACGCATTGTCAAATAACCAAATGATACACCCCACAGGCCCACCCCCCGGCCATCAGCACACAGCCCCTCTCCCTACTTGAGTACAGTGTCCCCAGCCGCTCCATCTGTCCACATCATTGTCTCCGTCCCCATTCCTGGCGTCACTGCCTCTCTGGATAGGGTCCCACTCTCCACTTTTCTCACTTGATAGTCTCAGGGACCTCAGCTCCTGGGCTGCAAAATCAATCACTCTCCTCCTTTTGTCAAAAAACATCTACCTCTGTATTTCCTACCCTCACAGTCAGTCCTGATGGCAGTTATTCACTATTGTACCACAAGAGTCTTATCCCCATTACCTTTCCCCAGCCTGGTCCTAACAGATTGGAAATCATTCAGTAGAGATTCTACCTACCTCGGCCCCGTCTGGAACTAGGCTCCTTCTTGAAAGCTTGTAAGCTAGTCACTTCTTGCCTTTATAGCTCTCCCCATTTCAGGTGCCCATCCTTGTCAACCCTGTGTACCAAGGGAGTGGGAGTTATCCTTGCTGTAAAGATTTGTTCCCTTTTTTGAATTATTACATCCATAAGTATAGGGAAAGTTTGTCAAATTGTAGCGAGTTACTCTTCCTCCTCCTTCCCCCCATTCTTTCTTCTTCTAGTTGAGTTCTGATGATCCAGCCATCGAGGCCAGGTCAAGTGGGTACTGTCTGCAAGTATGGGTGTCATGACTGGCTTCTTGTACTTAGCAAATGTTTTTAGGGTTCCTCCATGCTATAGCATGTGTCAGTCCTTCATTCTCATGTTGTTGAGTAATAGCTCATTGCATAGATATTACTACAGTTGTTTATCAATTATCAGATGGTAGACATTTAGGTTGTTCCCATGTTTTTACTATTAAGAATAAGGTTTATATGAACAGTTGCCAAGTTTTACCTGGACACATAATTTTAATTCCCAGGAATGCAGTTGCTGGTTCATGTGATAATAACCATATAGCATGCTTCTGGATTCAGTTTCTTAAGTTACAAAATTGAAATAAGGACACTTTTGTTGTATGCTTTTTTTTTTTTTTTAATGAGAACCAAATGCCATAATTTATTTAAAATACCTGGTACAAACTTTGGCCCATAGTATAGTTTTATTAATTAAGTTGGAGGGCTTAAATGATTTCATATCTGAAAGAATTTCACAACTTCCCTTCAAACTTGCCCTTATCTTCATTCTCCAATATGATTTCCCTTTTAACCAAACGAAAGTCATTGCCGTTGAGTTGGTCCCATCGCATAGCGACCATAAGAATAGAGATTCATGGGGTTTGCAAGGCTGCAATCTTTTTGAAAGCAGACTGCCACACTTTTCTCCTTTGGAGCAGCTGGTAGGTTTGAACCAGTGATTTTCCAATTAGTAGCTGAGAACCTGACTCCTGCTGCCCTGCCAGGCTTCCTTACAATCCCGCTTTGTCAAGGTGAGTCATAAAGCAAATTGTTGACTCAAAAGTGGAACAAACTTTTGCCTAACATGTCCTTCTTGCTTGGATAAAATCTCTGACTGACCCCTCATTGATATTTTGAGTTTTTGTTTTATTTTAGCAAGATTCCCTTATTTTAAAATGGAAAGCTCCTGAGGAATACCTTGCAGTGGTTTCTATCAGCCATTAGTTTTTTGAAAAATATCACCATCTTGTGGACCTCTGAGAGAGCAGTAGGACAGCTTTTCACACGCAATTGCTTTTCCACAACTGCAGCCTTTGGCTGTTTGTTTGCTTATGGTTTTGGTAACAGCTGTTTGGAGAATATTTTAATTTTGTAGTTGTTGAAGTGTTAAGAATATTAAGAAATTATTTCTTGCTATTTTGGAATAGTGTTATTTTGTAGCTTTAAAACTCTTTGGCTTGTAGATCGCTGTGGTACAACTTGAGTTCTGTGGACCCCTAGAATTTCACTGTATGCACAGGGGCCGAGGACAGAATACAGGATTCCTTTCATTATTCTTATTCTTTTCACATGTCATATAGCTATATTCTCTATGGAGTCCTGGTGTGGCACTGTGGGTTAATGCGCTGGTCTGCAAGGTCATTTTGAACCACAGGTTGGTGGTCCAAACTCACCAGCTGCTTCTCAGAAACTCTGTACAGGGATGCTATGGGTTGGCACCTACTTGATGGAACATAACAACAACATCCTTCATAAAACTGTATTTGATAGAAGACCACTATTGTGCTTTTAAAAAGTTAACTCCACTGGTGGCCAGAGGTAGACTTGCAGGTTGCTTGAATGATTGTATATTCCTGAGTGTTTTGGTGTACATCCCAAACAAACAAAAAAATAGAAAGAATAGAAGCAAAAACTGTAGAATGAAGGATGGGGCTTAATGGTGGTTCCGAGAGAAGTGCAATGAAGACCTCCATCAGCAATACCATAGAATACTGTACAAAGCAGTTTCAGGGGACAGTCCCAGAACTCTGAACCACCTATAAAGGAGTATTTAGAAAGTTTAAAGGCTTATAACCAGTGGAATTTGTAGCAGAAGCAAGATATCTAGTGTTTTCTGATTGGCCAGACTCAGCGGCTCCCAGAGTGTTGGGTGAGATGGAGTGAGGGAAGGATCAGAGCCAACATGGGGACTGACGCCTGACCTATCTTTGAAGAGAAAGGTGTGGACATACTTCTTCTTTTTTTTTTTTTTTGTCTCTATTTGTTGATTTCTCACTATCTGTGTACCTCCATTCTGGTGACTCGAGGGGGTGCCTGAGTGAGGAGGTGCTTATACATGCACACAGATCTGCTGAGAATTTACAGGGAAAGTTTCCCCTTTCTAAACCAAATGGCAATGCCATATGACCACAGCCGACCCTGAACTGTTTATCACTAGGAAAAAGGCCTGGTTGTGGAGTTGGGAGAGAGACAAACAAAAAAGGAAACAGCCTGAAAATTAAATCCTGAGTTATGTCATAATGACCAAGAGTGGATTTTGACATTTCTCAGGCAGCCTTGAAGGCAAGAAGCTAAGAGAGGGACATTAAAGTCATACCCATATTTGGCTACAGAATTTTTTTTTCTTCTCTTTCTCTCTTTTCTGAGATTATAGACTAAAGTATCCAATCTGTATTTTTTCCTGTTGCTGTTTTGGTTTTTTGGTCCCATCTTTACCTTTTGGGGCTCTTTATCTCCCTACATTACCCAAGAAGAGACAGAAATTGCAGTCATATAGTCAAGCTACAATCACACCCTATAAAATCACACCATCCAGGTAAGAATCAATACCAGCTGCCACACAATAGATTGGCAGCCAACATCTGCGACAGTTACTCTGAGTTGAGTAATAAGAAGAGTGAAAAGAGAAGTCCATCTCCTGATCACATCTACCCGGAGGCAATCAGAAAACATAGACATCAACATACATTCATCTAATTATTGAGGTCAGAGCTAACTATTAATGATGACAAGAAACAGATGAATGTCTCTGCACATGTCCAGAAACAAGATAAAGTTACTGAGACAAATGAGCTGGTGTTAGACCAAGACTTCGTATTGGAAGGAGAGCAGGCTTTGGAAATGCATGAGAAGGAATTCAGAAAAATGATACTGAAATATATCAAAATACTTTCCAGAGGTGTTAAGAAAAATATGGAAGAAGTCAGGAAAGCACTACAGGAGCAATCAAATAAGATAGATACAGCATTGGAAACATTTCAAAACCTACAAAAAGAGGTCCAAATGATTAATAATAGATTATCAGAAATGGACAATACAGTGAAAGGGCCAAGGAGTAGAACTAAAGAGATAGAAGCCAGAACTAGTGACCTGGAAGATAAATCACACAATATTGTTAAGATAGAAGAGCAAGAAGAAAAAAAGGATACAAAAATCTGAAGAATGTCTCAGATTCATATTGGGCAACATGAAGAGGAATAACTTAATAATTATTGGCCTTCTGGAACAGGAAGAACCGCACATGTCCACAGAGGAGATAGTTGAAGAGCTTCTGAAAGAAAATTTCTCTAGCATCCTGATACTTGGAAAGATAAGCATTCAAGAAGCTCAACGGACCCCAGGAAGGATAGGCCTCCAACAGAAAATCACCACGACATATAGTAATCAAGCTCTCCAAAATCAAAGATGAGGACAGAATCTTGAAAGTAGCCTGGGAAAAGAGAAGTGTTACATACAAAGCCAAGCAAATCAGATTAAGCTCAGATTTCTCAACAGAATCCACGCAGGCAAGAAGTCAATGGGGAGATATATATAAAACCCTGAAAGAAAGAAAGAAAGAAAGAAAAAAAACAAAAAAAACCCACTGCCAACCAAGAATACTCTACCCAGAAAAACTGTCAGTCAAATATGATGGTGTAATCAAAACATTCCAGGATAAACAGAAGCTAAGGGATTTTGCGAAAGCCAACCCTGCACTACAAAACATCCTATAGGGAATTCTGTGGACTGAGAACCAACAAGAACAGACAACAACCAGAGAATGACATTCATGGCAACACTACCTGGAACTCAGTCGACAAATGAAGAGTTGAGAACAGAACAAAAGTAAAGGAACAAACTCAGAGTATCTGGGAGGTCAGTCTATGATCAAAACAATTACAGAGTGAAAGAAGGTAAACACATAGGAACAGAGATCCAGGTGATGAGAAAGTCAAGTAGATTACGAGATAAAATAGACTGTTTTATATTGTGGGAAAAGTTAATAGAATATAAGGTATCCTCAAAGAAAATTAATACTTTACAAGATATCAAGAAAATGAAAATCCAAGAAGAATATTCTTGTTGTTGTTGTTAGGTGCCATCGAGTCAGTAGTGACTCTAGTGACCCTATGAGAACACAACAGAGCATAACACTGCCCGATCCTGAACCAACCTCACAATTGTTGCCACGCTTGAGCCCATTGGTGCTGCCATATTGCCATTCCACCTCGCTGGCGGTCTTCTTCTTCTTACTGGAATATGGAAGCATTAAAACTATGAGGAAACTGACAAGAAAGAACACAAAAAACGTGAACTCAGCACAGGAGGACATGTAGAGCAAAGAAAGCAGCAGCACCACAAAAACAAACAAACAGGCAAACAAACATAATAACAGCAGTTAATCCATACCTACTGATAATTACATTGGATGTAAATGTATTAAATGCACCATTTAAGAGACAGAGAGTAGCAGAATGGATAAGAAAACAAGATCCTTCAGTATGCTGTCTGTGAGAGACACACCTTATTCACAAAGACAAAAACAGACTAAAAGTCAAAGGATAGAAAAAATATATCAAGCTAATTGCAATAAAAAATGAACAGGAGTGGCAGTACTAATCTCTGATAAAATAAACTACAAGGCAAAACCCAGCATAATCAATAAAGATGGACATTATCTCATGATTAAAGGGACAATTGAACAAGATGACATACCATAATAAATATCTATGCTTCCAATGAAAGAGCTCCAAAATATATAAAGCAAACTCTAATAGATTTGAAGAAAGGAATAGATAAATCTGCAACAATAGTGGGAATTTTTAATACACCACTTTCGAAAAAGGAGAGAACAACTATAAAGAAACTCCACAAAGGCACAGAGGAACTAAACAGCATAATCAGAGTTCCTACTGAATAGTTTTCATCTTGTCTAGATGGGTCTGGTAAAAAGCGATGGTTATAAGATTCTTATGATTCAGTAGTGAGTAATTGTTATCATGATTAATTGCGACTGTCACAATTGTGAAGGTAGAAGTTTTGTAACAAAAATGGGTGAGTAGTTAATCTTATAATCCAGAAACAGAGCACCCTAAAACCATCAAGGGAGAAGAGCACAAGCGGAATGCAGGACCCAAGAAGAAGCAACACCAGAGATGGTGTAATGTGTATGTCCAATGTTGTCTTAGCATGGCTTATTCTCCTCACAGGTGGATGGCACAAACCTTCAGGGCTTCACCAATCAGCAAGCGGTAGAGGTGTTGCGCCACACAGGACAGACTGTGCACCTGACGCTAATGAGGAGAGGAGGGATGAAGCCTGAAACTGAGCTCACGCCGGGGGAGGATATTACAAAAGACGCAGTCTTGGCACCTCTTAATGCCAACACCAGCAAAGGTAATACTAAATTTACCAGGCTTTCAGTTAGACCTTTGTTAGTTTTTTTGTTTTTGATTTGAAGTAGCTTATTTAAAGAATGATTTCTATCCCCAATTACTCATTATGAACTCAGTGAAAAGGAAGTTGAATAAAGTTGGAGTTATTTGGTACCATAGAACCACTAACCATAGTGTTAATGGTTAATGCCTCCGAATAAAGGAGGTTTCTCTCTATCAGAATCATCCCATCACCATGTTCCAATCAGCACGCACATGACCATTTACCATTCTACCAGAGCTGTGCTTTGTCTTGAGGAGACCCTGCCCTAATGGAACTATTTATGTCCTGATGTGGTGCTGTCGGATAAGCACTGGACTGCTAGCCATAAGGTCAGTGGTTGAAACCTACCAGCAACTCCTCAGAAACCCTATACAGGGTCACTATGAATTGAAACCAACTCGACTGCACTTAATAACAATAATAAATGATTTCAGTGCTTAGCTTTGAAGGAATTGACTACATTTTGAAATGTAGTTTTTTTAACCTGAGGATCTTTGTGCTTGAGTTGTTTGTATCTGAGGATCTTTGCAAATGACTGCAATTTCTGAGCACCTTTTTTTGGTTGAAGTTTTTATTGATGAAACCATTTGTTGGTAGAAGGCAGGCTGCTGGGTAGAAAATGTTTCAGTTCTCAAATGATTCGCCATTGTGATATTTACACCTTGTGTTTATGTGGTGCTAAACTAGGGCCCAGACGAATCATTGCAGAAATGGATCATTTCTTTGTACTCATTACTAGGTGAACTTTCCTTTTAGTGAATATGGTTATACAAGAGCTTAATTCCAAATAACTAATTCTAAGCATTCAAATCAGTACAATGGAATTAGAAAAATTCAAGTGCTTGGTAGTATTTTTTAAAAATATCATGATTACACTATTTTATCTTTAAGAAAATTATGCAAAAGATGAAGACTCTTTATCCTTGAAGAGAAACACCAACATTTTACCAACTGAAGAAGAAAGTAAACACCTGGACCCAGGTTATTATACTCTTGTTATTTTCCTAGGGTAATGATTTTTACACTAAGCACTTAGGTTATAAAAAGTTATTAAAAGGTGTTGAGAAAATAGAAGTTTGCAAATCCCTGCCTAGAGATGTGATTAATTGTTCAACTGGTGGTGTTGGTGGTTGTGTGCCACTGAATTGTCTCCGACCCTGTGTGGAATTCCCAAGGCTAGAAATCTTTGCAGGAGCAGAAAGCCTGTTCTTTCTCCTATGGAGTGGTGGGTAGATTCGAACTACTGACCTTGCATTTAGCAGCCCAGTTCGTAATCCACTATGCTACCAGAGTTGTTGTTGTTGTTGTTGTTAAGTGCCATCGAGTCAATTCTGACCCATAACGACCCTGCATAGGGTTTCCATGGAGCGACTGGTGAGCTTGAACCACAGAGCTTGTACTTCAAGTGGCTTTGCAGTCTGACGCATTAACTCACAGCGCCACACCAGGACTCCACGCTACCAGAAAATATACCAGATAAATGATCTAGTTTAGTCACCTATGCTACCAGAGTAGGTGACTAAACTAGATCATTTCTCTGGTATGTTTTCTTGCTGAGGTAGCCTTTTCTTACATGTTATTTACCCAGAAGCCTTTAGGAGTCAACCAGTTAGACTTATAATTTTAATTTGACCCCTTGCTTTTATATACAGTCAGTATATGTTTATATGTTGTTGTTGTTGTTAAGTGCCGTCGAGTCGGTTCCGACCCATAGCGACCCTGTACAGGGTTTCCGAGGGTGTAAATCTTTACGGGAGTAGAAAGCCTCATCTTTCTCCCGCGGAGCGGCTGGTAGTTTCGAACCGCTGACCTTAAGGTTTGCAGCCCGATTCGTAACCACTACGCTACCAGAGCTCCTTTATATGTTTATATACTGCTATATATATATCTACTTTCTTTAAGAAGCAATAATCAAATTAAAATCTTTTTTAAAGCAAATACTAGAGAGTCTTTAAAGCATAAACTTTTAGGAATGAAATTACCTAGTGTTGGGAGGCTTCTTGAATTTCTGAAGTTCTCATTTTTCATATTAAATAATTGGGTTGGAAAGGAATTGTACAGAGAAATGATGACATCTTTCTGATAATGATTCCACTGTAAACCTAGGGTTGTTAAAAAATTATTTTAGAGAAGCAAAGTTTGAATATGTAATTATGCTGCAGGGGTACTGCGGTTTTTCAACATTATCCACTGTGTGCGCCCCTGTCTTCAGATTGCTTTAAGTACTTACAATACTTAAATCTACTGGACTAGATATTCTAGGGATGAGATGATAATGTTCACATATGTCAATCCAATCATGCTTGGTAAAGTGGAGGGTCAGTGAAAATGAGGAAGACCCCCACCAAGTTGGATTCACACAGTGACAGCAACAATGGACCCAAATATCACAATTGTGAGGGTGGCGCAGGAGGGGCAGTGGTTCCTTCTGTTGTGTACCAGCTCGATGGCACCTAACAACAATAACAACATCCTGCCATTTTTACATTGATGTTGTTGTTCAGTGCCATCAAATCGGTTCTGACCCATAGCAACCCTGTATAGGATTTCTGAGGAGCCACTGGTGGGTTTGAACTGTTGACCTTGTGGTTCTCAGTCCAGTGCTACACCAAGAGTCCATTTAAAAATGTTTACATTAATAGGTGAAAAAAGTATTTAGGCTCAAGTGAATATCAGGAGTTGTGGAAAAAGATAAACATGTCTCGAAGAATGCCGTTTGAGGTAGTAGGTAGAATTGACAGGGCAGTTGTTTTGAAGACCCAGAACCATCTGTTTTGCTTTGGTGAATGTGTATATCAGTGGGTAAGGTAGATGGGGGAGACTCTCGGCTTATACCAAGAATCCTAAAAGTCTTTATTAAACAACATAAAGAAAACAGAAACTCCCAAGTGATTCCAATGCATCTACCCCAATAAACAGCAACAAACCCAAACCCACTACTGTTGACTGGATTCCACCTCCCAGGGACTCTCGCTAGGGTTTCTGAGACTGTAAGTCTTTATGTATGGGAGCAGGTAGCCCCATCTTTCTTCCTGAGAGCGGCTGCTGGGTTTGAACCACTGACCTGTGGTTAGCAGTCCAGTGCCTAATCTGTAGCACCACCAGGGCCCCTTCCTACCCCAGTAGTGGTCCTCGCTCAGGGGATAAAATGCCATTGCCCCTTCCGGAGAAATTCTTACTCATGGGTGAGCCTGAACAAGTCATTTGACTTTAGAATAAGTCAGACTTGGGCTTTGACGCTTTCAGTATTCCTGAAATCTAATGGTTGAGAAGTTGGAAAGTGGTCATGGATGGTTGTGTGATGGTAGGCTGTATGGATGTGACTCTAAGACTGGTTTTTAGCAGCTCATAGATTCCCCGCTTCCTCTTTCAGAACACCTCCTTACGTGACTCACTACTAAGCTATGTAGACACAGGAAAGGAAGGTGGGGGAAGGCAAGATGCTGAGCTGAATTTCCTCTTTCTCTGCCTGCATAGGCCCACAGAGGCCTGTAATCCAGGTTCTAGAAACTTACCTCTTTCTGGGTGGCATTTAATGTTGAAATGAAAATACTCTTTGGGGGGAACTAAACCCTAAAGTTTATTTCACTACAATTTGTTGCTTCAGTTTCTCAAAGAGAAAATAGAATTATTTCCTTAATTTAGGACTTAACACATCTGTCAAATGTACATGGAGTGGACATTCATTAATTTACATTTAAGAGGAGACAGTTATTGAGAAATTTGAATTTTGGAACACTTTAAATTTGGATTTTGAATGCTAAAAAGGATATGAAAAAATAACCAAGAATGCTGCCTACCATATTAAAAAAACTTTATGAGTAAAAATTATGTTAAGATATATACATCTTTGAATATGCCTTTAAAATTCTTCTGAACCACTTTCTCGTTTTACCTAAGGATTTTGTCTTCAATATCGTTTACATAATTTGCTTAGTGATTTTCTTTTGAACATTGTTTATTTTTGTTTGTCAATTAGGGGGATCAAAATTATGGATTTATTTTAATTAAGTATCTCAGTTTTTATTAATTTATATTTTTCACTGACATGTATTTGCATATATTATTAATGATTTTTTCTGTTTTTTGACTGTGACACGTATGGCCATTTTTCCCTTATAGAACCAAATGCAAATAAAAGAGTTGATCTGATAGGCTGATGTGATTTTTTTTTATCACAGTGTCACTAATGGGCCACCAAAGGAACACTGGTAGTGGATTGAATTATGAGTTTGTGCTAACTACAAGGTCAGCAGTTCAAATCTACCATGTGGCTCTTTGGAGAAAGATGAAGCTTTCTACTCCTACAAGATATGTTGTTGTTGTTGTTAAGTGCCGTAGAGTTGGTTCCGACCCATAGCAATCTGTACAGGGTTTCTGAGGGTGTAAATCTTTACGGGAGTAGAAAGCCTCATCTTTCTCCTGCGGAGCGGCTGGTAGTTTCAAACCGCTGACCTTAAGGTTTGCAGCCTGATTCATAACCACTATGCTCCCAGAGCTCTCTTGCCTAGGAAATCCTAATCACTAATCACTAGAGGAGTCCTGGGGTGGTGCTTCAGGATCATGCAGTGGACCTTAAGGTCGGTTTGAACTGCAAGGTAGACAGTTCGAACTCACCAGCCACTTCTTGGAAATCCTATGCAGGTCACTATGAGTTGAAACCAGACAGCACTTAACAACAACAACAACGTGAGTTGGAACCGACTCAATGGCATACAGCCATCACGAGTGGGCCATCAAGAGAAGCTTAGAGTGACTTGGAGTCCTCATTGCATTGAATGAAAGTTACATAGTGTGTGGACATTTTGATAAAATATTGCTAAAATTTAGAAGAGATATCTACTAACAGAGAATGAATTCCTGGTGTGGTGCTGTAGGATGAGCTCTGGACTGCTAACTGCAAGGTCATCAGCTCAAACCCACTAGCCACTCCTCAGAAACCCTATACAGTGTCACGATGAGTCAGAACTAACTCGATGGCACTTAACAACAACAATAGAGAATAGTTTTGAATATGCAAATAATAGAGTTCCAATTAAAACATGTATCAAAATTTGTATAGAAGTAAGAGCAACACACATATTGGGTGAGGCGTCTGATTTGATAAACGGATAGCTTCTTATCCCAGGATTCCTGGAGCAGACTGTTTAAGATATGGGGATTTTTGTCAATTGTTACTAACTTAATTACGTTGACTTTTCAGAGTTTCCATTACTGGCTACTGAGATAGAAGAAATAGAAGATGTACAACAACAGGAAGCTGCTCTGCTGACAAAGTGGGAAAAGATTATGGGCATTAATTATGAAATAGTGGTAGGTTAGCTTCCCTTCCCTAACTCGTAGCTGTATTTGAGACTACAGTAAAAATAATGACGAACATTTGAAAAGAGCCACAGAGAAGCAAAATGCTAGCTAGGCCTCTTTTGGGCACTGTGAAAGTATTGTTCCAGGTATTGAAATTCAAGTTGGAGAAAGTTGAATAATCACCATGGAGCTAAAATAAATAGGAAATTTAGAACTCATAATCTGTGACTTTTAACAATAATAAGTCAATGACAGAGTTTACTTAAAAATAAAACAAAACTAAAACAAAAATCATCATGATACATTTGTAAAGGGACTCACTAGATTCATAAAGATATGTAAAGGAACTCTTTCCTGGTCTCTCTTTAGTCATGATTTTTGATTTGTTACTATGAAGAAGTTTAATTTTTTTTTCCATATTATTGTTTTTTCCATATTATTGTTCTTATGCCATGGTGCGTCATGCTTATTCGCAAATTGCTTATATCGGTTCATGATCTCTTATCCTAAACAGAGGTTTAATAAAGCATACAAGAATTAACAACTTTTAGGTGCGTACTGGACTCCTGGTGTGGTGCTGTAGGATCAGAACTGGACTGTGAACCAAAAGATCAGCAATTCAAAATGACTAGCTGCTCCTTGGAAGCTCTATACATGGTCACTATGAGTCGGAACTAGCTCAATAGCACTTTAACAACAGATATATACTAGAAATTTGCAGGAATTTAAAAAGGAATAATAAAATATTATGCCGAGCAGAGCGCTTCCTAAATAGCTATGAGCTTCAGTTGCCTTTGGATTAGAGAAGATAAAAGGCAATAGATAATGATGTATAACATTAATAATGTTGTTGTTTTGTTAAGTGCTGAGTCAGTTTCGACTCAACAGTGACCCTGTATAGGGTTTCCA
The DNA here is from genome assembly GCF_000296735.1 of Chrysochloris asiatica. Lineage (NCBI taxonomy): Eukaryota > Metazoa > Chordata > Mammalia > Afrosoricida > Chrysochloridae > Chrysochloris > Chrysochloris asiatica. The sequence goes on from NW_006408583.1 coordinate 14,907,221, forward strand.
AGGAGCGTCTGGGGAATTTGAATGCTGACCTTGTGATTCAAACTGACCTTGCGGTTCAGGGTCCAGTGCTTATCCTACAGCACCACACCAGGACTCCAACATTAATATGAACTAATATTTATTGTGCATGTTGTGCCAAGCAGTGTTGTAAGTGCTTCATTTAAATACTCATGACAATAATCTTTAACACCCAAAATGGATAACAGTTGAATAAGAGTCAAGTAAGTGCAAGTTGCTGTTACCATTTTAAATCAAGTCAAGGAAAAATACAGTAACACACAGCTTAACCCTGTGAAATGGGAAAGAAAATTGGAGGATTTCTTCTGTGTGGTAGAGATGGCATGGCTGGAATGCCTAACTGAGAAAGCAGTTCTGCAGGTGGTCATTGAATGATGGAGGGGAGGTACCTTTTGATTAGCCTTTTGGTCACGGATGTCAGAGCTGAGACTGTGAATTCTTAACTGTCCTTTGCTCACCTGGTGTCTTGGTGGCACTCCTGATAACCTGTCCAGAACAAAAGTGTGCTGGAAGTAAGAAAGCCCTTGGTTATTATCGGTGCCGGTCAGACAAAGATCAATAAGACCTAGATGTGATTTCAGATAGTTTGCTCTGTAGTGAGACAGCATAAGGAAATCCTAGGGGCAGCGTGGTAGAGAAAATGAATGGCTGTTATTAATGAGGACCTGAAGATTTCTCAGAGGAAGTGATGCCCAAATTGGGCTTTATGGGAATGAGAAAGGTTTCACCCAGCATTCAATTTCAAAAGCAGATGATGTAGCTTGTGATATTCTTCCTGCACATATTACAAGAAATATTTGAAAAGTGAACTCTTTCAAGTAGAATATGTTTGTTTTTTTCTGACTTTTTCTGCTCTTGTTTCCTTAACTGTGATACTAAGGGGATGAAAGCGATGATCTTTATTTAGTGTCCCTTCTGATTTCAATAATAAGATCACTGAATTCTGTGGGGGAAAGGGTGAATTTCTAACATTCTTCTTTATTCTAGTGTTGTTGTTGTTAAGTGCCATAGAGTCGGTTCTGACTCATAACGGCCCTGTATAGGGTTTCCAAGGAGTGACTGGTGAGTTTGAACCACCAACTTTGTTTGAACCACCACAACCTTGTGGCCCAGGAGGTAGCAGTAGGAAATGGGAGGTATAATTAAGGTAACGGAGGTAAAGGTTTAGCAGTCCTTGGCACATCATAAGTGCTAAGTCCGTATGCATGCTTTCTGTATGGTTGTTTGAGCTCCAGTTTTTGACTGTATCTGGGGTAGTTCTAACTACCTTCCATCTGCTCTCATCATCTGGAGACACTTCAATGTGCCTTGGGTGCTTGCAGCTGCTCCTGTTTCCTTTCAGTGTGTTTGGATTCACGAGACCAGCGGACTTCAGTCATCTTTCGCAGCAAAGCCACAAAGCATTGAAGCTCTTGGCTAGGTTTGTGAAGCTCTTATAAGAAAGGTGACCATCTTTGAGTGAATATGAAATATATGCATGCATAGATGTCAAAACAGAAACAAAAGAACATTGGAATTCTTGGTGATTTTTCTCTTTGCAGGTGGCCCATGTGAGCAAGTTCAGTGAGAACAGTGGGCTGGGGATAAGTCTGGAAGCAACAGTGGGGCATCATTTCATCCGCTCTGTTCTACCTGAAGGCCCTGTTGGCCACAGTGGGAAGCTGTTCAGTGGAGACGAGCTACTAGAAGTAAGGAGCTATGCTCTCTCCCCTGATGTAAGATCCTGAGCAGGCTGAAGGAGGTGTAATATGTTCGATCAGTAACTTCCTATGTTAAAGTCCCCTCTGAAGGACCCTTGAAAAAAGTCTGCAGATGAAAATTTGCCCTGAGGAGAAATCTTGAATCTGAACATACGTTGACCTTCAGACTAATGTTTTTGTTTTTGTGTTTTACAGTCCAGCGCATTATATTTATTTTAAATTTTAAAACGATTTGTTCTATTTTGGGAATAGGTAATAAATACATTCACATGTTTCAGAAATCACAGAGAATTCAAAGATACCAATTTTATACACAAAGACTCAGTGAAAAATTTCCTTCCTGTCAGCTTTCCTTTTCTGTCACTTTTTGTTTTTGATACTTTTTTAAAAAATGATTTATTGTGAATAATGTGATAGTTTACATGGGAGAACATTAGCTTTAGCTTTACATTTATCCTATCATATATCGCTTCATTGTCACGGTTACAATCCCCCCTCCATGCATCATCAACCAACTAGAAGGTTTACCCTGCAAGCCTGCCCCCTGGTCATCAGCACATGCCCCTCTCCCTCCGTGGGTCTAAAGTCCCCAGCCGCTCCATCTGTCCACTTCATCATCTCTGCCTCCATCTCTGGCATCACTGCTTCTCTGGGTAGGGTCCCACTCTCCGCTCTTCTCCCATGATGGTCCTAGTGACCTCCGCTCCTAGACTGCAAAGTTGATCACTCCCCTCCTTTTGCTACAAAACATTTACCTTTACATTTCCAACCCTCACAATCAGTCCTGATAACAATTATTCATTATTGTATCACAAGAGACCTATCTGCATCTCCTTTCATCAGTCCACCTAGACAGATTGGATACTACTCAGTGGAGATTCTACTTTCCTCCACGGCCACTGGATCTAGATTCTCTCTTGAAAGCTTGTAAGCCAGTCACTTCTTGCCTTTGTAACACCATTTTGGGTAGCCAATGTCCAAGTTGCCTATCCCTGTCTACTATGCATATGGAGGGGGTGGGAATGATCCTTGCTGTAAAGATATGTTCCCACTTTTGAGCTACTGCATCCATAGGTGTAGGTCAAGTTCATCAGATTGCTCTTTTTTTCCCTCTTCTTTCTACTTCTAGTTGAGCTCTGATCATCCAGTCATCGAAGCCAGGGCAAGTGGGTATTATCTGCAAGTGTGGGTGTTCTTGTGCATATGCCCTCTCTTCTTATCAGCTGGATGCTTCACTCTCCACTCTAGTCCTCTGTGGCTATGTCACTGACTCTGGGCCCAAGAGTCCCCAGGTCTTGCCACACTGCTGGCCAACCAGGTCTCCACCCGGGTTCACAGAAGTCTATTGAATGTTGTAGGGCTTAGCTCACAGTTTCATTGCTGTTTTTCTCTCACATGCCCTTATCGGTGATGAACGTGGTCACCGATCAGAGCGTGTATCCCCATTGACTCTTAGTCTTGGAAGGGGGTTTGCCCTGAGGGGACCCGACCACTTGCCTTGATGTCTCCTGGGTGAGCCACTTGCTTGTTCTTGTAGTAATCAGTCGGACTGCCTATATTGTTGTGTATTTTTCCTGTTGGTCTTTCTTTCAAGAAATATCTTCTGTTCTTCTAGCCGCACCAGGCTGGTCTGCATGTCCTTTTAAGTGGAAATTTTCCACCTCATAAGATTCTGGATGCGGTTCAGGATTCCGCCTATGGTCTTATGTAATGCAGGGGCTCCACAGAAAGCTTCCTTCACTGGGCACGTTGTAGCCCTATTTTAGGTATTTCAATCAGTTATAGGCAGAAGACAGACTTACAAGCTTTCCATGGTGATATTTCTGGTTATTCTTTTCTCTCCCCATCAAGTGTCTATTTTATGATGGTATGCCAGGGAAACCAATATTCAAAAGACAGCCAAGCATCTTAACATTATTTTCTCCCTTTCCCCCATCCCAACCATGTCTCAATCCCTGTATCCCAGAGCCCTGTTGTTCCAAGGTTGTGCATACATGATTATTTACCTCTGTCCCACTTAACCCATGCAAAGCTGCCTGATTGCTTTCCCATCCACTTTTTTCTTCCATTCCCCTCCCCCTTTTTGTGTACTCCCTGCCTTTTTAGCCCCCAAACTATCCTGTGTCTATTCCCTACCCTGTGCTCAACTTTCCCTTCCCTCTACTCACCCCTCCACCCACATCCCGGTAACCAGCAAAGAAACACACCCCCCGCCTTTAGTATGGGTTCTTTTTCTTAGTCTTTTACAGTGTGGTCCTATGCAGCATGTCTCCTTTTGTGACTGACTAATTTCACTCAGCATAATGTTGTCAAGGTTCATCCATGTTTTTGCAGTGATTTGCAGCTTCCTTGTTATTCTTCAAAGTAGCATAATATTCCATTGTGTGTATGTACCACAGTTTGTTTACCCATTCTTCAGCTGATGGCCACGCTGGCTGTCTCCATCTTTTTGCTATTGTAAAATGCTATGAACATTGGTGTGCATATATCTACTCATGTTATGG
>NW_006408583.1:14920024-14921232 GCF_000296735.1 Chrysochloris asiatica
CTGCAAGTTCCACTAGTTATAAGCCTTCAAACTTTTAAATTTTCCTACCTATGTGGTTCTGAGTTTTGGAGCTCTGCCCTGGATCAGCTTTGCCTGGTATTCTGTGGTATTGCTGATGGCGAACCTCACTGCACCTCCACCCTAGCCCTCTGTCACCTTTCAATGGATAACAATTGTTATTCAGTTCTTGTGTATCCCTGCAGATATTTTAAAGCATAAATAAGAAAATTTAAATACAGTATTTCTCTCTACTTTTCAAATCACATGCTGTCATACAATATGGGCATGGAACATTTTTTTAACTTAATAATTATATTAAATGTCATTTTTTTTTTAAAAAGGACTGCCTCCTTTTCCCCTTCATCCTTGGGTGGCTTATTTTTTTTTTTTCATTAACTTTTAATTTCTGAGTTTTTACATTGGCAAATCAAAATGATGAAAGTTATTGATTTGATTGTCAATATCTTGAGAAGGTCCAATGCCAAAAGACCCCTCTGAATTTTGATATAAATTGTGCCAGTTAGCACTACCACAGGTTTAATGTGTTTTTGAGAACCGTGATAGTCACCAGTGTAAAATCTAAATTTATTAAATAAAAACTTTATTTCAAATGTTTTTTGTGTCATTCCATATTATTCTTTCTTGGACAATTTTCCCCCCCCCACAGGTGAATGGTATAACTTTGCTGGGGGAAAATCACCAAGATGTGGTCAACATTTTAAAGGAACTCCCTATAGAAGTGACGGTGGTGTGCTGTCGCCGGACTGTGCCACCCACTGACCATGCAGAATTCGATGGCCTGGATTTATGCGATATTGAGCTAACTGAAAAGGTATCTGACTTCAGACATGGGGCTACTCCGAATGAATGTTGGAAAGGCTCACTGGAGTTGCTATGAGTCAGAATCAACTCATAGGTTGCTAGTTAACTGGTTCAAGAGATATTTAAAATGTTTCCTGAGTTTTAGAGGGTTTTCTTTTGTGATTTCTTTAGTATTTGACTTTCAAGGTATTTGATTTCTTCATATAGTTCATGAGTTGAGGTTGGACAATGGAATCATACAGACGTAGCTTTGAATCAAACCTGACACTTAACTACTTGTGCAACTTTGAGAGAACGACTTAATCTTTCTGAACTTCAGTTTTCTCCTCTGTTAAATATAAATGATAATGCCTGTCTTAGACAGGCAAATAAGATAATATATAATA
>NW_006408583.1:14922237-14936363 GCF_000296735.1 Chrysochloris asiatica
GGTGTAAATCCTTACGGGAGTAGAAAGCCTCATCTTTCTCCCGCGGAGCGGCTGGTAGTTTCGAACCGCTGACCTTAACGTTCGCAGCCCGATTCATAACCACTACGCTACCAGAGTAGCTAAAGTGAAAGGAAGAAATGATAAAGGGAAATTGCTGACCAGAAGATTTGAAAGGGTAGCTTCAGAAAACCAAGTAAAGTTCACAATGACATGCGCAGAAACCTAGAGTTATAAAAGGGAAGAACACCTTTGACATTTTTCAAGCTAAAGAATTGAAGAAACAATTCAAGCTTGCGTCACAGTATTGAACGATTCTGTGGACAAGGCACTGAATGACTCACGAAGATGGAAGGAATACAAAGAATCACCAGGAAAAAAATTGGTCAACACTCAACTGTTGGCGCTGTAGGATGAGCACTGCATCACAAAGTCAGTTTGAACAGCATTGTCAGCAGTTCAAACTCACCAGCCAATCCTCAGAAACCCTATATAACGTCGCTATGAGACAGAACTGACTTTACGGCACTTAACAACAACAACAGCAACGTATGATCAAGAACTGATGGTATTGAAGGAAGAAGTCCAAGCTGCACTGAAGACACTGCCAGAAAACAAGGCACCAGGCATTGATGGAATATGATAGATCCCTAAAGTTCAAATTTGAACTTTGCATGATTTTTTGTTTAGTCGTTTTCATTTAAGGTATAACAAAAGAGAAGACAACAGGATTTCATTCATCTTTGTATGAAAAGATCAGCACAATAGGATTATTTTCAAAGCTATGAAGAGTAAAACTGCAATATTTAATATTCCCAGGACTGATTAGAATAAAATAAAAGAAGAAGTATTATTCCAAATTATTAGTAACTCTAAAGCCAGCACCATATATGTTGTCGTTAACTTGGCTTTTAGTCGGTTCTGACTCATTGAGACCCTGTATAGGGTTTTCAAGAAGCAGCTGGTGAGTTTGAACTGCTGACCTTGTTTAAACCGACCTTTCAGTGTAGTGCTTTATCCCATAGTTCCATACCAGGGCTCCGCCACCATATATAGCCATACACATTTTCATGAAGTAATAGTAGGATTGTTACAATATAACAGATGGACAGATTTTCATCTATGTTCCTAGCCTATAGTTTATTAAAAGTGCAGATAGTTCACAAAGTAGAATTTTATCACCAAAAATACAATCTTAAATTGAATATGTTCATAGAGTCACCATGCCCCGTTGTTATTTTGAAAGGAACTCTGGTAGTGTAGTCGTTGCCAGTTGGGCTGTTGACCTAAAGGTCAGCAGTTCGAAACTACCAGCTATTCCACAGGAGGAAGATTTGCAGCCTCAGAGACCTTATACAGACAGGGCCTCTATGAGTCAGAACTGGCTCCATGGCACATAACCCCAAGCAGCAGCCGCTCCTCAGGAGAAAGGTGAAGCTTGGAAACACTATACAGAGTCATTATGAATTGGAACTGATACCATGGCACTTAACAACAACAACAGGGACGGAAAAAGTTGAATTAACCTAAAGTCACTCCCTTATAACGAAGCTAACATTTTTAATGTCTGCTTCTACATCAGATACTTTATAAATAGGATCTTATTTAATAAAAAAAAATTCAATGAGATGGGTAACAATAGAGCTCAGGTTAAGAATATTACTCCAGGTAATCAGATAAGAAGTCATAGACGCTGCTGCCATCCCAGGTCAGTCTGACTCCAGTCTCACACCTTGCATTGCATGTGGTAATTTATTAGTGAATTTTCATGTGTACAAGTCTCAGCAATCTAGAATTTGATACATTATCAGACGTCTGCATATATCCATTTTCTCTTGCATTGTTCTGTATATTAATTGTAAGAATTTTTAAATTTAGTTTCAAAATAATCTGTTTGTTTTTAAATGACTCTCCAGGTAATTCAGACAGCAGTGGAAAAAGTGAAAGTTCTCCACAATCATGCTGTTGAAATAGAACCTTTGTGTACTTTTGTAGGTCTTTGAGCCATGTATTTTTAAAGCCTGTTACCACTTAGGTATTTCTCTTTTAACAGTTTTCAATCATTACTACCTTAATTCCTAAAGGTGCCAAGATAAGCTGTCATTGTTTTTACACAAGAGTACTTTCCTCTGGACAGATGGTAGAAACCTCCCTTTCCCTTGTAGCATTGGTACATATATCTGCCACTCTAGTGCTTCTGAAATTGGAGCTGTCTGGTCTTTCATCCAGTCTCATGTAGATCTGGGCGAGTTCATCGGGGCCTCAGAGACAGAGGATCCTACGCTGACAGCAACCGATGTTGGTCGGAATACAGAAGAAGTAGAAGGACCTTTGGCCATGTGGGAGACAGAGGTTCAACACATAGATCTGGAGAAAGGAAACAAAGGTCTTGGTTTTAGCATTTTAGATTACCAGGTAAATACGTTGTGTTTTCAGCAACTCGTTTCTTTTGTAAAGATGACATATGCTAAAGGTATATTGTTGATAACAGAGAAAAAGATAATACTTTAGGATCATTTTGAAACATCCACGACATTGGCTTGTTTGTAGCGAATCTTTCACAGTAGTAATATATATATGGTTTATTGGTACCTTTGATGATCTTCAAGGTTTTCCATTAAAAAATAATTCATTTTATAATCCAGGTCTTAGAAACTAAAACAAAACAAAACATACAGGACTCATTTTAGAGAAGAGCTGAGAAATATTTTATTTTGTCATATGAGGAATATGATTAAATTCATTTTATTCTCATGCTTTCAATTGATCACATTTTAATGATAAGATGTAAAATACAATTACTTCTTTTGTCCGAAGTGAATGATTATTTTGTATCTGAATATAATTTAAATTCTGACAGTCTCCTTGGTCATTTATGGCCTGCATTCTGACCTTGTCACATTGCTGAGTAACTTGGGAAATGTTAGAATTTCTTTGACGGAGCGTAGCCATTGCTCCTCATTAATTAATACTGAACCAGACAACTATCTCCAATGATTCCAGGGAAATGGAATCTTCGTAGGACCTGATTCTTGTTCTTATATTAAGATTGCTATGCATCTGAAAACACTGCGTCATCATATACTCTGAAATCTATTTCTCTGTTAGTTCATTTCAAAATTATGGGCTTCACTTTTGGTACACTCACACTTAGTGGTGAGCTGATTGATGTTGCACACAGTGACATTCTGTGTAACAAAAATGATCTTAAAAAGTAATAGAGTTGACCTCTAGTTATAACAGTATGCATATTACTAAAAATTACAATTACAAAATCGAAATGATCTGTACAATTTAGGAGGTTAACCCAGGAGTCCTATATGGCAGGTAGGATAAGCACTTGATTACAAGGTCGGCAGTTCAGACTCATCACCCAATCCTTGGAAACCTTATACCGGGTTGCTATGGGTTGGAACCAACTTAACAACAATACAACAAGACTATGGTTATTTAGGGTGATCTCTTGTTAAACTCCCTACAGTGGAGATAGCCTTTTCCTAGATTAATTCAGTAGAAGATTTATGTTTTGTTTTTTGAAGACACTTGAAGCAATTATCAATCTATGATAGTTTATCAGAAACCACCTTTAAAAGGTTTTTCCAGTGTAAAAGTGAGCTGCCTTCTCTTTCATCCTCCTTTCTGTTAGGACCCAGTTGATCCCACCAGCACTGTGATTGTAATCCGCTCCTTAGTGCGTAGTGGTGTTGCTGAAATGGATGGGAGACTACTTCCTGGAGATCGACTCATGTTCGTCAATGATATTAACTTGGAAAACAGCAGCCTTGAAGAAGCTGTCCAAGCATTGAAGGGTGCACCCTCAGGAACTGTGAGAATAGGAGTGGCCAAGCCTTTACCAGTAAGAATTGAGATTGGATTGACTTCTTTTTATATTTGCAAACAATATGGCTGACACGTACACTCGTAGATTCAGGTGTTGCTATGATTGAACCATGACTTTTGGCACTGTCCCTCAACATAGTTGTTGGCTCCAAGGATATTTTGAGTAGAATTTTTAAAAATATAAGGGAAAGAAAACAGGAAGTTCAAAAAATTTTTAAACTTAATTGTGTGTGTGGTTGAGTTTTGACATTGTTTTATTAAATAGTAAAGTAATGATGAAAGCCAAACCAAATATTGCCAGAGAAATTTGGCTTAAATTTTCATACCAATATAGTTGATTATTAGATACATTTATAGCATTAGCATTTAAGAGTGGAATCTTAAATCAGAGTAGAATAAAGTAGAATTTCTGTCCCAGTGGCTTAAGTCTCTATATTCTATTAACTTCAACAAGTTTTTCATATAATTAATGTAGAACAGAACATTGAACTTTCTAAGGTGGGTTCATCAGCTTGTGACGGCTCTCATGGGAGAAAAGATCCCCTGATCATTAATTACTATAGTATTAGCAGCAATTAGCACATTTATGCTTCACATTGTTGTTGTTGTTGTTCTTAAGTGCCGTCAAGTCAGTTCCAACCCATAGCAACCCTGTATAGGGTTTCCAAGGAGCAGCCCGGTGAGCTTGAACTACTGACCTTGCAGTTCAAATGACTTTGCAGTCTGACGCATTAGACCACAGTGCCACATCAGGACTCCATGCTACACATTAGCAGTGTCTTTTATTTGCTATTATTGTTGCAGCATGGCGGTTATTAATGTATTTCAGTCAAATATTCGACATACTCTATGTTTTGAGGGTATAAATTTATTTATAAATGAAAGGACAAATACACTGTATCTTACAAAACCCAAATGTGTGGAGATAATTGCATAAAAATCAAATAAGGATATGTTGACTTTGTGAAATAATTTTTAAAAATAGTAAGATTTATTAGTATGCTTCAAGTATCAATTCAATTAATTTCTCCCCCATTTATTATTTAGGTAGCCTGTGAAAAATATGAAGAAAGAGTGAGAGAGACACACACAGGGAGGATGAATAGGGTTAATCAACCTAAAATCAAAGAAACCTTGTGGAAATACAAAAAGGAATGGAAAAAAAATTAAGAGAGGCCATTACGGGGCTTTATATAATTAATAAGTTTAAATTGCATATTTGACTGATCTTTCTACTAGTAAAGAAAAAGGCCAAACATTTTTGTTTAATAAAAACCACTATGTGGCTTTTTTGCCCTTAAGGGTAAATTGGAGTCCTGGTGTGGCACTGTAGGATACGGACTAGAATGCTAACCACAAGGTCAGCAATTTAAACCCACCAGCCCCTATGAGAACCGCTGTCCAGGGTACCTATGAGTTGGAACCAAGTTGGAGGCAGTGAACAACTACAACAGAGGATGATTCATGCTAGCTATTTGTGTTGTCGTTGTTGTTAAGTGCTGTCGAGTCAGTTCCCACCCATAGTGACCGTCTATAGGTTTTCTGAGGAGCAGCTAGTGAACTTGAACTGCCGACCTTGCAGTTCAAATAGCTTTGCAGTCTGGTGCATTAACCCACAGCACCACACCAGGACTCCGAGCTATTTATAAGTAGGCTTTTTTTTTTTTTTTTTAAATTAACTAGTTCCAAAATTAATTTATTTCATAGGAGTATGATATCTCAAAATCAATATGCATTGTTCTATATTAGAAATATGTCTGTTTCAGAAAGTGAGATCTATTAAGAGTTAAACTCATGTGTGGGAAAAGAGAAAAACATTTTCCCTTTTATACTTTTCCTGTATGTATTGCTGAAATAAGGGTGTAGAATGATGTAGGCAAGACCATTAGCTATCTAATTTACTTGAGCTTGAAATAAAAATGTTAGCTTTTTTATGTGTGATCAGGATTCCAATTTAACCAGCTTTGTACTTGTAGAGTTTTTACTAAGCTAAGCTAAATTAGGAGTCCTGCTGTGGCATTGTGGGTTAATGCATTGGACTGCAAGGTCGATTTGAACTGCAAGGTTAGTGGTTCAAACACACCAGTCGTTCCTTGGAAACACTACACAGGATTGCTATGAGTCAGAACCAACTCTATAGCACTTAAACAACAACAACAACAACAACATGCTAAATTAAGAGACTTCACTGTAGAGCATAGTAACATTTCTTGTCAAGTCAACTGCATTCTTTAAAAACTCAGTATTCTAGTAAGAGATCACATTGGTCCTTCCAAACATAGTGTTTTCCTGTAGCAACTTTGGTGCCTTAGCACATTACAGTTGCTTTAGTTCCTTGTGAGGAACTTACTGTTTGACTTAGAATCGTTGTTGCTAACCTTCCTCGAGGTGTTTCCAACTCACAGGGTTTCTGAGGACCGGCTGATGGGTTTGAATCATCAACTTTGTGGTTAGCAGTCCAGAGCATATCCTGGCAGATAAATATGACCAGAAGACCTTTTTTATTTAAAAAAATCATTGAATTTTATAATCTTTTAAAAGAAGTACAAAATTAATAGAAAGGGATTCTCATCTAATAGATATTGGTAGTAGAAGAAATATGTTTCTTAACTCATAAAAGTGTTCACTGTGAGGATCAGATTTTATGCACACAATTCTATGTTCAAAGTCATACCATTTGAAAACCTTCCAATTGTTGTCCTTTTCCTATTCTTTCTCATCCCCTTTTCCCTTCCTCTCTCTTTTCTTCCTGCCTTTTACCTTCTTTGTGTTTCATGAACTCATCCTCCAATGCTGAGCTTCATTCTCTCTGCAGCTTTCACCAGAAGAAGGCTATGTTTCTGCTAAGGACGATGTCTTTCTCTACGCACCACACTCCTGTGAGGAGGAGGGTCTGCCTGACAAAGCCCTCTTCCGGGCTGACCTGGCTCTGGTTAGTGGCCATGACTTACAAAGCTTTTTTTCAGAAACCCAGTGTGTCTAGTTTTTGCCTGTCAATATTCCAAAGAAACCTTATTTTTTGTTCATGTGTTTGGGAAAACTAAAGATGTTCTTTCTAATTCCCAAAGTTCTCACAGATATAAATAGGGAAATTAACAGCATATGATATATGTAAAAAATATTTGTTGGATTTGTGAGGAAATTAAACTAGCAATGCATGTTGTCACATTTAGTGTTCATCATTTCATAGTACTTGAAATTGCAGAAGAATTTGTTTGAACAGAAAATTTCACACTTGGGTATGTATGTATGTGCGTGTGTTCTTTAAATGTTTCCATTGTTGTTGTTGTTGTTGTTGTATGCCGTTGAGTTGATTCCGACCCATAGCAACCCTGTATAGGATTTCCAAGGAGCAGCTTGTGAACTTGAACCACTGACCTTGCAGTTCAAACGACTTTGCAGTCTGACACATTAGCCCACAGCGCCACACCAGGACTCCATAGGTAGTCATAAATCAGTGTTTTAACTACTCTTCAAATAAAAGGGCAGATATATATATTTTTTCCATGAGATAATAATAGTGTGAAAATGATATAAACTCATTCCATTATTGATTAACAATATAAAAGCTTCCAGAATGGTCAAAATCCTTATTTTTATGAATACAAAGATCATTGATTCAATAGAACTTTTAATTTAAAAATGTATTTCTGCTTGATGTATAAAATTACTTATGGGAAAAATTGTATTTGGGGTCCACTGGAGGCCACTTAAGAAACCTGGTGGCACTGTGAGTTAGACATTGGACTGCTAACCACCAGGTGGGCAGTTCCAACCTTACCAGCCACCAAAGGAGATGGGCAGCTGCCTGCCCCTGTAAACACTGACAGGGGTTTTAACTTTGGATACCACTTTAAGGAGCTTTGTTGTCACAGGGAACCTTGGTATATTAGTGGGATACATGTAGGGCTGCTAACTGCAGAGACAGCAGTTCAAGTCCACCAGGTGCTTTGTGGGAGAAAGATGAAACTTTCTGTTCCTCTAAAGTCCTGGTGTGATGCTGCGGGTTAATGCGCTGGACTGCAAGTCATTTGAACCACAGGATCGGTGATTCAAGCTCACCAGCAACTCCTTGGAAACCGTATGCAGAGCTGCTATGGGTTGGAATTGACTCAATGGCACTTAACAACAACAACAAAGACTTATAGTCTCGGGAACCCTGTACAGGGTCCTCTGAGTCAGAGTAAAATCCATGGCCCACAATCATCACCATCAGCACTGGCATGATGGCTAATCAATTGACTGCAGTTCAAACCTAACAACGACATGAAAAAGATATAACAGTTTGCTTCTGTAAACATTTGTAGTTTTGGAAACCCTCGTTACGATCAGTTCTACTCTGCTCTTTGGGCGTCCCTGGGAGCCAGCACTGACTTGATGGCAAAGGGTGTGGTTTGGGGGTTGGAGGCCCCTTTGATGAAAAAATAAGTATGGGACACCATCCCTTAAAAGCCTTGCTGTCTAGAGAAAGAACAAATGATATGTAAATAATAAAACTATAGGTTGTCATGGAATCAGCAGTCCAGAAATCAATGGCATATTGCTTTGGGCAAACCTGCTGCAAAGAGCTCTTTAAATAGTTTTTTTTTTTTTAAAGTGTCACCTTGAGGACTAAGGTGTGCTTAACCCAAGCCCATGGTGTTTTATTCATCTCGTATCTGTGCGAAAGCTGGATAAGGAATAAGGGAGACAAGGAAGAATTAATGCTTTGAAATGTGGTATTTAGAATATGGTGTCCTGGTGTGGCACTGCAGAATAATGCACTGGACTGCAAGGTCAGTTTGAGCTGAAAGGTCAGTAATTCAAACCCTTCAGCCACTACTCCGGAAACCCTATACAGGGTCACTACGAGTTGGAATTGACTCGATGACACTTAGCAACAACATATTGAAAAGACTGTGCATTGCCAGAAAACCCAACAACCTGTCTTAGAAGAAGTACAACCAGAATGCTCCTGAGGAATGAGGGTGGTGAAGGTATTGAGGAAGTACATCTCATATACTTTGGATATGTTGTTGAGTGTGACCAGTTCTCCAGGGAAGGACATCAGGCTGGAAACTCAGAGAATCAATGAAAAAGAACAAGACCTTCATCAAGAGATGATGTACATTTATAATGAATAAGTTTCCCACATAGGAACTCACTAGTGCATGAGAACATGCATTCAAAATAGTTTATTAGGCTTGTGACGTTCATTTGAAGAGAGAGCCATGTTGAAATAGTCCAGCTGCATTTGTACCTGTTGTTGGCAAGCATGTACCTGGTGTAATGTGATAATGCTTCTAACTGCTCCTGGGGACACATACAAGTTGAAATCGCAAAGAAATAGAGGATATAGGGCTTGATACCAAGAAAGACAGAAAATACTGATAAGCGTAGTAAGCGTATCGGTCCATCTGTGAGACGGTGTGACATAACACGTTGCAAGAACAGTGTCAAGTTCAGCAATATTTTTTATTCTTTTGCTTATCTCTGCCACAAATATAAGTCACAAGATTTTTAGATACTGTGTAGTGAAATTCTTTACCTGACTTTATGTGAGTTTTCCAGCAATAAATCTATCTAGCCAGATTTTGGAGTTCTGGTGTGGTGCCTTGCGATAAGTACTACACTGCTAACCACAAAGTTGTCAGGTCAGAGATACCAGCTATTCCTCATACAGGGTCATTACGAGTCAGAACCAACAGAACAGCATTTAACAACAGCTAATCAGGTTTTCCACCGCTCATCTGAAAGCGAAGAAGACTTAAAACATTTACTTATGAAGATCAAAGAGTACAGCTTTAGTATGGATTACATCTCAATGTAAAGAAAACAAAAATCCTCAACATTGAACCACTAAACAACATTGTTATCAATGGAGAAAAGCTTGAAGTTGTCAAGGACTTCATTCTTCTTGAATCAGCTATCAACAGTCAAGAAATCAGACGACGTATTGCATTACGCAAATCTGCTGCACAAGGCTTTTTAAAGTGTTGAAGGGCAAAGATGTCAGCTTGAGGACTAAGGTGTGCCTGACCCAAGCCATGGTATTTTCAATAACCTCATATGTATCCAAAAGCTGGACAGTGAATAAGGAAGACGGTAGAAGAATTGATGCTTTTGAGTTATGGTGTTGGAGGAGAATACTGAAAATACCATAGGCTGTCAAAAGAACCAACAGATCTGTGTTGGAAGAAGTGCAGCCAGAGTGCTCCTTGGAGGCCAGAATGGCCAAACTTGGTCTCTCATACTTAAGACATATTGTCAGGAGGAGTCACTGGAGAAGGATATCATGTTTGGTAAGGTGGAGGGTCAGAGAAAAAGAGGAAGACTCCCAAACGAGATGGATTGGCCAAGTGGCAGCATCAATGGGCTTAATTAAGCATGGCAACAATAGTGAGGCTGGCCCAGGATCAGGCAGTGTTTCATTCTGCTGTGGATAAGGTACTGACTTGATGGCACCTAATAACAGCAATGAGATTTTAGAGCCCTAGTTAGCCACAATATTGTACTTAAACATACAACAGTTGTGAACATGACACAGGACTGGACAGAGTCTTGTTGTGTCGAAAGATTTCATGAGTCATAGCTGATGCAAAAACAAGCAGCAGCAGTTTGATAGTTTAATTTTCCATGAAATCACAAATTTATTCTTTGGATTTCAAATGATCCGTATCAAGTTATAGATACCGCAGCATGAATGGTTTAAATCCTAGTTAAAGATAACTCTAGAAAATATATTGTTTTAGTGTATTTTATTTAGATAACTGCCAAGCTTCCTTGTTGAATAATAGTTTTAGTTCAATTGGAAAACCAGTGGCCTTGTTCATTACATTATGAAATTCTAGGAGTCTATGCAGGTTTCAAAAACTGAGTGAGCTGAGAGAAAGTAAATCTTTTCCTTCAGCGATGAAACTGTTTATTCTGAAAGTTGATCCAGGCCCTTTGTTAAGTGTTTCTTTGGCCCTTTTATTGATAGAATTAAACAACCTTGGATGCCAGCACCCTCTACTGCCAATGGACAGACTGCCCTGTTCTATTACATTAGTCAGTCTCTGATGTGGTCAAGAAGATGAGGAAGGCACATAAAAAATAAAGAAACAAAGTAATTACAGACGTGTATCTTCTAACCTCAAATGGAGACTGTTGGTCTTGTACATAATAGAACTGACTACCCAAGCTGACATGATTGTTTTTTATTCCCAGGTGAACACCAATGATGCTGACTTAGGCAATGAACCTACATTTGAGTCTCAGTACCCTCCTTATAATGACAGTATCTACTCCACTCAAGCGTCTGTGGTATCTCTTCATGGTAGTGCTTGTGACAATGACCTCAGCTGTGGCCTGGCTCTTACATCATCTCCTCCCAAGGTACAGGAAAGGCCCTTTTTATTCATTATAAAACCTCTATCATAATTTTCCAGAGGTCAGTTTTCTCGAGGGTAGCCTAGGGGTTGCATTTAGAGACATTAGGTTTCTGGAATCATGGATCCGTTATCAGATGAAGATTCAGTTTCATTTAGATAGTGTTTGGGGATGCTTTCAGATCCCTTGAGACTTTAAATCCAATGTTAGTGGTCCAAGTGATAGACACAAGGGTTCAATATTTTATGATTTGTATGTTATAAAAATATAATGAGATATATTTCTTAAATTGATTTTAGCAGTGTCTGACTTTGGGAAAATTACAAGAATAAATGTATTCTCTAAATGGTTTTAAAATCAATTTTCCTGCAACATTTCATAGTAAAGTATGTATTGCTTGCATGAATTTAACATTTATTAGCTAAATTAAACTTAATGCATTTTCATGTTTTTATATGAAATGATGTCAGAGAATACATTTGTTGTGTTTATAAAGTGCCATCAAATCAGTTTTGACTCATAGTGATGACCCTGTATAGGGTTTCCGAGGAACAGCTGTTGAGTTTGAACCACCAACCTTGTAGTTCAAACTTACCTTGCAGTCCAGTGCTTATCATACAGTGCCATGTCAGAATATATAAAAATTATAGTGAATGACACAGTTTTTTGTGTCTTTATATGAATGAAGGCACATCTCTTGGTTGCATGTTTTAGAAATAAAATGTTGGCATAAATGCCCCAATTCTATTTTTTTTCTTGGTGGCATATATATAATATTCAATTAATAATAATTGAAAATCTATCAGAAGAGATCAAGGTGCTCTGGTAATATGGTAGATTATGAATTGGGCTGCTAACTGCAAAGACAGCAGTTTGAATTTGCCAGCAGCTCCTTAGGTGAAAGGCGAGGCTTTCTGTTCCTGTAAATGATTTACAGTCTCAGAAAACCTATATACGGTCTGTATGAGTCAGAACAGACTCTCCGCCACAGAACCACCACCACCATCACCATCAGCCAGGATCAGTCCCTGGATAAAGGGACCATGCTTGACAAGAGTAGACAGTCAGTGAAAACAAGAAAGGCCCTCAATGAGATGGATCGTCACAGTGGGTTCAGACATAGCAACAATTATGTGGCTGAAACAGGACCAGTGTTTCATTCTGTTGTATGCAGGGGCTCTATGAGTTGGAACTGACTCATGGCACCTAACAACAACAATAGCATCTATTCTTTTGGTGTGAAATAATATCTTACTATTAATTTGGATTTCCAGCGTAACTAGTAAGGTTGAATGAAGTCCTAGAATGGTGATATCGAATAAGCACTAGACCACTAACCATAAGGTTGAAGGCTCATACCCACCAGTCACGTCTCAAAAACCCTACAGAGGTTGGAAAGGTAAATGTAAATGTTTGGTAACAAAAGCAGGGGAGTGGCTGATTTTGGAGTCCAGGAGCAGAGATCCCTGGAACCATCAAGGCAGAAAAGCTAAGTGTGAGACCGTGTCCGGAAAGGCAGTGACACTAGGGATGGAGGCAGAGGCAATGACATGGGCAGAAGGAGTGGCTGGGGACTCTGGACTCAGGGAGGGAGAGGGGCTGTGTGCTGGTGGTCAGGGAGGCAGATGCGTGGGGTGTACCCTTTGGGTGTTTGATGATGCATTCAGGGGATGGTGATCATTGCAATGAAACAAAATACAATAGGATGAATGTAAAGATAATGTTCATCCATGTAAACTAACACATAATTCATAGTAAAAACTAAAATAAAAAACAACAACAAAGCAACCCTACAGAGGGTCACTACGAGTCGCAATTGACTCGAAAGCACTTAACAACAACCTTAAGGTTGAATACTTTTTTACATATTGGCCACTTCACATTTACCTCTCATCAATTAACCACTTCACATATTTTGACCATTTTTATATGGGTCCCTTGTTTTTTTATTAATTGCTGGAGTTGTTTATATTTTCTAGAAATTGATGTACAAAACAATGTAGTATATCTTTATGATTATGTGTACTCATATGTGTAGAAAAAAAAATCTAAAAAATATATAGAAGTAGTGCAGACACATAAGAACAGCCAAACTTGTAGACAGTACTCATCAGACCTAGTCTCGATGGCTTGATGACCAGAACTCAACTAGAGGAAGATTAAAAAAACAACAATTTTTGATAAAGGAAACAAGTGTAAATTGCTACACTTTGATGAACTTGACCTGTACTTATGGATATAGTAGCTCAAAATACCAACTAAGAGGGAAGGCGTCTTCACATCAAGTATCAATTCTATTCCCTCTTTATACAGAGTTGATAGGGATGGGCAACTTAAATATTGGCTACCTAAAATGAGGGGGCTAAAAAGGCACGAAGTGATTGGCTTACAAGTTTTCAAGAAGGAGTTTAGTTTCAGAGTATGTGGAGGAAGTTTGGGAATCCCCACCGAATAGTTTTCATCTTGTCTAGATGGGTCTGGTGAAAAGAGATGGGGATAAGATTCTTATGATTCAGTAGTGAATAATTGTTATCATGACTAATTGCAACTGTCAACAACTGTAAAGGTAGACATTTTGTAACAAAATGGTGGGAGTAGTTAATCTTACAGTCCATGACCATAGGACCATCAAGGGAGAAGAGCATGAGTGGAATGTGGGACCTTATCCAGAGAAGCAGTGACACCAGAGATGGAGGCAGAGATGGGGACATGGAGAGAGGAAGCAGCTGAAGACTCCATACATATGGAAACAGAAAGGCTGTATGTTGGTGGCCAGGAGGCAGGCTTGCAGAATGTATCTTTTGGTTGTTTAAATGATTATAGATTCCTTAGTGTTTTGTGTACATCCTCCCCTCCCTCCCCAAAAGGGGACAAAACAAAACGGAATAGAAGCAAATACTGTTGAATGATGATTATATGGAGGAAATTGTAATCATTGC
>NW_006408583.1:14936491-14948200 GCF_000296735.1 Chrysochloris asiatica
GTTGATGGTTATGAGCCATGGAGCTGGTTCCGACTCATAGCGACCCACCCTCTACAGGGTTTCTGAGGCTATAAATCTTTACGGGAGCAGAAAGCCTTATCTTTCTTCCGCGGAACAGCTGGTTGTTTTGAACTGTTGACCTTGAGGTTCACAGCCCGATTCATAACCACTATGTTACCGTAGCTCCTTATGTATACACACATAGGAGTCATACTTTCCAAATTCTAGAAAGAT
Source organism: Chrysochloris asiatica (assembly GCF_000296735.1). NCBI lineage: Eukaryota > Metazoa > Chordata > Mammalia > Afrosoricida > Chrysochloridae > Chrysochloris > Chrysochloris asiatica. The sequence goes on from NW_006408583.1 coordinate 14,936,726, forward strand.
GGGAATTCTGCTGTATTTATAATACAGAACGTGGTGACTCTGTAGGAAAGCCCTGGACTGTGAACTGCCAGCAGCTCTGTTGAAAAAAGATGAGACTTTCTGACCCCACAAATATTACAGCCTCAGAAACAGGGTCGCTATGAGTCGGAACCGACTTGACAGCGTTTAGCAGCAGCAACAGTAATACATTATAAGGAGTTCTAATAGTGCTGTGGTTTAAGCAGTAGCTATAAACTGCAAGGTTGGCAGTTGAAACCCAACAGCCACTCCGGGGGAGAAAGATGAGGCTCTGCTTCCACAAAGATTTACAGCCTCAGAAACCCGAAGGAGCAGTTCTCCTTTGTCCTTTGAAGCATCTCTATGAATCAGAATTGATCCGATGGCAGTGGGATTGGTTTGGTCTGCAATACAGTATATCATTTTTAAAACAAAAAAGATATGAAGGAAATGGCAAAATATTCCTGTCTATTATATCTGGACAAAAAGTGTATACAGATTTTTAAAATTTTATCTGTGTTTGGGATATACCTTAAATAAACATTAAAATTAAGAAAAAAGACAGGAAAACAGTTTTTCTTAATTATGATAAAGTGTGCATTTTCCACAAAAATTGAATTCGGTGGCAAGAAAATCTATTTATGAGCACATTGGAAGGTAGACTTTCCGTAGGGCTGGCACAGTTTAAAATGAGAAAAGCTCTGTGCCAAGATTGTATCCTTTCGCCACACTTAATGCAGTTTGTATGCTGAGCACATAATCTGAGAAACTGGATTAAATGAAGAAAAACATGGCATCAGGATTGGAATAAGGCTCATTAACAATCTGAGATATGCAAATGATACAACCTTGTTTAACGAACGTAAAGAGGACTTCAAATACTTACTGCTGAAGATCAAAGACTGCAGCCATTGGTATGGGTTGTACCTCAATGTAAAGGAAAAAAAAAAAAAAATCTGCAAAACTGGACCAACAAAGAACATCGTATAAATGGAAAAAAGATTGAAGTTGTCAAAGACTCAATTTTGCTCAGATAAATCATAAATACTTCATGGAAGCAGCAGTCAGATGTTCAAAAGACTTACGTTATGGCATTAGGCAGATCTCCTGCACCTGTTTAAAGTGTTGAAGAACAAAGATATTGTTAGAGGACTGAGGTGCACTTGACCCCTCCCATGGTATTTTCAGTAGCCTCATATGCATGTGCAAGTTGAACAGTGCATAAGGAAGGCCGCAGAAGAATTGCTACATTTGAGTTATGGTGTTGGAGCAGAATATTGAAAGTGCCGTGAACTGCCAAAAGAACAAACAGATCTGTGCTGGAAGAAGTACAAGTGCTCCTTGGAGGCCAGGATGGCCAGCCTCCGTCTCTCATACTTTGGAGGGACATCATACATCATCAGGAGGAACCAGTTCCTGGAGAAGCATATCATGTTTGGTAAAGTGGAGTGTTAGAGAAAAAGAGGAAGACCCCCAACTCGATGGAGTAGCACAGTGGCAGCAGAAATGGCTTCAAGGGTAGCACCGATTGTGAGATTGGCCCTTGACCAGACAGTGTTTCATTCTGTTGTGCAGGTGGTCGCTATGAGTTGGTACCCACTCGATGCCACCTAACAACAACAACAACAAAGCAGTTTTCAGGATTCCTGCTGTGGAGCTGTAGGATCAGCACTGGGCTTTGTACCACAACATTGGCAGTTCAAACCTACCAACTACTCGGAAACCCTATTCACGGTCACTATGAGTCAGAATTAACTAGCTAGCACTTAGCAAGTATAGTTTTCAAGGGGCCCTCTTAGCATAGTGGATTACACACATTGGGCTGCTAACTGCAAGGTCAGCAGTTCGTATCCACCATCCACTCCATGGGAGAAAGGTGAGACTTTCTGCTCACATTGAGAGTAAGCCTGGGACTCGCTATGAATTAGAATTGGTTTGACAGCACACTTACCACCAACAACAACACAGTTTTCTCCCTTTCTTGATGAACAAATCATTTTTGGGGGGCCAGAACATTTTCAAAGCATTATCTTTTATGTTCAAGGTGCACCTGTTATCCCCGCAAATGATGCTGGGCATGTCCTGGAATTGGTTTTGCAAGGTAGAGTCTTGACTGGAACGGCTGCTCAGCTCTCCTCACACCTGAGCCTGTGGGGCTGGCTGAGTCCTGTCTGGAATGTGTTCAGTATTCCCTGGCCTCAGGGCTGGAAGCTGAGTTCATCTCCTAATGGAAACGCCTAATCCACAGCGTAGCCGACTTCTTCTTGCCAGTGAGACAGATTGTATTGTTTAATTTAGTAATTGTTACTTAAAGGGATTACACAATCTGCATACTGAGAAGCATATATTTTACAAGGCAAATGCTGGCTGTATACAGCACAACATATTGGCTTACTGACGTCTGTTTGCTTCCTGTTTTGTTGTGTTTTTTTTTTTTTTTTAATTTTTTTCCAAGCAGTTACTCTCTTGTTGAAGCGAGTTTTGGCAAGCTAGCCTATCAACTGAAAATGTTTAAGCTACAAAACAGCAAAAGAAGACATGAATGAGGGTGTTTTAAAACCACATTGTGAAACTCTTGGGTGCGTTCAGTTCTCTTAGAAAGGTGTGCTCTTCCTGCATGAGGACAAATCTCTGCAGGTCTTGTGTGTTTGTTTGTTTTTTTTGGTGGCACCTTTTGAGTACCTAGATTTTTATTAGAACATTTTATGTAAATGAAATAAATGACATGGTGCTTTTATCTGCCTCTTTGTACTATGATGGCAATCCTGATGGTGCCATCAAATCAGTGCCAACTCAGTGACCCTGCATAGAGTTTCCGAGGCTTTCAATCTCTACAGGAGCAGAAACCCTTAGGTTTCTTCCACAGAGCAACTGGTAGATCTGAACTCTTGACCTTGTATTATTTTTAAATGACTGAATGGTGGTTAGTTATGGAATTTAGAATTGATTGTTTCCTAAAAAAATTTTTAAAAGTTAGCTCACTTCAGTACTTTTTAACCCTATACTTACAGCATTGCTATGAGTTAGAACCAACTCGAAGGTACTTAACAACAACAATGATATTTAAGGAAGTCAAAATAGCTTTAATTTTAGTTTTAAAGGGGAGTATAAAAGAGTGAGGGGGTCCTGGAGTGGAACTGTAGGATACACACTGGATTGCTAACACCAAAGTCGTCTGTTCAAACTCACCAGTCACTCCTCAGAAACCCTATACAGAGTCTCTGTGAGTCAGAATTGACTTGATGGCACTTAACAGCAACGTAGTAGAGTGTGAAATTGTAGCCTTATATGGTGTCTGGAAATGGCCAAATCATTTTACCCATTGCCTCAGCTTATTGAGAAGACTCTGGGTATTTGGCAGGTATGCTACCTTAGGAGGCAAGACTCGTTTCCCTAAATCATGGACTCTTGGCATAAGAAGTCTCACTCTTCTGAGCAGGGTTCACATTACAACGTAACAGCAAAGGCAACAGCCCTATGTTGGTGTTATGTTCTTAAACCTCCGTTTTCAGGGGCTCTGCGTGTTTTATTTAAGGAATATGTGCTTACTTATCTGGAGTAGTTATCACTTACAGAGACTAGCCATTATTCAAAAACCAGAATAAAATATGAAGTAATAGAAGTAGATCATTAAAATGTAGCTCTTTAAGGGCAACATTACTATAGTCAGTGGTCCTTTTTGTTTACATTCTCATTGTTCGATATTTTAATTTTTTGACTCATCTTTTTACCTCCCTTTCCTTGTCATCTCCAAACAGATGGCAAAATGCAGAAATAATTCTTTTTCAAATTTGTATGTTTATGGCATTTTTTTAAAAAGTCCATCATAGTTTTGAGGGAGAAGATGCTTTCATTTACTTTTCCCCTGTTTTGGTTTGACAATAAAACCAAGATGTAAATGTAATCTGATGAATAATGTAAATGTTGTAGAATGGCAGTTGTCCTTTTCTCTGTTCGTACCCGTGTCCCCTCACTCTGCCTTCCTGTGCACAGTAAGCCATGGGGTTACCAATGTCCTACTTACAGACAACTCCCACCTGACCTTTGTTGTTGTTGCTGTGTTCTGTCATGTCTGTTCTGACTCAGCGATAGAAATTCTGAGGAGTGGTTGGTGGGTTTGAACTGCTGAGTTTGTGGTTAGTAGTCCAGTGTTTATCCTATATCACCACATCGAGAAATTTTGCAAATTTCCCCCACTTTGAAATGATTGACCCAACTCTACCCTAAACGAGCTCTTCATCAGGTCACCTTGATTTCCCGCATGCGCAGTTTTTCAGTCACTGGAAGCACTTTGAGCCTTTTACGCGCTAAAATGAGGCTGAATCAGAGCCATCTGCAGCTGTTGTGCCTTACCTGCAGATCCAACGGAAAGACACGCTTAGGGCCAGATGTCCTAACCTGAGCATGGCCTGTACTCACACTCCCTCACCAGAGAGAAAATGATGACCAGTTTGACACATTATCTTTCTTTTGTAAATATTGGTCCCACTGGAAAACTCTAAGGAGCCCTGGTGGCACAGTGGGTTAAACTTTAGGCTCTTAGCTGCAAAGTTGGTGCCTCAAACCCACCAGCTACTCCACGGGAGAAAGGTGAAGCTCTCTGCTCCTGTGAATATTTTTACAGAAACCCCCTGGGCAGTTCTATTCTCTCTTGTAGAATTGTTATGAGTCGAACTAGATTTGACAACAGTGACTGAGGAAACACGATTGCTTTTCATGGAGGGTGACCTTGGTGTTTGTAGGGATTTGAGTCTTTCTTTGCACACTGCATACTAACGTGGCTAATGAGCTAAACCAAACCCATTGCTGACGAGTCGATTCTGATTCAGAGAGATGCTGTGTAGGGTTTCTGAAACTGTAAATGGTTATGGGATCTGAAAACCTCATCTTTCACCCGTGGCGCGACTGGTGAGTTTGACCTGACGACTTTGTGTTTATCAGTCCAGTGCTTATCCTACAGTGCCTCAAGGACTCCTGCATGGCTAATAGGTTCTGTTATAAAAGGCCTGAATATTTTTACAAATCCCAAGAGAATGCCATTCTCTAATTTAAATGATGGCAGTCTTCACAGCCTTGCTTAAAATGTTGATATAGTTTAGGGTCCAGAACTACAGAAATCACTTTGATCTCACCTAAGTGACAAACCTACAAGGGTACGAATGATGTGGCTTTGTCCTTCAGTAGGGTCAATGTGCAAATCAGAAAGGTAGTGTGCTTTACCTCAGAAAGCGTAAGAGAATGAAAGACATGGGTAAATTGGAGCAGCTGTGCTTACATTTTTAATATATTTAAGTAAAAGAAGAATTCTCTGGTAGACTGCTTATGGAAGAAAACCAGGTGTGTGTCTAGTGAATGTTTAAGGAGGTAGCTAGTCTATGTAAATATATTAAGTGTCTTAGTTACCTATTGCTGATGTAAAACATATAAACACATGTAAAAACATACCACAAGTGCATAGCTTTAAAGACGGAAATTTCTTTTCTCGTAGTTCTTGTTGTTGTTGTTGTTAAGTGCCATTGAGTCAATTCCAACCCACAGCAACCCTGTATAGGGTTTCCAAGGAGCAACTGATGAGCTTGAGCCAACAACCTTGTGGTTCAAACAGACTTTGCAGTCCAGCGCATTAACCTACAGGCTAGAAATCCACATCAGGCACTTGGCCATGTAGATTCTTTCCTTTTCTCTTTGGCCTGTCTTGGCTTGTAGATGAGCCTCACAGAGCATCTGTCTTTCCATTGTATGTACTCCTATGTCTATTTTTGTCTTATAACTAAGAAGTGATTAAGTGTAGGATCCACCCTATCCAGGTATGACCTTATCATAAACGAACAGGATCGCATTCACACACACAAAGACCAGGAATCCTGCACCTCTTTTGGAGGATCCTGTCCAATCTGTAGCCATGCTTGTGTGTGACACTTAAGAAAGAGAGTCACTTTTGCGTATGCATGACATTGTCCTCTAACCTCACCCCACTTCGTCATTTCTGAGAACAAGAATATATCGAGTGGAGGCACATTGGGATGTGAATTTTGAAAAGACTTCAGTTGAGATACCAAATCGCGCTGGGAAATTGTAGAGTTATTTTTGGACATCTTATGGGGGAAGAACTGCTTTTCTTTTAGACCCATAAGAGCTTTAAAAATAAAATTCAGTTGGTTGTTCAGCAACCAGAAACGTTTCTGAAGTAGGCGTATGTTGTCTGCTGTGTTGATTAGTTCTTTATTTTCTGTGTGTTTGTGTTAACTCCTTCATGAATAATGCATGGAAGTTTCTGTTACATGATTTACTGTAAACCCCAGCTAACAAGAGTAGCCTGACCTCTTTTTCTGATGAAAAGCAGTTTTGATCATGATCTTTATTTGAGGCATGGGGGAGATGATTTACTGCTAATTATTGTAATTAATCTAGTAATACAGAAAGTAGCCAATTTTATGATAAGTACATTGCTATTTTTCATAAGAATAAAATCATAAAATGTGGGTGAATGAATGAACAGATTATTGTTTATGCTTCGCAAGTGTGGATTATACCTTTACATCGTTTGTTCCTGAAGAAAGTACGGGTGCCACTTGTTTGTATGATGTCCTGACTTGCTTCAATATTTTGTACCAGAAATATTCAGTATTTCCAGAAGGATAATAACCGGCATTGAGGAAGAAGAGTACAGTAAATTGTATTGGAATAACTGATTACCCATCTTTTAAAAAGTGAAATTTCATGCCTCACACTGAAATAAATTGTGTTGTTGTTGTGTGCCTTGGAGTCGGTTCCGACTCATACCGATACTGTACAGGGTTTCCGAGGCTGTAAATCTTTACATCTTTCTCCCACGGAACAGCTGGTAGTTTCGAACTGCTGAACTTGAGGCTCATAGCCCAATTCGTAACCACTACGCTACCAGAGTTCCTTGAAATAAATTACAGGTGGGGTTAAATTAAACCTTAAAACACTTATAGAGTAGAAGAAAAATACTAGAAAACATTTCATGTTGCATAATGGTTGTTGTTAAGTGCTGTCAACATGATTCTGACTCATAACAACCCTGTATTGGCTTGTCAAAGCTATTAATCTTTTCAGGAGCAGAAAACTTCATCTTTCTCCCACAGAGCAGCTGATGGGCTTGAACTCCCTACCTCATGGTGCTTTACCTAGTGGCACCGGTATGGTCGATTTTGTGTGGATGAAGGCCTTATTACAAAAGATATAAAAGCCAGAGCACGAGAAAAAAAAATGACAAATTTGACTATGTTCAAATTTGTTGTTTTTGTTAAGTTCTGTCAAGTCAGTATCAACTCAGTGACCCTGTGCACAACAGAACAAAGTCCGGCCTGGTCCTGTGCCATCCTCACAATTCTTGGTAGATTTGAGCCCGTTGCTACTGCCACTGGGTCAGTTCGTGTTGATGGAGGTCTTCCTCGTTTTCATTAACCTTCCACCTTAATGCTCAAATTCATACCTTTGCTCTTCAACAGTGTAAAGAGGTCTTGTGTAGCAGATTTGCCTAATGCAATATGACTTTGCTATCTTAACTACTGCTGCCATGAATATTAATTGCAGATGAAAGCAAAATGAAATCTGTGACAACTTCAATCTTTTCTCCATTTCTATCATGTTATTTCTTGGTCCAGTTGTGAAAATTTTTGTTTCCTTTACATTGAAGTGCAGCCCATACTGAAGACTATAGTCTTTGAACTTCAATAAGTAGTTTGTCTTTACCGCTTTCTGCAAGCAAGGCTGTATCATCTACATATGGTAGGTTTTTAATAAGTCTATTTCTAATCCTGACACCATGTTTTCCACATAATCCATTTTCTTGAATTATTTTCTCAGCATACAGATTGAATATAGTGAAAGGATGTAACCCGGATGCACACCTTTCTTGATTCTGGTGTGGCACTATGGGATAAACACTGAACTGCTGACCACAAGGTCTGTGGTTCAAACCCACCAGTCACTCCTTTAAAACTCTATACAGGCTCATTATTATTTGGAGTCAACTCAAAGGCAATCAACAGCAACAAAGTATCCCCTTGTTCTGCTTGAAAAATTGCCTTTTAGTTCCATGTATAAGTTCCTCATGAGCACAAGTAAGTGTCCTGGAATACTCATTCTTTGCAATATTACCCATAGTTTGTCTTGATCTACACACTTGAAAACCTTTATATAGTCAATAGAGTACAGATAAGCATCTTTGTGGTATCCTCTGCTTTCAGCCAAGATCCATCTAACATTAGCAATGATATCCCTGAGTCCGTATCTTCTTCTGAACCTGGTTTGAATCTCTGGAAGTTTTGTGTTGATGTACTGTTGCAATTATTTTTTAATTATCTTCAGTAAAATTTTACTTGCCTGTGCTATTAATGATACTGTTTGATGATTTTTGCATTCCATTGGGTCACATCTCTTTGGAATGGGCACAAATATGAATTTCCTTCATTCAGTTGGCCGGGTAGCTCTTTTCCAAGTTTCTGGGCATAGATGAGTGAGCGCCTCCAGTGCTTCGTAAGTTTATTGAAATACTACAATTTGTATTCCACCAATTCCTGGAGCCTTGATATTCTCCAGTGCTTCAGTGTATCTTGGATTTTTTCTGTCAGTACCATTGGTTTTTGTTGTTGTTGTTGTTTAACATTTTGAAAACATTTATTATGACTATTGTACACATCCATTCAGAAAAATCTGGTTTTCAGTCCTCTTCCTTCCACACTTCCCTCTCTTCCTCCATATAGTACTATTGGTTCTTGATCATATGCTACCTCTTGAAATGGTTGAACTTTGACCATTTCTTTTTGGTATGGTGACTCTCTGTATTCCTTCCATCTTCTGTTGATACTTTCTGCATTATTCAATATTTTGCCCAGAGAATCTTTGAATATTGCATGTCAAGGCTTGAATTTTTTTTAAAACTTCTGTCAGCTTCAGAAATGCTGAGAGTGGTCTTCCCTTCTAATTTTCTAACTCCAGGACTTTGCATATTTTATTATTATATTTGATGTTGCTTCTTGAGCTGCACTTTGGAAATTCTTGTTGCACCCTTTACCTCCTCATTTCTTCTAGTCAACTTAGCTTTACTCCATTCAAGAACAAGTTTCAGAATCAGAATATTCTGACATCCATTTTGGTCTTTTTATCTTTCCTTGGACTTTAATAAATTTTTGCTTTCTTCCTATATGATTTTCTTTATTTCTTCCCATAACTCTTCTAGTCTTCAGTCATTAGTGCCTAGTGCATCAAATCTGTTCTTGAGATGCTTCTAAATTTAGGTGAACATATTCAAGGTCATATTTTAGCTTGTGTGGATTTTTAAAAAATTTCTTTTATCTTCAGCCACAACTATCATATGAGCAATTGATGGTCTGTTCTATAATCTGACCCTGGCCTTGTTTTGACAGATGACATTGAGTGTTTCCACCATCTTTTCCTACAGATGTAGTCCATTTGATTCCTGTGTTTTCCATTTGGTGAGTAAGGTCCGTGTGAGTAGTCGCATTTTATGTTGTTTCAGAAAGATATTTTTGATTTGATTCTTGTGTTTTCCATTTGCTGAGTGAGGCCCATGTGGATAGTCACGTTTTATGTTGTTTCAAAAAGATATTTACAATGAATAAGTGTTGGTCTTGTAAGTTTCTATCATACGATCTCCATCATCAAATCTATTATCAAGGCCATATTTTCCCAATACTGATCCTTTCTCTGTGTACCTAACTTGTGCATTCTAATCACCAATAATTACTCATATATCTTGATTACATATTTGATCAACTTCAAACTGAAGAAGCTGATAGAATCCTTCAATTTCATTTTCAGTGGCTTTAGCAGTTTTCCTTGTAGGCATATGGAGATTAGCCTGTCTGTCATAGACAGTATTGTATTTCAGAGTAGATATTGAAGTGTTGTTTTTGATGTTCAACTGGATGCCATTCCTTTTCAATTTTATGTTCATGGCATAGTAAACAACATGATTGTCTGATTCAGTACCTGCCCATTTCACCTTCTAATGCCTACAACAAGGGAACACAGAATGGTTTAAAATTAAGAAAGGTGTGCACCAGGGTTGTATTCTTTCACCATACTTATTCAGTCTGTATGATAAGCAAATAATTTGAGAAGCTGGTTATATGAAGAAAACCATAACATCAGGGTCATTAACAACCTGTGATATGCAGGTGAGACAACTTTGTTTGCTGAAAGTGAAGAGGACTTGAAATGCTTACTGATCAAAGACCACAGCCTTCAGTATGGATTGCATTGCAATGTTAAGAAAACTAAAATCCTCACCACTGGACCAATAAATAATATCAAGATAAATGGAGAAAAGATAGCTGTTGTCAAAAACATCATTTTGCTTCATTTTTTAAATTTTATTTTATATAATACGTTTAATGTCAGATTGGTTAGAAATGTACCTGTCACTAAGGGCTGATACCTTCAGTGTGCAGCCTTACAGATTGATGGCACAGACATGAATACCTAAGAAACAAACATCACGCATTACTCTCCACGGATCTCAGAGCGCAGCCTTGGGTCTTGCTGTTTCCTCAGGGAGATGGGATAGAGGCTGATGTACTACCTCATGGGGATACTGGGATAATTCAGTAGCATAGCCACCCACTGTGTGTAGGATGGTTGTGGGGTGAGATCTTCGCTGTTGTTATCTGAAATATCTAGTGCTTTGTGAATCTTTCCATCTGAGGAAGTCTGTCTGTGTACTGTACATCTGCCTAGCCCTGGGTGACCCCTGATACCTGCAAACGGGCTAGTAGAGCAGTTTCTAGGACCAGCATGATTTTATAGACACCTGGGTGCACGGTGTCTCAGCTTAGCTTCTGATGGCTGGCTCCATCTGTTAAGTGGAGCTAATCATTCCCAGTTCATAGGTCCCTGGCACAGAGCCGGCAGAAGACAGAAGTACCCGGTCACCCTACCTGAGGTGACTTGCTGGTGCCCCCATCTGAACAGCCCTTCCTCGCCCTGCTCATTTCTCTGTGTTTGCCTCTAATTCTGGCCAATCCAGTAGGCAGAGCTGAAGCTGGGGGCGAGGAGCCAAGGTCCCAGGAGACCGTGGGGTCTTCCCCACTCTGGGCTGTGTGCCTGAGGAGGTGTTTTTAACAGGATTGCAGGGTCTCCAGGTGCTGCTTTGTTGGCCCTTGACCTGTTCCGTGGCCAGTTCCTTCTCTCTTTTTCTATGTTTTGGGGAAATCTGAGTTGTTGTGGGGGCCTGGGAAGGCAGGATGCCTGGGTTCCCACAGGCCAGCTGCTGGCTGAGTCACCCGATGGCCATCTGGTTCCCATTAGTCCGGGGTGACAGGGAGCTCCATGGGGCAGGCCCTATGGCCAGCTGGGAGCCGGGACACTGGGGTTGGCCCATGTGTCGGGGCTGATTCAGGACTCATGATAACAACCTGCTCATATTTGGGGCATGTAAACAGGCAAGGAAGGTGGAGGTCAAGACTGGTAGAAACAGGAGTCAAATTT
>NW_006408583.1:14952152-14953431 GCF_000296735.1 Chrysochloris asiatica
ACAGTATCTCCATCAGAGTACTGTGGCCCACCTGGTCCCAACTTTGCTATATTTCAATTGTGTCCTGTGTCTTCCTTTTATTTCTAATCTCCCATCGCCCCTACTCAGGTTTAATCTCTCTGTGCGGGTCGAGGACAAAGGCCAGTTGTTGGACGCGGAAACTAGGCATGAGAGACTGTTTTTGTATTAATGTTATATGATTGCTTCATTCTTATTACTGGTTATGTTACAAAGTATATATTACTAGAATTTATGTGAGAAAAGCTATGTTTATTATATGGCTTTCATTCCACCTTCAATAAGAAGTAGAACATAAGTTTGGAGTAGATTTTGCTGTTTTAAGCAGAAGAAGTGTTTTAAGGCAGAAACTTCTCTAATAGATTTTCATATTTTTTGCATGCATTCTTGACATTTGTTTTCAGTTGGTCAAATCATCAGATCATGTGTCTGTTCTTTAATTATTTTATGAAGAATGCAAATGCAAGTGAATTATCATGAAACATGACAGTGTCTTGATGCTAAGAAATAAGCGAAACTTTCCTCACTACTTGGGAGCCAGCGTTTATTCTTTCTGCTCAAGAGATGAATGACACAGACCCACAAGAAGACGATTTTTTGCAAGGGTTTTAAAACTTATGTAGTTCAAATGTAATATAAAATGCAGATGGCCTAGTAATTAATCACTTGATTAATTATACAATAATTCATGTGGTATTCTACGTGCACTAATAGAAGTCCCTTGCCCATATTTTTTTAAAGTTTTTATTGTGAATTGAGTGATAGTTTACATGGGGGAACATCAGTCTTAGACTCATCCTATTGTATTTGTTTCATTGCAAAGATTACAATCCCCTGCATGCTTCATCATTCAACAGTATTTGCTTCTAGACCCTCTGTTTTTGTGGGGCTTTTTGGATGTGCACCAAAACACTCAGGAATATACAGTCATTCAAACAGCCAAAGGGCACACCCTGAAAGCCTGCTCCCCGGCCGCCAGAATACATCCCCTCCCCGTCCATGAGTCTAGAGTCCTCAGCTGCTCCATGTCATCATCTCTGCCTCCATATCTGCCATCACCACTTCTCTGGGTAGTGTCCCACACTCCACTCCTGCTCTTCTCCCTTGATGGTCATTGGGTCCTCCACTCTGGGAATATAAGATCAACCACTCACCCCTTTGTGCTACAAAACTTCTACCTTTACAGTTGCGACAATCACAATTAGTCATGAGAGCAATTACTCACTATTGAATCATGAGAGTCTTGTCCCCATCTCTTTTC